>NC_133824.1:47129251-47434024 GCF_047830755.1 Zonotrichia albicollis
AGGTAAATTCCTGCAGCCCTGTGGCTCCTTACCTCAGCACTCTGCAGCAATTTCCTGTACAATGTCTCTTTCTCATTGTGAGACAAGATTTTAGCCTCCTTGGTGAAACAGGACTTCATCTTGTTCAGTTCTGCTCCAAACTTACTCAGCTGTGATGAACGGGAAATACAGAAGAGAAAGTGAATGGAAATTTAATCCTTCCTGACTCTGGCTCAGCACCCAAACTCAGTGACACCTCCATGCCAAGCTAACAATGAATTATGAAAAATACTGTGTCTCTAAACAATTCAGACTTTATTTTCAAGGAATAGATCTTTATTCTTGGCATTAGAACCACAGAAAACAAAACCTCTTGATCCACCTTGATCTCAGTTCTTGTAAATATTATAATTTTTCTGGGTTTTCTATGCAGTAACTGTGAGTCGTTTTTTCCCCCTTTAATATATTTCAAAGGACACATTTCCTTGCATTCTCCTGACATGCTGTAAGTTCTCAGCAGGTTTCCATTGAGAAAATATTTTGTCTTGTTTCACCTGCTGTTATTTTGTGACCATTCCGGTTCTTATGTGATGTGAATAAATCAATTAACCTCAATGTGATGTGAATAAATCAATTAACCTCACTTCTTCATTACACACAAACATTCTCTCCATGCAGCATTACCTCTTCATCAGTGCAGGTTCTCATTACTTCCCACAAACTCCTGGTCACATTCACCAGGGGCTGATCCAGGACACTCACATGTGGTTTTAACCTGAAATATGGGGGGAAAAATGTTGAAAGTCTTGCAGCAATTTCACTGACCACATAAAGCAGCATGGTGATATTTACACAATTCATTTCTAAATCTGTAATAAACTACTAACTATATTTTTACTTTTCCTTTATGTAATGTAGTAACTTTCTTCAGGCCATTTCCATGCACTCAGAGCTGAAAAAATGGAATCACTGATAAACTGTGTGACTGGAAAAGCACTCACTCCACTACTTTCTGAGACAGGTCCTGGCAATCCTCCTCGTAAATCCTCAGCTTGGGCCGGTGAACGTACTGGCTGCGGATGAGACCTTCTGCAGTGGGAGGCGCACTCACTGCACACTGAAAAAAACACAGGGAAAAGTAGGAGGAAAAATTAAAAAAAGAAAAAAAAATCCATATTTTTCGGAAATAGTAACTTCCAGTCATTTCAGTTCTGCTTTCACACCTTGTGTTTCCTCACGCCAGAGCACAGGCTTCCTTTTGGGATACGTGTCTTATTATTAGAGCTCAAAAAAATGAAATTAAATATCACTGAAAGACGTCTCCCTTTTAGATGAAGACTTGAAAATATTATATATTATGCAGATAAAAGAGTGTTCCCCAACAGAACAATGCTTAATTCAAAGTCCTGCTTAATTCAGAATTAAAGTCCCCAAGCCTTTAGGAAACCTTAGGAGCTTTATTCCTCAAATAAATATGAAGGGAGTATTTCAGCAAGCTGCCTGTATAGTAAAGTTCATAAATAACTGACATTAATTATTTCCACTCCTTCAGAGAAAGTTTTCAGGGGCTTTTGTGGGGGTGGTGTCTGGTTTTTATCAGTCACTAGTCCACAGTAGCAGCGTTATTAAGCCTGATGAATACTTAGAGACAACTCAGTAGGAATAAATTTGTAAACTAAACTGTAGCTAAGCTAGGAGAGTATTTTAAATAAAAAATAGAAAGGATTTAGAAGGCAGACTTCTGTTCTGTATTTCTTCTCCTTTCTTTAGGTGAGGAAATAAAAGTAGCAATATCATAGTGAAACATTTTTAAAGGAGGGAGTAGAACAGGCAGGAGGAGCTCAGAGTAGCTGCAGGCAGCAGTGGCTGACAGATACAGTGAGAAGATAAAGTGAAAAGGTCAGATTGAGCTCCTAATTATTTCAAATTTATTGTCCTTAAAACGAATTTAAAAAGCAATAATTGGCATATTTATCCAAGAACAGTAATCCTGAATATATGGTATTTGGTGAGGAGATGGAAATCTGTTCTGGTTTTCATTTAAAGATGTCTGAGTTGCTAAAATTTAAACCCCAAACCAACAGAGGAGTATTATTTAAGGTAATTATATTGTTCCACTCACACTGGCTGGAAGCTGGCTGTGCCTGGGCTTCTGGATCACAACATGCACTTGAAGAAGGGTAAAAAACTCCCCAACTGTGATAGCACCACTCTGAAATTTCTGTGCATTTGAGGAAAAACATACAGGTAAGTCCATTTGTCAAGACAGCATGCTCACTAGTGTATAAACACAGGAGGTTTTTTCCTGCTAGGACAGGAAATTGCTGTCTTCCAGCCCTGTCCATACCTCCCATAAATTTTCTTCACAAATGCTGTCTGTGAGAAGCTGGGATTCCACCTGGCTGCTGCGCTGGACTGGGAAAACAAAACAGAAAGGGGGAGTATTGGTGGGTTAAGAACATCCTTACAGGGCAAAGAACACAAGGGTTGGGACTCTCATCACAAATGGTCTCACTTGTGCACTCTATGTCAGCCTTCACAGAATCCAGGGAGCTGCTGGTGCTGGCCTGGGGACACCCAGGGCTTTTAGCTGAGAGATCTGGAGGCTCCCCAGCTTCATCAGCTTCTGCTTGGTCCTGAGGCACATCAGAAGTCACCTGTTATTAACAAATTAAAAAAAAAATAATAATGTAGTTATATAAGACAACCCAACTGGATCAGTGGTTTATTGTAGCTGTTCCCTGAAAGGATTAAAGGGATACTATGCAGAGAATGGTCTAAAATTGGCAAATCCCTCATTCTGCCTGTTTTGCCTAGTACAGGAGTGCTGCACACACCAAGCCACAGGGAATCACACAGGACAATGACATCAGACTGGTGGTTATGAAAAACAAGAACACCTACTAACAGATCCACTTACACCCCCAAAACTTTAGTCCTGGTGGTGTTCCCATATCCTTACAGTGAGGGACCAAGCTCACCTCCAAGTCCTGAGAGGCCCCAGCATCCACATGTTGATCCCTCTTGGCCTTCTTTGGGCTTTGAGCATCCTCCTCAGTCTGTCCTAAAACTCTTTTCATGTTGCAACTTTTTGTCTCTTCAAATGGATCCTTTTCAGAGTGGGGAATTTGTTTTTTATCTTTATTTTTATCATCCCAAGTGTTTTCCATGAGTTCGGAGCCGACAGATTCATTGGAATCCATTTCCTCCAGGCACACAGGGAGAAATTCTTCTGCTATGAACTGAAAAGGACTGAAGTTCTGCCTGCTGGACTTGTTACCTGGGGTTTCACTGCTGTTGGATGGAACTGGGGCTTCTGCTCTGTCTGATTTTGTATTTATGTACTGTGCACTGGAAACACGATTTCTCTTGTTTGGTAATTTAGGCTGGAATATACCCAGAGGGATATTTATTCCTGGATATTTATCCTTTGGTGCCATCCCTATGGGATCAGCTCCAGATTCCAGACCTGTGTTCTCCTGCTTTTTGGGCTCAAACAAGTTATTTGCTTCACTGACAGTATTTTCTCCCAACCTCTGGGTATCTTCTGGCTGAGCTGAGGAACTGGGCAACTGGTCAGAAGAAGTAGTTTTGGAAACAGAAACAGATTTCCTTGTCAAACTCAGCAGTTTTGAACAAACACCTATAATTCCTGAAGCTTCTGGTGGAAGAGTGGCTTGTGTCTGATCCCCTGAACTGTCACTGACCACAGGCTGCCTGGCTTGTTCAGAGTTTATTTGGAAATCTTTTGGAGACGCCTCCCCTTCAGCTGACAGCTCCTCATTTTTCTTGGATTCCTTGTTAGCAGCAGGAAGGAGGTTTGCTCCAGCCAAGCCCAAAGCTGATTCTCCAGGCTGAGATGAATCCTCTCCCATTAGCTGGTTTCTCTGAGTACCAGGGGCATCTGGATGAGCCTTCCAAGGATCTGATCCCTGCATGGGAAAGGCAACACAGGATCCCAAACTGCCACTTTCTTCCCTGTGATCCACAGGGCCCTTACTTGGGAGCTCCAAAGATACTCCCTTTGACTGCAGTTTTTCTGGTGGTGTGAGATCCTGCTCTCTGCTCACAGGGACAGAATTATCTGTGGCAAGGCCATGATCCTGTGGTGCCCCCACATCCACAGTACTTTCCTGAAGGGAGACAGAACAAATGGAATGTGGAGTTGTGCCACTGGGGACCTGAGTAGCTCCTTTCTCACTAGGAAATGCTGAGACTGATGAAACAGAAGAGGGAAGAGGTTTTGTGGCATCTTGTGAGGAATCCATTTCCCCTCTGCAGGGCACCAGCCCACCATGGATGTGCTGTGGTGGCTGCTGGGTGTTTGTGTGGGGCCCCTGCTGGGCCTCAGACCCGCAGATGTTCTTACTGACAGCAACAGTGTGGGATGCAGTGATGTCCATGTCCTCCTGGTCGTGGGCAAACACAATGGTTCTGTCAGCAGGAATGGCTGGCATGGGCTGCCTGTGCCACCCTGTGTGAGTTGTGGTGATCTCCATGTCCTCAGCCAGGGCAGAGCTGATGGTTCTGCCTTGTGCAGCCTCCTGCCCATCCTGCTCCACCGGCGTTGTCGTGGTCACCCCTTTTTCCACGGACATTGTTTCCTCTCCACCTTGACCAAAGCAGCCAGGTGTTGCTTTGTTTTGTGACAAGACTCTGTCGGTGTAAACTGGAACCATCACCACACCCCTGCCAGTCATGTCCATGTTTTCACCATGGGGAAACACAACAGATTTTTCTCCAGAGAAAGACAACTGGGAACTTTCCTTGGGTGCCTCAGATGTCCTGGCCCACACTGGTTCTTCTGCATCCTTCTGGAGCATCCCATGAGCTGAGGGACGAGTTTTTAGATCCTCTCTTGAAGAACCTGTTCCACCCATGGAAGAGTGTCTGTCAGAGTCTCCTTGGGTTGGCAATACTTTGCTTACTGCCCTCACAGGCTGGGGTTTCTCTTGTCTCTCTGAGTTTTGGCCCTCTGCATTTATTCCTATTATTGTCCCAGACTGTTCATTTCCTGTCATTCCTGAGGGAGCAGGATTGTTACTAAAAACAAATGAACCACTTGGAGCCAAAGCAGTAACAATTTGTTTGTTGGTATTCAAGTCCCCACATTCCACTGCTGCAGTGATATCCCCACCATGACGACTGGAAAGTGGGAAGGGCTGGTTTTGCAGCTGCTTGGATACTGCAGCGTTTTGATTATTAAATCCTTGTTCTGTGTTAATAGGAGCAATCTCAAAGGCAGCAGGATGAGCTTTGGTTATGTCCATGCTTTGGTCACCTAAAAACACGTCTGTTGTGTCATTTGTGCAGAAATCTGAGGGGCTTGGAAGGTTTTCTCCCAGAGGCTGTGATGCAACTTCTTGGCTTTGCAAAGCCAGGGATGCACCAGTGTCAGTGCCAACGTCCTCGGGGACTCCTCTGTTTTGCTCCTGTAGCAGACACGTGCTCTTGGCACAGGAACTCAGACCACTTGCCTGGAAGTTGGTTTTTCCCAGCTTCTTATCAACCATTATCATCTGAAGATCTTGAGCATTCCTCTCCATAGCCTGGCTCCTTTTAATATTCCTATAAATATTCCTCACTTCCACATTTTCCTTGTCCATATCTACAGAATATGCAGATATGTCACCCTCAGTGACATTTTTGTTCTGGTTCTTTCTTGGAATGATTTTACAGGGCATTTGTTTTGGCTCTGCTGTTATCCCACTGCTTTGACCATCAAAGAAAACAGTGTGGCATCTTGTTATTTCCATTTCTTCCTGCTCAGTTACATTGGAAGACATGGATCTGTTGCCCAGGAAATGAGGTTTGCACGTGACAGAGGTGAACGCTGCAGTGGGATGTTCATTATCAACATTCTCTCCACCATCCTTAATAAAGGTTTTAGCCAAGTCCATGTCTTCTCCTCCAAATATTACTGTCTTCTCACCTGAAAAGACAAGCTGGGGGTTTGCAGAGGGACCAAACCTGCTCTTTGGAACACCACCAGCTACAAAATGTGTATACGACCCAAACCCAGAGCTGGCTGCAGCAGGATCACAAGCTTGAGACATGCTTTCCACGTGCCCACCTGAGGCTGAAGGCAGTTCAAGGGCACTGTTTTTATAGGGCCCAGCAGCAGGATTATCTCCAGGTGCCAGACCCTTTGGGATGTCACCACGTGCCAGCAGAGGGTTGCTACTCACTGGCTTTTCACAGGTTTTATGGCATGAACCGCTCTGTTCTGTGGTGCTGGCCTCATAGATGATGTCTGTGTAATTCCCAGTCATTTCCATGTCATCACACTTGGAGAACACAATGGTTTTGTCCCCTCGGAAGATGGTCTGAGAGGAAACAGATCCCTGGATGGCAGCCAGCGCCCCGGCCTCCCGCCTGCCAGCCCGCAGCACTGGGGGCTCTGCTCTGCCTCCAGCACCGGCTGCTTTCCTGTCTGCACACAGCTGAGGCTCCTGCTGAACATTCAAGCTGGGACTGGATGCTCTGCTGAACACAGAATTATCTAACTCAGTGGGTGGGAAATCCTTTTGGAAGTTGAGCCTTTGGTTCCCGACAGCGGAGAGGGCAAAGGACACCTTTGCAGTGTGACTGGTTGTCACATCCATGCCCTCGTCTGCAAACGCCTGGGTGACATCCCCACACTCCCACTGCTCTGCTGGAACCTCACTGATGCCAGGGAATGGAATTTTAACGTCAGCTGCCTCACATTTTGTCATCTCCATCCCACCTTCTCTGCCTGGAAACACTCTTGTCACATTGCAGGTGTCCAGCGGCTCCTGGGAATAGCCAAACTTCCCAGACAGCTGTGTCACATCTCCCGAGCCTTGGGAAGGGACACAGCAAACATTGTCCTTGTCAGTGCTCTCAGCAGGATTGTTTGACTTCAGTCTCAGCAGAAATTCATTGAAATCTATTTTTTTCACAGGAGTGGCTTCTTCCTTCTGTTCCAAAGAGGGGCGCGGATGGTTTGTGGAGTCAGAGAGCAAACTCAACTCCTTGCTGGTTTCTGCCTTCCCCTGGCTGGAGTTTAACTTAGCCAGGAAGGAGCTGAAGTCTATTTTCTCAGTTCTGTCGGGCTGCTGGGTGCTGAGGTTCCGTGAGATCACGGCTGTGTGACTGGCTGTCATCTCCATCTCGTTCTCCTCCGAGAATAGCAGGGTGGTGTCCTGTCTGTCCGTCCTTGGAACAGCATGGTCCATGTCATGCCACTGAAAAACAACAAAAAAATGAGAATTCAGTGACTGGCACTTAGAACAAATGATCAGTGGTTTATTCTATTTAAAACAGAAGTCAGCTAACCTTGATTAATATAAACTCCTAAGATTTTAGCTCTATAAGTATTATTTAAAAAAAAAACCAACCTGTTAATTTCAGGCCTCCCTGATCAGCAGTAACATATTTGAGGAAAGGGCAATGACTAAATTATGCAAATTTATAACATTTAAATGGCATTTAACAAAACAACGTGTTTCATCTTACACTTCACATCTAACCACATCCTAGCAAGCACAGACCTCTTACTGAGGCTTATGGATCAGTATTTTCTATTTCTCTACAACATGATTTAAACCCTTTATTTCCACCAGTTCATCTCCACCTGCTCCAAAGCAGCATCACCATGCTGGATGTTTCAAAAGACTTTTTCACCACTGATAAGGGAGATTTTAGTCTCTTGAACAGAAAGCACTCACAGAAAGCTGTGGGGGAAAACTGAAATGAGATACATTTTATCAAGCATAATGAATATATTTGTAACCAGATGATGAATTGTCTATACCTGGTGCACTATCACAACACTTGTTCTCCAAAAACTACTGGCCTAGAACTGCTCAATGCTCATTGTGTAAGTAGGAGAACTTTTAAAAGTTTGTAATCAGTAGTGGCCACTTTATACACTGGAAGATCAAGAGATGTGGCCTAAGGATAGAACCTTGCAGCATAATAAATTATTATATATACAAATAATATTGCAATTCATGTTGTTTCACAGAATGGAAAATAAGTGGGATGAAATTCCTTGAAAAGGAAAAGAAAGGTAAAGGGTTAAAAGAAGTGCTTAAAGTGCAGGCAAGAAGAAGAGGAGAATTATTTAGAGCTGATGGTGGCTCTGTGGCAAAGAACAAAGGGGGTGAAGCATGAATCACCAGGGAATACAGTTCGACACATTAGTGAGTCTTGGAGAAATGGACTGGAACTGAAAGAATGTTTTAGGGGATAGGAGGATTTCGATCCAATTGTGGGACAGGCTAGAAGGCAGCAAGGAGGTGTTGGGAGAGATGCCAGGGAAGTTGGATGGCTCCCCTCCAGCAGGTGGTTGGGAATTATGGTCCAGTAGTCTTGTTTTTAATAGTGGATTTAATGCCATGGAGAAAGGTGGCAGGAGTTTAAAGGGAAAATCCAGACAGAGCTGCTAAAGTGTTTGAAACCATAAATAGGACTCAGGACTCCCCTCAGTCAGAAACAATTGGTTAATTGTATCAAGTACACTTCAGTAATTTATAGTAATTAGTGGCTGAAGTATATCTGGCAATTTGCATTGTGATAATCACTGTCTGAAATGTATTTGGCACTTTGTTTTGTGACGGTTGATAGCTGAAATGTATTTGGAAATTTGTAAAAAAAGGGGATGCTGGAAAAGGGAGTGTCCCCAAGTTAGGCAAATCAAACAAAAAACCTAAACCAGGTTTTTCAAGCCATCAGGCCCAAGACCTTAAGTGAAAATGAAAAATCCCCCTAAAGGAACCAGAGGAATCATCCTCTGCTGAGCCCTGGTTACATTATTGCTGGGAATGAAAAGGTAAATTTTAAAATTGATACAGAAACAGTTTACTCAGTACTAAATTTGTGCAGAGCAAAACTTAGCTCATAACCTGTAAGTGTTGAGGGGGCAACAGGGAAGAAAGAGAACAGGCCTTTTTTTACAATGATTACTATTTAAATTAATAAAACAGTGGGGCAAACACCAGTCTGTATACTCCTGAATGCTCAATCCCCTTGCAGGGGAGAGATTCATTGGGAAAATTGGATGTTCAAATAACTTTCTAGGATGGGGAAATACAAATTGAACCAGCAGAATCAAAAGCCATCAAGGCAAAGATTTTTGTGTGCCTCCCAGAGGAGGCAGAGAATGCTGTGACCCTGCTGGTATGGGCAACTGAGATGCCTGGGTGACCAAAGGTGGCCAAGTTGGTGAGGATTACTCTCAAACCTGAAGCCAGACTGGTAAAGCAAAACCAACATCCTATTAAGTTTGAGGCAAGGGGAAGCTGGAGAGACTTATAAAGAATTTTTAGAATATTGAAAGAATATGAATCAGAATGTAACACATCAGTATTATCAGTTATAGATTTAAGATTTAAGGATCATTAATGAAAAGTTCCTGATATTCATTCAGTGGTAGCTAATCTGTACACACTCTTGACAGCAAATAAAATTGGAAAGTATTCTGCCAGCAACCAAGACTGAAAGTAAGTGACTCAATGCTACTCTAAGTCTGCTACATTCCTTAGAACTATCTGGATACAGGGTGTCAAAGAAAATGGCACAAATAAGCAAAGAAGCAGTAACATATTTTAGTTGTGATATCTTGCAGGGAAAAAGAAAGAAGCTTGGGAAGCAGCTGAAAAGAAGCCATTTGCCAGACTCCAGAGGCAAGGACTGTGAGCCTTCTTATGGATGGTGTCACTTATGGATTGCACTTATGGGGTACTGGCAAAACCCTTGCATGGCCCTCCACCAAAAATACTTGGTTTGAACTCCTGAGAGCCAGACCGCCTGAAAAGCCCTGAAATCACCTTAATGGCACCCCCTGCACTGAGAGCCTCACTCTTGAAGCAAACCATTTGGGTTATCTGTGCATGAAAGGATGCACCTGGCACTGGGGGCACTGGCTGGTGCCTGGGGCCATGGAAGCAGCCTGTCCAAACACCTGGACAGTGCAAGGGAAGGTGACCCAGGTACCTGAGAGCAGGGGGGGCTACAGAGAGGCACAAAAGCTGATATGTGCCCCCCATGGGCACAGCTGGTTTGGAACAAAAAGGAGGATATGGGACATTGCCAGCAGGATGTCCTTGTAAAGCTCATGGGTTTGGAGACTCCTCAGTTAATACAGGGAATTAATCAGCTGACAGAACAGCAAGAGAAGTTACTACAAAAGGTGTCCTTGCACTAATACCCAGCAAAAAGCTGAATGTCTGGGAACAAAAACCAAACCAGGGCAGCAGCCCCACTATTGGAAGCCATGGAAAATCCCAGCAAGTGATTAGTAAATTCATGCAGGTGAGTAATTGCACCTCCAAATTAATGTAGAAGATAACTGAACTAAAAACATCAAGAAACACTTCAGGAAATAGAAAATATAGTAGCTAATGTATAAAGGAATACAGTAAGCACAAAGATGACAGAAATTAAGATCAGTTACTGAAAAATAAGTAATTTGTTTTGCAAAATAGAAAGCTAGTTAAAAAGAGGAATTTACCAGGTAATTATTGGCAAACTGAATTTGCAGAACTGCCCAGGCAGAATGAGGGGCTGGTACATTTTAGTGTTTTGGTACTTTCTCTAGATGGCCAGAAACTTTCCCATGCCACACCAACAAGGCAAGGGAAGCCACAAAATTTTACTGAAATTAATATAATAGTATTAAAATTAACTCTTGTAAGTTTTAAAAGGTACATTGTTACCAAGAAATCATTGGGACCAGACTCGCCTGTACATCCTTTCAAACCAGAGGATCTGTTGTTCATCAGAACCTGGAGATTTGGACCAACCCAGGAGAAGTGGAAGGGACAATATCAAATCCCCCTGGTGGCCTTCACTGCACTCAGAGTGGAAGGAATTGAACCCTGAGCTCATCACATGTGGGTAAAACAAGAAGCACACATTAAACAGCAAGACTGACTCAAACTGTGCAGTTTTTACGTAGATATAAAAATCCTATTGTTTTAGGATAGGACATGATTTTCTAGGGAAATATTATTTATTACATCTAGATGAAAATGATAAATAATTACATATTTATAGCAATAATATAAACTATATTAGTTTCTTGGAAGAAAAATGTAGTCTTAAAGTTAGTACAAGATTTTGGCAAATTACAAAATGTAACTTCTATAACATGGGACCTTACAAAGCAGATTAGCTTTAGAGCTATTACAAACACGAAATATGTAGTTATTTAAATTTAAACAATAATTCTTGTTTTGTGCATATTGCAAATGTGACTGCCAAATAAGCTGATCAAATAAGATAAGAACTGGTTGCTGCATCTAGCAGAGAATTAAGGGCAGAATTAGAAAGTAACTAGTTAAATAAACTATTTAAAGAATTTATATTTTCTCTGACTGGTTAGTTGGCCTTACTTTTGCACAATATAATTGTGATCATATGAATATGTGATTATTACACTTGCCTTTAAAACTTATATTAGCAAAAAAAGTAAGTGAGGCTCATGAAGGCTTGCAAAGCAGACAAGAATGAAGGAACTAGTTCATTACTGAGAAGTTGTAAAGGAATTTCAGAAGCAAGAGTTATTTATGTTGCAGTCTGATGACTATCAGATTAGGACGCATTTCAAAACACAGAATACTCAGTTTCAAGAGAATTTTATGTGAATACAAAGGCAGTTAACACTTTTAATCTTTACTACACAAATTCTTGTGATGTATTTTGGACACTGGTATTTTCAGCACCAAAAAATTTCAAGTCTTCACATACCTCAGTCTGCTGCCCCAAGGCCTGGATGGGAGCATGAAGCAGAGTGCTCATGCCTGTGGAAAGAAAGGGAATACTCCAGTTTTTGTGCTGTTTGCTCATTATTTTATCCACTGAGCTGAAGCTCAAGGCACTGAGTAAATAAACACAATTAAACCCATAAAATATATTCTGAAAAATATTTTCATTCCTCCCTTCAGCACCTCGAAGGGCCACCCAGACTTCCATAACAGGATCCTTGTAAACAACTCCAAGGGACAAAGCCCATCCAGAGTGAGCTCTCCCAAGGCAGGGAGATGGCTCTAGGCATATTAAAATTTCTCATACATAATCAATAGCTTTAAATAAACAGTCATTTAGTTATTAAATCTTTTCTCAAACTCACCAGTGATCTCACATGGAACAGCCCCAGGGTCTTCATTCCTACAAAAGGTGGGTTTGAGAAACAGTTTGTGAAAAGGTTTCAAAGGGAAGCCTTGATCTGTAAACTGAAGAGGCAGAGAACTGTGCTGCACAGAATTCCATGGCAGAACCCATGTGGGTCTGGGCAGCAGGTACCAGACACTGCTTATCTGTCTTCAACATATATTCTAATTTGAGTCACAGCCTTATTTTTCCCATGGAATTATCTATTATGCCACAGACCACTGTTCAGTGGTATTTTAATTTTTAAATTACAAGAAAGATTAATTCTTTATTTTTCATAGAGTCTATGGTTTTGTGAAATTTCCTTTCACACATACAAAGTGTCTTATCTGTTATTTTACCACCAAGTGTTTTTAATTTTACAGATCCCACCATTGTGCTTTATCTACAAGAACTTTGAGGCCAGACTAATACTTTATCTTTTTCGGAGGAAAACATTTGGTAATAAACATTGAATAATAACAAATATCTATCAGACATGATACTTACTGATTAGTCAAGGTCTCATCCTTCTCATCTGCTGAACACCCTAAAAATAAGAAAATGACAACATCACAATGTGAGAAGCATGATCACAGTTGTACTTGATTATCTTAAAGGTTTTGCCCAACCCACACAATTCTGACTCAGTCTGAGACAAGAGTGAAGTGCACAGAAAACAGTGTTCTCAAGTTCTCACTCCTGATGTGTCTTCTCAAGGCAAGAACTCTGTGACTAAGGAGTTTTCAGCCAGGACAAAGAGCTGAACACATTGTTCCTTCTCCAAATGGAAAAGTTCTGATTTCTTAAATTCAAGCTAAAATCTTGTTGCTCATAGCCTGGGGAAAGTAACCTGTCAGGAACAGAAAAAGGAGTTTTACCTGTATTTTCTGTCTGTGACGTGCTGTTCTTAAGATCTCGCTGGAAGACTCTGAAGCTAAGAACAAAACCACCAGCTTTTAAAAACACAAAACCATCTCTAAAAGCAAATTTAAAAAAAAAAATTCAGCACTAATTTATATATCTTATACATGTTCTGAAATGAGATATTAAAAGGCAGAAGTGTACTGAATCCAGCTGTAATTTTCCAGGAGAAGATGTGCCATTATGACAGTTAAGATGCATGAATGGAAAACAAAAATTCCTAACTGTATGAATTTCACTGAACTGGGGGCTTTTTTTCAGGCAGGAAAATGAATAATGGCTCTCAGGGCAACTCGACTCATAAGAACCTTCCTGCTGCTTGCAGCCATTTGGGAATACTCAGTGAGGGCCCTTGCAGGGGGAAGGGATGTTACTCCCTGCGTTTCTGGCTGAGGAAGGGGTGTGGGTGTGCAGCTCCCTCACTTGATGGTGCTGGCGAAGCTGACCCTGCGCGAGCTCCTCCTGCGCCTCTCTCCGTGGATGTCCTGCCAACAAAAACACAACAGCTCGCTACCCACCACAGGCACAGCTCCCCAGGAAACACAACACCAAACAAAAGTGCTGTAGGAATATCAGTATCAAAAATGGGGCATCAAAACCACCTCTGTTATTAGAGTGACACAGCAAAACACTGAGGGGGATGGGTAGGAAAGGGCTTGGTAGACCTACCTCTGTAATTTCATTCCCATTTCCCAGATCATCCAGAGGAGTTCGTGGAGCCTTTAAAATCTGAAAGAAAATACAGAAAATTTTGAAAGAAAATGCAGCTGAGAGTCCAGCTGCAGCTGTAGGTTTTCTGAGGAATGCTGCAGGTTACTCACAGAGGACAGTCGCTTCCTTCTGATGTGCTCTGTGTTATCCCTGCAGGGCAAAAAAAGGAAACAGGTATCAAGGACACAGTCATCAATGCCTAAAGTTTTGACTTTATGTATTTTTCATGTATTTGGAGTTCTGTAGACTGTTAAATGCCTCAGTGTAACTTCCAGTACTTCCCCACCTTTCTTTCCCACAGGGAACAGGCCCTTATTGACACATTCCTAAATTTTCTTTTTTGTCTTGCCTGGTACTTCTCCAAGGACATTTTTATTTTGCACCACTGTAATCACTGGCATAATAAAGGTAGGGGAGGTGGGCAGAACCCAGGGGGGAGATAATCTAACTAACTGCTCCTCTCATTGGACAATATTGGCCAGATGTTCTAATTGCCTGATCTTATCAGTTTCAAGGATCTAATTTGGGGCACTGTTTTTCACCACATGATGTACCTGAAGGCTTCCAAGTAAAGTTTTGCTTTTATATTATCATTATATAGCCTGGAAAAGTTTGTGTTCTATTTCCAGGCATCAGTATGAAGGCACAAAATTGCACCAAGGTACGTGTCCTGAATGGTCCTGGCACGGTTTTGAGGTTAATAAATTGATTTCTCTGTAATTTTTACAAGTGTGAAATTAAATAAACAACGTGCTTGGAACAGACTGATCATTTCAGCACTGGTTCCCAGGATAAGCTTTGGAAAACTCAGCAGATTGCCACCCCAATCCCATGGTCAGTTCATCTCCTGACAATCCACCACTATGAAATCCCCTCACCAAACACCAAAGAAACTCCCTGGTCTTCATCACAACAGAAAACACATTTCATTCAGGGCATGTTGAAGTGCATTACAAAAGGTTTTGCCTCTAAAGGGCAATATTTATACCACAGTAAAATTCTTAGAGGGCTTCAACTCACATTTCCATGTTAGGGTCTGTGTAAATCTTGTCCATTGCTGAAGGATATGCTTTTCCTATAAAATACAGCACCAAAATACAAAACCATTAATGAGCCTCAGCAGGAAAACTGCATAAACCCACAAATGGCTATTAGCTTTTGAGGCTGTGTTTTTTCTGTAGTTTTTTTTTCCTCTCCATCCTTCTCTAGTCACAGAAATGCTCTGAAGTACATCAGGCCTCTCCAGTCAATGTTCTCCTGTTATATTCACATTAGACATATATTTCCTATTGTATACCATGTTAGAAAACAGCTGTGCTAACAATTTAAGTATTACTGGTTATCTGACCTTTTATTTAAAGTTAAGATTCTGGTAAATGCTGGGAGATAAATGAGATCAAACATTATCCAAGACAATGTTTGCTCTGATACACGCAAGACATTTTCCCTCTCTATCTGAACTGATTTTCTGGTACTTCAGCTTGTGCCTGTTGCTTTTTGTTCCTTCTCTAGACCTGTTGCTTTTTGTTCCTTCTCTAGATACAACCAGAAGAGCATGGCTCAATTCCCTTAAAACCCTCCTGAAAGGAATAAAAGGAATGTGTTTTTACAAACTATGAGTCTGCTTAAGCCAGAGACTGATAGGCGAGTTAAGCAACAGGAGAATGTTACTTATTGACACAAACTGTTGCTTTTCCAAGGGGCTGCCTAATTCCTGGACACGGGGAAAAAGAACAAACATAAAAGAAGAGGACGGGGGTGCACATTATTAGAGGGTCTGTATTAGGCAATTCAGGAAGTCTGTATCTCTCAAGTACCTCAGCCTATGGAGAAGGGTAAATTAGGATAAAAAGAAGGCTGCATCCCCCAGCAATTTGAGAGACCTCATGCAAAATGGCCCATGGCCTCTCCCTTTATTCATGACTAAAGCTACGTGATGCCTCTGTCTCCTTTTTAGACATAAACATCATGAATTAATTTTCCCAATGCAGGGAACAATTCCTTCCCAATATCCCATCTAAACCCACCGTCGGCCAGGCTGAACACACAAAGAGGGAAGGACAGGGAAGATCGCTGTGGGAGAAAAGCCTGGAGCTATAAAAGGCCTGATCACTCTGCTATTGGGGATATTAATCTGAAATTCACTTCCCAACCACCTTCCTTAACTGTTCTTCTCTAATCCTGCTTGAAAGATCGCTACAATCCTTGAGGGACGAGCTGCGAGCTGTGCTGATGAAGACCCCCCCTTTCTATTCCCGTTTGACTCTACGAACACGGGAATGGCTCCAGAACACTTCAGTCCATCCCTGCCGCCCATCCCGCCCCTCCTCGGCTTTTTCCCCATTGGGATAAACCCACATAATCTCTTTTTCCATCTCTTTTTGTCCCCGCGCCCTTGTTTTACAGCCCACACAGCCCAGGCGCCAATCACTCATCGATCACAAACTCTGCATTAATTACACCACATTAATTAATTCCGTCTGTTCCTCAGACATTAATTACCGCCCTTATCGCGGGGTTCCCCACACGCTCCGCGCCCACCGCAGGCGGCACCGCCTCAGCCCCGCTCCCATCCCGCCGCTCCCGGGACAGCGCCTCCCGCCTTCTCCCGCGCTCCTTCCCCACAGCGCCCGCCCGGCCCCGCCAACGGCCGCCGCCGCTCCCGCGCTGCCTCTCCTCGGAGGGAACCGCTCGGCCGCCCTTACCTCCCGCTCGGGGCCCCCCGCTCCCGAATCCCGGTTTCCGGGTCCCCGGCCCCGGTTCCCGCTCCCCGGCCGCCGCCGCCCTGTTCAAATCCAACCGCCCGCCCCGCCCCGTGACGACACATTGGCGCCGTACAGGACGGCTGCTCCCTTGTGCCGTACAACATGGCGCCCCTTGTGCCGTACAACATGGCGGCCTCCGTGAGGCGCCCCGCTGCTGCCATGTCGATGTCTCTCCGACATGGCACGGGGCCCGCACGCCCGTAGCCGCGGTGACGGGGTGGCGGGGTACCGCACCGGCTCCGCGGCGTGCTGGGTCGTGGCACGGAGGCTTCGCTCCGCAGAGTGCCCGTGCAGGGCGGCGTAACCGGCGCCCTCACGCGAGGGAGCGGCTGGCGGGAGGAGATGATGGAGGCGGTGGGTGCACTTCCTTATAGGTCCGGTGAGAGAGAAGTTACCGCGACGAGGTGGCCGAGTGGTTAAGGCGATGGACTGCTAATCCATTGTGCTCTGCACGCGTGGGTTCGAATCCCATCCTCGTCGGGAACTAAAGCTTTTCCGTCATGCAAGAATTTTTTTTTCTAAACACTTCCATAGGGACTTCTCCCCCCCTCCTCTCCTTTCAGCCCTTATGTGGAGAAGGAAAAGCAGAGCAGGTGCCCGGGACGGACAGGACAGAGCATTCCAAGGGATTCAGGGTGACAAGGCAGGATGGAGTGTCCCAAAGATCCTAGGTGTCACAGCCAGGAGGGAGTGTCATGAGGGATCTAGAGGTCACCCAGGAGAGCGTCCCACGGAATGTAGGGGTCCCAGCCAGCACAGTGTCCTGAGGGACTGAAGGGTCTCACCCCGTTTCCAGCTTCCTGAGGTGCCTTTCCATGGGGTATCCTGACTTTCCTCCTTCCTCAGAGTACGGCTCCACTGTGGAGCTTCCAGCTGTGACACTGGGAACAAATCTCTTTTAATCTCCACCTCCTCTGGGATCCCAGCAAAATGTCCTATTAGGGCTGGCTGGGCCCTTCATGAAAGCTCCGAGTAAGAATTAGGAGATGGGAGATCTGTCCAGTGAGGAAAGGCTGAGAGAGCTGGGATTGTTCAGCCTGGAAAGGAGGAGGCTCCGGGGAACCCTCCGAGCCCCTTCCAGCGCCTATAGGGACTCCTAGAGATGGACTTGGGACAAGGAGGAATGGCTCTGAACTGGAAAAGAGGAGATTTACATGGGATATTGGGAAGAAATCCTTCCCTGGGAGGTGAGGAGTCCCCTGGCACAGGTTTGCCCAGAGAAGCTGAGGCTGCCCCTGGATCCCTGGAAGTGTCCAAGGCCAGGCTGGACAGGGCTTGGGGCAAGCTGGGACAGTGGAAGGTGTCCCATGGCAGAGGAGTGGGACTGGATGGGCTTTAGGGTCCCAGCCCCTCACTAAAAAGACATCACATTCTCTTCAGATAATTTCTGCTTTGTCTTCCATCAAGTTATGGCAATTTAAAAAGCATAAATGAGTGTATTGACAAGATACAGGAAAACTTTTCCTCTCTGCCTAAGCCATACATGGTTCACTTAGAAAAAAATTTAAATCTGGAATTAGAGGCCTGGAAGTAGGAGTTAGTGAAACTCAGAGCTTCCAGGAGGAGGGACATATCCCAGCTCTGCTGTGACAGCTCTGAGCCCTCCCGGCACACGCTGCCAAAATTTTAACTACACTTAAATCCTTCTGGAAATTAGATCCTACCCAACCCTGGGCAGTAGCCAGATCACAAAAGGCTCCCAACCACAATGTAAAGCACAACTGGACAAGAGTTACTGTGGGGAAGGTGAGTGCTCAGGGGCTGATTTCAGCCAGTCCTGCACAGGGACAGCCCAAGGCACAGGGAAGTTTGCCAGGAGGATTTATTTGTATGGTAAAGTGCTTTAACACAGTGAGATAGACATTATCCTGATAAAGACAGAATTATAGGATTGTCAAGGATGAGTCCAAAGCTAACCCAGCACTGTCAAGGCACGTCCAAGTAAAGGTGTACTAAGGAAAAGAATTCTTCCAGGATCTACATTTTGTATGGAAAACTTTATGTCAACAACCAGGACCCAGTACTTACCTCAGACCCAATCTCAGATGGGAATTTATCACAGGGAATCTCCAAGAAACAACATTTTTCCAGCTAACAATACATCAAGCACAGTTTTGACAAACTAAAATAAATAAAATAAAGTTAAATAAATAAATAAAAATAAATAAATAAAATTAAAAATAAAAATAAAATTTAAAATAATTTTAAAGAAAGAAAATAAAAATGAAGTGAAATTAAATGAAAAAATAAAATAAAATAAAATGTAGTATCCTTGTGAACTAAATCCTAAATCGTCATAGTTCAAAGAACCCTGGAAACAGAAGCCCAGGGGTTTCTTGACCAGGAAATTAAAGTTGCCAGTTGCAGCCATTATTCCAGGAAAAGGGGAAAAAGCAGTGAGCAGCTGAGCTCCAGTTCCTCATCAGGTCCTTTGGCCCCAATGTCAGTCCGGAAAATCCCTGACAGAGCCTTTTTTTGTTACTGAAATTTCTTACCAGAAAACCTCCCAGCATAACTTTGGACACATCAAAGTCTAATTTAACTGTCATCCCTAAGTCTACCCCATTCCCCTGCACTCAAATCCAGTTACAGCTCCAGCCACCCTTTTTTATACACTGAAGGTGCCCAAGTTCCATTTATTTCCATGAAAGGTGTATTCCAATGCATCAAAAATTTGGATAACGCTGATTTTTAGCATCACCTCTCTAAACAGCTGGAATTAAACTAGAATCACAAAACCACTGCCAGGATGTGGAAGAATAAAGCTCAAACCTGAATGAATTTTTATGGAAATATTCAACATCAGCTGGATGATCCTGCAGAGAAAGACACCACCTGGCTCCTGTGGGCTACTGGAGGCAAGCAATGGTTTATTGTGATTTGGTAGTGATGGCCAGACCCTGGTGACAACATCAAGTGATTTTAGGAGGAAGGTACTAATTCCTGTGTGCTGGCCAACCTGAGACTTCCAAAATTAATATAAAAACTCTCCCAGAAGCCAAGAATCAACTGTGTAAACACTAATGAAAATAAGAACTATGGTGATATTAATCATTCATATAAAATTATTTTAAAAGAAGTCTTCTAAAATTATTTTGAAAGAAGTGTTCTGCTTCATAAAACTGCTTTTGTTTTTCTTGAAATCTGACTGTCAAACTGAAGTGATATTAAAAAATCTCCTCAAGACAAAATCTGGGGAACAGTACCTCCAAAACCAGGCCCAATACCTGCACCCAGAACTACTAATTTAAGTAATTATTTGAATGAATGTTGGTGATTTCAAAGGCAAGTGGATCTTGCTGACAAACAGCAGGCACAAAACAGATCACAGTGTCCTGGTTTTATCTCAGTGTTCTCAGGAGTAATCTTGTCATTTTGAAATCAATCTGACAACAAAATACAATAAAAAGAGGGTTTTTTATGACATGACATCCAGCAGCTCTTACTGTAAGACACAGGAACACAGCAGGCTCAAAGAAAAATCAGCTTTTGATTTTCAGTGCATACACTTCATTATCCACGTGGATAATTGATCCAGAATCCATTGAGGTGAAGGCAAAGCTGCCTGTGCTGAGCAGAGTTCAGTCCTTGCTGTCCTCAAGTGCCAGTTCACTGAAGGGCAACATAAAACTCCTGTTTTAGCCTTGCTTCCCTGCTCATCCTTCACAGCACCTGTGAGAAGCAGGATAATTCCCCAGCCCCACTGATCCCTCCCAGCCCAGCTCAAGACACACTTTGTTCACCTCAGCCACAATGCAAAGTCAGTCTTTGGTCTCTGCACGCCGCTGTGCCAGCCAGCAGGGCCTGCAGGTGCTGGGTGTCCTGGTCACTCCTGCCAGTCCTCCATGGCCCACTCGGGCATGCTGGAGCAGTACTCAAAGTCGGCGCCCTTGTAGCGCAGGGCATGCAGGAACATCACCAGCTCCTTGGGAGAGGGGTCCCGCCTGCTCGTCCTGCACTCCACACACAAAGGGTCCTTCTCTTCCCAGCCCTTCTCCCCCGCCTGCCCATCCTGATTCCCACACAAACTGAGCTCTTTGTCTTTATCAAGCGTTTCCAGGTTGCTATCAGAGTTCAGTGGACAAGCTGCTACGTCATTCCTCTCCGGATCCTTCTCGTCCTCAGCAGGGCAGGAACTCCCATTCACAGGATCAGACTTTGTGCAGTCACCTGAATTCCCACAGTCTTTACTTTCCCCAGCAGAGTTCAAGTCCTCCTCCCCGATACCCAAGACCTCCAGGCTCTGTTTGGAGCGATGCTCCTCCACCAGCGCCTTCAGCAGCTCCTCGTCCGTCTTGCCAATCCTGCCGCCCTTGCCCCTGTCCGGTCCCCAGGCCTCCATGTTGTAGATGGGGTCGTTGAGGATGGGGTGTCCCAGGAACTGCAGGTGCACGCGGATCTGGTGCGTGCGGCCCGTGCGGGGCAGGCACCTCACCACGCTGCTGCTCCCGTTGTAGCTGAGCCGCTGGAAGAGCGTCTGGCACGGCTTCCCCTTGGCGTCCACGCGGCACACGCCCACCTTGTAGGAGACCACCAGGATGGGCTCCTCACAGAGCACCTCGTGCTCCGGGAACTCCCCCACCACACGGCACACGTACTCCTTCTCCAGCTGCCAGAGACATGAGAGGGAGGTTCAGGAAACACAGGGGGAAACACACCCAAGCTCCAGCCTTGCTGCTCCTCCTCCCTCTCTCCTCAATAAAATACATCCAAAGGTGGCATTTTATTACAACGGGAAAGGGACAAATATGCAATCAGCTACTTAAAGCCAAATTTCCCCTCACATTTTCCTCAGCTTGTTGGGAAACCAAGAACAAGAAAGCCTAGCCTACTTGCTTTGTTTTAAATTCAGGAGCCATCTCTCCACAGCCTTTGGCTTACAGCCCTGAAGCCAATCCTGGAAAAAGTTCTGTTTGGATCAAGAGACTCTGAAAAAATGGGAATTTTAAAAGTACAAAAATGATGGATAATTGACATATGTCCACTCACAAATAAATTTCATCTCTAACTGGTCTGCATGACCCCAGTAAGTTTGCATAATCCCTTAAGAAAGATGATCCACTTCAACTCAATATTACTGAAATAATTTAAATTTTTAGGAGATAACTTCCAACCTAATATTAGTAAAATCAATTAAACTATTAGGAGACCCTTTACAATTAAATATTACCAAATCAAAACAAATTTGTAGGAGATCCCTTTTAGTCCAATATTACTAAATGAAATTAAATTACCACATTGAACTAAATTTTTAGGCGATATCTTTCAATCCAATATCAAAAGCAGTTAAAATTTTAGGGTTTTCATTCTAATATTACCAAGCTAGGATTATCAAATTCAGTTACATTTTTTAGGAGCTCCCTTCCAATCCAGTATTACCAAACTCAATTTTTACTACATCTTTAGCCTATTAGGAATGAGAAGCACCAACAGATGAGAACACCAACACAACCATGAGTTGTCTGGGGAACTTGAGCTCACCTAGAGCCCAAACCCGGCTGACTGCGGAGCACAGCAGCAGCTCGCAGCCCTCACCTGCCTCTGCCGGACCTGCTCGTCGATGCGCTTGGACACGGCGGCGGTCTTGGCGAACATGAGCACGCCGGAGGTCATGCGGTCCAGGCGGTGCAGGGTGTGCAGCTCCCGCAGGCCGTGCTCCTTGCCCAGGATGAAGATGACGGTGTTGTGCCGGAACCGGCCGCAGGGGTGCACGGGCAGCGACGAGGGCTTGTCCACCACCACCACGTCCTCGTCCTCCGCCAGGATGCGGATGGGCTGGGCGGTGACCGGCGGCTCGTGCCGGTGCACCGTGTTCCTGAGGAAGTCGTTGTTCTGGAAGGGGTACGGGCAGTCAGCCTGAATCCGGCTCCTGTGACCACTCACCCGGCCACACACAACAGGGACTTGACATCGTGGAAGAAGAATTAAAGCCCCTTTCTCCCAGGATCCCGGATTTAGGATAACAGGTGTGTGTGTCACAATGTAAACCCGATCACCTGCCCATAGCGCATTCCCATTCCTAAGGACCAAGGAAGCCGTGTGGCACGTGTAGGGCTGTAAGACCTACATATTCCCGAATCCAGTAGGGCAGGGATTCCCCGGGAGCCCCGATTTCGCCCCTAAACCCCTCCACAGGATTCACAGAATCATAAAACACGTCGAATTGAAAGGAACCCATCAGGATTATCGAGTCCAACTCCTGGCCCTGTATTATCTGACCGCACCGCTCACGGGGCGATGCTCGCTGCTTGGGGCAGGCCGGGCTCTGCCCCCAGCCCACCATCCCCCCGGGGCCCGCCCACCTTGAGCACGATGTCCAGGTCGCGCACGGGCTCCTCGTTGAGGCGCAGGCGGCCGGCGCGGGCGGCGGCGCGGTAATAGGAGAGGGGCTGTGCTCGGAACTCGGTGCCGAAGACGTGCAGGAGGCTGCGGCCCACCCAGCGCCCCTTGCAGTAGGTGCGGAAGTCGAAGTAGTAGGGGCGCACCTTGCGCAGGCCGCCCTCGAAGTAGTACGAGGTCTCGGCGAAGTGCTCGGCGCCGAAGCTCACGCCGGGGTTCAGCTTCCGCGGCGGCGGCACGTACCGCTCGCCGCCCGCCAGCCGCCGCTTCTTGGGGGCCGGCGCCGCCTCCTCCTTGCCGGCGGGGTCCGGCTCCTCCTCCCGGGCTCGGCCGGTGCCGGGTCCCGGCTCGGCCATGTCCCCGCGCAGCGGCGGCAGCGGATGGACCCCGATCCCCGCCGCGCGCACCCACGCCGGCCACACCGCGCGCCGCACGCCGTGACGCATCGCGCTGCGCCGGGCGGCGCGGGCCAATCAGCGCGGGCCGGCACCGCCAGGCCACGCCCCCGTCCCGTTCCCGCCTCTCCCCCCATCCCACAGGGCGTCGTGAGGCGGAGGCGATGGAGGAGCGAGAGCCCTTTTATTTATTAATTGATTTATTTATATTTTTACCTCCCAGCAGTTTCCCCCCTCAGAACTGCTCCACAAATGACCCTCGAGCCTCACCGCAGCCCGCCTGCCCCTCGTGAGCCTCCTCAGTCACCGCCTGCGGGAGGGACGCGTCAGGGAAAAGCCAAAACATGAGCATTTTTTATAAACCCAATCAGAAAAGCCAAGAAATGCGCATTTTTCGTAACCCCAAAGAGGGTTAGGTCCAGAAATGAATATTTTTCAAAACTCCAAACAGAAAAAACCCAAGCATTTTTCATACGCTCAAAATCCAGTGTTGCCGCCCATCATTAAATTAGCAGGTGCAGGCAGGAAGATAACACACTCCCATATTTTAAAAACTGACAAGTCAGGGTACATTGCTGCTCCGAGACACTAATTGTGACTTATTTTCACCAAGCATTAGGCAGAGTAGTCGATATTAAAGTGGTTTTAGTGAAGCTTTAGGTACTCCTGTCTGCTGTCAGAATTCTCTGTGATCTGATGTTATCTAGAGTTTATCAGAGAGGAAAGCTGGAGTTGTCTGGATCCGCTCCCTGGAAGCTGCCATGGGCCTCCAAGAGCCTCCCCTGGTCCTGTCCCTGTTCTCCATCCCTCCAGAATGAGCTCCTCTGAAGCAGAACTTCCCTTTATCCATTGATGAAATTTCCATTAAAAAGCAAAACCATACTGACCATCTACAGGCCTAAGTCCCTCTCATGAGCTTTTTGAGGTGCCTTTAGAGATATCCATCCATGTGTCAGAGGTCATCCCTGAGGCAAAGGAAAACCAACAGTTACTACTCCCTCAGTTCTGTGCCAGCATCACATGGAATTTAAACACACACACAGGCTCCAGAAAAAGAGGAAATAAAACTCTGCAAGCTCTATCAGACAGAAAATACCCCCTGCTTTGCCAAGCTGTTCTCTCCTTTTTTCCACAAACAGCATCCGCCAGGGATCCAGGAGTCGGTCAGCAAAGCCAAGGAGAGCAAGCTCAGAGAGAGAGGAAGGAGTGTTCCTCAGGGAAGAGCAGGTTTTACCGAGGCCACTGCTTCTCCTTGTCTGTGAGAGGGACGTAGATGACGCCCATGAGCTGGGTCTCCACGATGTGCCCCTCGCTGGTCTTGTCGTACTGCATCAGCACCTGGTTCGCCCCCTCGGGCCCCACGGGCACGATCAGCCGCCCGCCCGGCTTCAGCTCCTTCAGCAGCTGCAGCACCGACACATCCCAGTCAGCAGGGACAAAAAACCCCACATGTTTTCTCTAGGGACACCCAGCACGGCCTCTCTTACCTCCTTGGGGACGGTGGCCGCGGCCGCTCCCACGTGGATGGCATCATAAGGAGCCTCCTCGGGGTATCCCTGCCTGCCATCTCCAACTACAGAGGGAAAACAGGGAACACTTGGGTTGTGTCATAACAAAACATCAACACAAACTGGAAGGGCTGTGAGGAGCAGACCAAGGGGAAAACCCTGGGGCTGCAGGGAGCTCACCCACGAGCTTCACGCGGCCGGAGCTGAGCAGTGTGGGATCATCCTCTTGGACATTCCGGATGGATTCGTGCACCAGCTCCTTGATGTGCTCCACGCCCACAGCTTTTCCCGTCGGGCCAGTCTGCAAAAAACATCAAATACCTGATGCCTCCTGTATGGAAAAGAGCCAGGGCAGGTTTCAGTGGGAACTGGGGAATCTTCAGGAAGAAACTCCAGAGCAGAGGTTCTGAAGAGGAGGTGCAAGCCCTGTGCCCCTTCCTTGGTTTTAGGGCTGAGTAGTGCCAGTTACAGCAGCTAATTAAGGGATGTGCTTTCCAGGCTGGGAACAGAGTGCCGTGAGCTCACCATCCTGGCGAAGCAGGCCGTGAGGTATCCGCTCCCAGATCCCACATCCAGTGCCTTGGCACCTTCCACCAGCTGATCCTTGAGCAGCTCCAGCGCGTGGGCGTGCTGCAGGGACACCCAGGACAAGGAAGAGGGAAACATCCTGGGGTTAGACTCCTCTTCCAACACCTTTTCTTGTTTTCTGATTTAATCACAGCACACCTGGCCTTGTGCCTGACACTTCCAGAGCAAAACTCAAGTGTCAGACCTGGAAGATCTTTTGCAGGACATAATTTAGGCAGAGGCTCAGGAATTAGATGTGAAACAGCAGGAGAAAAGGTCTCATGCAAAAAAAGGGACAGCATGGAATTCCCATCTAAGCACACTTTTAAAGCAACTGAAAGAGTATAGGGGAACTCCTCTAAAGAAGAAAAATCCCCAAAGAAACAAGCAGGATAATCATGTCCATGGGATGTTTCAGTTTTCTACTTGAAGAAAAATTAAATATAAAAAGAGAAATAAACAATTCCCTCCATTGCTGTTGAAAGTGAGGAGTTTTCACCTTACCATGTGCGGGGCACTGATCGTAGCCTTGTAGCCTAAAAGGAAACGGGTGACACAAGTCATTTGACAAGGAATAAAATTCCCAATGGGAACAGTTCCTAATTCTCCCACACCTTCCCCCCAAAAATGGGAAAACACTTGTCTCCTTTCACAGAATCACAGGATGATTTGGGTTGGAAGGGACCTTAAAGCTCATCCAGTCCCAGTCCCTGCCATGGGTGGGGACACCTTCCCTTAGACAAGGCACTCCAAGGCCCATCCAACCTGGCCTTGAACACTTCCAGGGACAGGGATTCCACAACATGACCATGGAGCACCTGCCCAGGCACCCTGTGCCCTGCTGACAGCAGATGCTTTGCCAGAAGTGACTCACCAATGGATTGAGGAGAATCCATGTATGGGAAATATTTGATGTAGTGACCTCTGTCTGTAGCCAACAGCACATCGAAGACTCGCTGAGACTTAACGATCCCTTTTTCTGGGAAAGAAGGAAAAGAGAGATGGGCAGGATTGAAATTTTGGGCATTCCAGCAAGAAGAGATTTGAAAGGGGAAGTTCACACTTCAGGGAGTTCATGGATCTGGGGGTATTAATGAGGGATCTGAGAGAGACAGCAAACCAAACACTGATGGAAGGACATCCTTTCCCAATCCTGCTGGGGCCCAGCCACCAGCCCATCTCCAGAGGTGGCCACCTGCAGCCACAAGGCCTCTGGCACTGCCAGGTGTAAAGGGAGCGAACCGGAGTCACGTTTCACGGCGGGAAACGGAGACTCCGGTTCAGGTTACAGCAGTGAACTCAAGGACCACGGCCGCAGAGATATCCGACATCCCTTCACACCTTTCTGCGGGAATTCTGGAGAAGTTTCCAGCTATTTTTATGTGTGTTCCAGCCCGCTGTCCTGGCACCGGGCACCATTCCTGCCCTCGGGCACAGCCTGGATGTGCGGGACGCTCGGCGGCACCGCCGGGCTCGAACACTGAGCTGCAGCACACACTTCCAGAGGCAGGGATGGAAGGTGTGGAGAGGCGCTCCTGCCCCTCCTGGCACAGCACCTTGTTTCCAGCTATAAATAGAACGAGTTCAGGCCGGGGCAAATGCCGAAATTGAGGAACACGAACCCCAACCCTTCCGAGTGAGCAGCGCCACACGGCGTGACACTAAATATCTACACACAGCCATTAAATATCCGTGCGCTGCCAATTCCAAGGATGCTGCCGGCACTCACTGTACAGGTTGTTCACCAGCTCCGCGTGCGTTTTCCCGCTGGATGTCCAGGCCATGGTCCTGGCGAAGAGCAGCCCCATGAGTGCCAGCACGGCGCCGCACGGCAGCTGGCTCATCCCACGGACACGGCAGCGGTCGGCGGAGAGAAGGGGTGGCTCAGAGCTCCGCTGGAGCTCCCGGTGTGGCGCTGGAGCACATCCCGGCCTCGCCGAACCGCGGCAGGGGCGGCAGCGCCTCAGGGATGTCACACCGCCCTCGCCTGCGCCGCCCGCCACAGCTTCCGCCCTCTGCCAACATGGCGGCGCGGTGGCGTCAGCGGCTCCCACTCTGCGGACCAATGGGCGCCCCCGCCCCGCCTGTAGCGCGCGGTGATTGGTCAGAGCCGAGACGGGTGGCGGCGGTGATTGGCCGGGCCCGGGGCCCGCGAGGCGCGGGCGGAGCTGCCGCGGTGCCAGGAGCGCGGGCGGTGGGTGCGGGAGCGGGGTGGCCCCTCCGCCTCACGGGCAGCCGCGGGGACGTCGCTCCCTGCAGGGCGGCCGGGAGTCCTGGTGGGATGGGAATTCCCTGGAATGTCCGCTGGCGTGACTTGGGCAGAGGGAGGCGGGTGGCGGAGGCCTGGGCGGGCGGCTCGGCGCGGCGCTCACCGTTTATTTCCCCCGTGGCAGGATCCCAGGATGAGGATGATCGAGAGCGTGGACTCCGTGGTGACCCGGTCCAGCGAGGACCTCTGGGCTGAGATCTGCTCCTGTCTGCCGCATCCCGAGCACAAGGACGACGGCGATGCCTTCACGGACTCCTTCATGGATTCCTACGCCGAGGGCAGCGGATCGGGGGGCTCTTCCCAACCTGTCCTGAAGCCCTGGGCACCCCTGAAGGACTCAGAGGTGTATTTAGCATCCCTGGGTGAGTGTCTGCCTGGTGACAGCTCTGTTTTTGTGGTGCCGGTGCTGTGGTCCAAATTCCAGCTTAAACACACAGAATGTGACTCATTTTCTTCCAGTGCAGCAGTGGAAAGGTGAAGCTCAGTCAGAGCTTTCTCATCTCTGGCACAGAAAGGAACTTTTTATAAAGCAAAAGCTGAAAAAAGTTGTTTTTTACCCTCCACAATAAGTAGGAGGCTGCACACAGCGACAGAACAGGTGGCAGAAGTGGCTTTTTAAGCTTTTATTTCTGCCAGAACTTTCATCGTGCCTTTGTTGCTGTTTCACAGCGCACCAAGTAGTGCAATGAGAGTGATTTATTTTCCAATTTGCATGGAAATTGTGGGAGCTTGGTGCCTGTGAGATCTGTGCTGTCCTGTGTGATTTCATGGAAGCTGAGCAGTAACTGTGAAAGTTATTAAAACCCCAAACAGGCAGAGCTGGCTGATTGCACAAACCTTATTTCCTTCAGAAGCATCATCTGAAAAACACCATCTTGTGCATATATAGGAAGGAAAGCCAGGGAGGCTTGAAATACAGAGGGGAAATTGCATTTAAAATAGAAATTAGTCTTGAAAAGTTAATTTAACTTACTTTTTGATATAGAAGTCCAGATCCTTCTCTTCTCTCCTTCCAGGAAAAACCCCATAACCAAGGTAATGAAATCCCCTGTTCCCCTCACAGAGAGAAGACTGATGAGGATCAAAGGCCTGTCCCAGGAGGTGACCTCCAAGGACATGCTGCGCACGCTGTCCCAGGCCAAGAAGGAATACTGGGACAGGTTCCTGCAGGAGAGGTTTGAGGCAGAATGTTACGTTGAGGGCCACGATGCTGACGAGAGGTAACGAGCAAATCAGAGGGAAGGGATCACCACTTACCCCTCAAAAACTGGAAGAAGGTTTTGTCAGGACATGACACAGAAATGCCCACTGGGGTTGTGCCAGAGGGAACACAGAGCACGTAGGGTTTGAGCTTCCAGTGCTCCTTTCTGATCTTTGCACCCCTTAGAGTGCACGGAAGCAGCTGGGACCTACTCAGTGATTTCCCTCCTCACACGTGGGGTAGGGAAGGGATGGAGCAGAGGAGGGGATGTCCATGTGTCTCAGATGGGGATTTGGGGTTGGTGCCAGTCCTGGGATGAGATTTCCCTTCCCTGCCTGTCTTACAGTGCTCCTGCCCTCTCACAGATGATGTCAGAAGTAAGATGGGAGCCCTTTCCCTAAGCAATCTCCCATTCCCAATCACATGGAACACTCTCCAAATTCCTCATTTCTCAGCTGACATTTTTCATGATTGCTTTTGGATGACAAGAAGATTATTTGTCTCCTGTCAAGAAAATCTACTTAAGCCAGAACTATGAAAAGTAATCCCTGTTTATAAGGAGGTTTCAGATGGTTTCTTTGGTCCCCAAAGAAACTTCAATGTGATTTATATTTAAAACCAAGCTTTTTATGGGCTCTTTCTACTGTTTTTAAAGGGTGGGGGTGTTATCCATGAAAGAATTTCAGTCCCTAGAACTGGACTATGAAGTTGGAGGTCACTCCTGAATGGTGCTGGAGTTTTGAGTCTCACCCACTGATGCAATTAAACAAGCCTTAACTTTTAAGTGCACTGAATTATGATATTAGAGGGTTAGGATTATATTAGTTTTTTAACCTTCCAGTGCTATTAATGCTCACACATTTTGAGATATTCTCCCAGCTTTGGTTTTGTTCCCTTCCCTTTCCCCCCCATTTTTCCTGATCTTCATTCCAAGAGGCAGCTGGGGGTTTGGTATGTTTGAGCAAGAGGTTTTTTACTTCCAGCCCAGAAAGCTGGAAACTCCTGGAATCACAGATTGGTTTGGGCTGGAAGGGACCTTAAGGCCCATCCAGTGCCACCCCCCTGCCCTGGGCAGGGACACCTTCCACTATCCCAGGCTGCTCCAAACCCCATCCTGCCTGGCTTTGAACATTTCCAGGGATGGGGCAGCCACAGCTTCTCTGGGCACCCTGTGCCAGGGCCTCAGCACCCTCACAGGGAAGGAATTCTTCCCAATATCCCATCTAACCCTGCCCTCTGTCTGATGGAGTTGCAGTCTTTGGCTACAGAGGCAGAGGAGAGCTTCAGGTGTGTAAAACCTGTTCTAACCACCCTTTGGAGAGTGACAGATTCTGCTTGTCCCTGTGGCACCAGGATCCCTCCACGCCAGACCTCACCTGTGGGGACGGGAATTCCTGCAGAGGGGCAGGAATTGCCTGTGCAGGCTTTTCCTGTCGCTCCTCCTGTGCGGCTCTGTCCCTGCCTGGTCTCACGGTGTCCCTCTGCTGTCCCCAGCACGCTGGAGCACCTGAAGCGCTGGCTGCAGCCGGACAAGGTGGCCATCAGCTCCGAGGAGGTGCAGTGCCTCATCCCGCCCGAGCCGCAGCCCGAGAGGCCCGAGGCAGAGGAGGAACCTCCGGCTGCCGAGCAGTGAGAGCTCCCAGCCCTGCCCCTTGTCCCAGCCTCCAGGAGGATGTGCCCAGCCATAGGAATGGCAGGAAGGGGGGCACAGAGCAAATGGTCAGCCATTGAAGAAGTAATTTTTAAAAGAAAGAACCCCCAAGGCACCAAATCCCAGCTCTGGAGCTCCGCAGGCAGTGGCTGGCACTGCTAGGGACAAGAGGGAACTCCTGTACCAAAACCTCATGTGGATCTTCTCCAGCCTGCAGCCACCTCATCATTCCAGCCTGGATTGTTTGGAATCCATCAGGAGACACGTTAAACAACAACAATAACAACAAAAGCAGTTGTGGAGAAGCATCGCAGAACATCACGGTCTAGAACAGAGCTGAGAAACCACTGAGTCACTTTGGTACTGTCTTTTACCTTTTCATTACTCATCGGGGCATTTTTTCCTCTCCTGCCAAATCCATTTTGGTTGTTCTCCAGATCTTCACTGTTTCAGTCTGACTTGGCCCCAGGCTGTGCCAGGAAGAAGATGGATATTTCCCACCTCTGTGAATTTGGGACCCTGAAGGAAGATCTCACTGCAGTCAATAAATTGATGGTGTCATTGACATTGTAGCTATTTCACATTCCTCTCTGTAATGTACCCCCTAATATCCCACTTTATTGCCCAAAATCTCTATTACAGACTGTAGGGGGAGTATTTTTCCTCTTGTTGGTCGTTTTGTACCTGTTCAGACTCCAGAAAAAGATCAGATGAGATTCTGTATTGGGAAACCAAGAGGGGTAGCCAGGGAGGCTACAAACAACTTGTTTTCATCACAGAATCGCATAGAATTCTCTGACTTGAAATATATTTAGTATTTAATTGTTTCTTTCACCCTGCTTAACTCTTCAGAGGGTTATTTCCTTTTACTAATCCAAGAATCTGTGATATTGTGCTGATTTTTTGCTGATCTTGTGTTCTGCCTCGCACCAACACTGGGGGTCGGTAGAGGGAAGCAGCACAGTCTGTCAGAGCTTCTTAGGGGAAATTGTCGTTCTAGGAGTTAATCCTCACCGGATTCATGCCGTGTTCATTTGTGTACCTGTTTGAAAATACTTTTTTAGGAGTAAATTTTTGCTGGAGCCTCGCAGTTTCCTGTCTCTGTATGCAAGTAGAGGCGCTGCTCTCTCGGTCACCGTGTCACAGCTCAGAGGTTGTTCCCACCATCAGCTTTCCTGGTGCAGCTCCCTCCCCAGCTCAGAATTCTCCATTAAAACAATCCCGTGTTTTTTGAACCTTGAGGAATGGGGTGAATCATCTGAGTGCCAGTGATGCACAAGCCTCGTGTCTTGCTGGTTTGCTCATTAAATGTCCCTTTTAATTTATCCTTCAGCTGTCCTCTATTATGTTAAGTCTGTGTCCTTGTGCAGATCTCTCTCACCTGATGTGACAAAGCTGTGACAGAGATGCAGAACTCTGAGCTGTTCCCAGAAATGGTTTGTGCAGAGACAGAAAGCAGCAATTTCTCTGTCCCCAGCCTATTTCCCAGTCAATAAAATTCTTCTTATGGTTAGCAAGCACTGTGAGGATGCTTTATATTATCTTATCTGTTCCTAAACATATTTGAGGAAGAAGTATACCCAAAAGAACTGTGCTGAAATTATTCCACATCCACATCACCAGGCATTTCCTTTGGAGAAGGGACCTCAGGGAACAGCTCTTATCATTTCACTTGTAAAAATAATAACCATTCCAAGATTCTCTGACCTGCTCTATGGAAACATGTGGGGCAAAAGAAAATCCAACTGATAATTGCAAAGGTTGAGTAATAATTTTCTTAAATGAATTCTTTATGTAGAGTTAACTTTTTTCCTCTCCCATATACAATAAATATAGTTACATCAATATAATTATATAAAATTATAACTGAGAGTATAGACTTGGAGTGAGTCTGTACTTAAATCACCATAAAAAAAAACTTTAAAACTTCTTTACAAAGTCACTGAATCTGTGAATAGGAGTGAGATGTGTCCAAGCAGTGTTGTTGCACTTGGTGATGGCACACATGATTCGAGCAGCAAGAGCTTTACCTCCCAATATTTGGGTTTATTTTGGGAAAAACAGACTGCTGAGCTCCTCTGCACCAAACCAACTCTTGCTGTTAAAGCAGCAGCCTCACTAGGGGTGGAATTTGCTTCTACAGCAACACCAATCTTCCTGTGTGTGGAAATAACTCCCGCAGAGGGAGAATTGTTGAGGCTGGAAAAACCCTCTGGGATCATGGAATCCAAGGCCAGCACAGCTGAGCCCACCCGTGTCCCCAAGTGCCACATGGCTCTAAAATCCCCCCAGGGCTGGGCACTCTACCCTTGCCCAGGGCAGCCTGTTTGTGACAATTTAACCCAGAGGGGACATCAGTGACATCCAGGGACACAGCAAGGGCCCATCCTCAGAGGCACAGGCAGATCTGCAGCTGTGGTGCCTGGTGGCATCGGGTCCAGACCATGAAGCACAGGGAATGACTTTCAGGCAGGATAAATGAGTAAATCACAAAGGGAACAGCAGCCCCTTGCCCCTTTGTACCTTTTAAAGTCATTATTTTACCTTTTTCTCTGCATGAAGCAGCACTTCTGCACCCCTGGAAGCCAGTGGAGAGCCCATGTGGTAACACAGCCCCAGCCTGGCAGGGGTTTGCTTTCAAAATGGGGCAGAATAAAGTATCTAACACAATTCACCTGCTGCCTTGTCAGAGCAAGGGGAGGGCAGGGCTGACAGAGCACTCTGGGCAGCAAGGAAAGGTTTCCATAATCCAAACAGGGGAAAAAAATGGTTCTCCACAAGCTTGGGCCAAAGGAATCAGTCTCACAGAAGCACGAGCTGGCAGCATCCCGTGGTGCTGCTGAGAATCACAGAATTCCAGAGTGGTTTGAGGTTCAAAGGGATCTCAAAGCTCATCCAGTTCCGCCCTGTGCTGTGGGCAGGGACAACTTCCACTATGCCAGGTTGCTCCAAGCCCTGTCCAACCCAGCCTTGGACACTGCCAGGGATCCAGGGACAGCCACAGCTTCTCTGGGCACCCTGTGCCAAGGCCTCAGCACCCTCACAGGGAAGGATTTTTCCCACTATCCACCCCAAACTTTCCCTCCTAAAGCTTATGGCCATTAAATATTCCATCCTCCTTTGGAACTGACAAGGTCTCGGGGATCTCTGGTTATTTCTAAAAACCGCCCCGGTGACATGGAAAAGAATAAAAATCACAGCAAACTGACTCCTGTCCATCATCTCTACGGGATGGGAGGGACACCAGGATGCCACAGGAGGGGTCTCCAGCTCCACCATCAGGGTGGGCTGCAGCTTTCAAGCCCATCCTTGTATCCTTGAGCCAGGACCTGGGGCGGGGCAATCCGAGCTCTGGGAATAACAGTGATTTATTCTGCAGGCTCTGGAAGCAGCAAAGCTGATGTCAAAGAAGGTTTTTCCAGGATGAGCCCGTGCAGAGGGAAGAGCTCCCCGTGCTGCAGCCGGGTCATCCCGGCCATGGCGCATCCGGGCGGGGATGGAGCCTGTGCCTGCCTTGGGCTGGACTCAGCATCCTGCAGTCGGCTCCAAAGCCCGGCTCTCCTCTCAAACCAGCCTCTGGCTCTCCTAATCTGATTGTTCTGCTCTTTAAAATTAACAGCAGCTCTCGCCAGGCACTGATATGGAGACAAAGATGATTTTCTTCCTGCTGATTATTCGGCAGGGGTGAGCAGTCCCCTCTTGATCGGCTCAGCCAGCTTTAATAACCAGCCCAGCTCCATCAGATTGGGATGAAATAATCACCCTCTTGCACCAAAACTCTCAATTTTCTGTGACTGCTCTGCAAATTCCCATTCCTCTTATCCCCCCAAAATTCCAGTGGGTGATCATTATTTATCATTTTCCCTTATTAAAGTAAGGGTGCCAGGGTCAGCCTTTCTCATTTGGGGCAATTCACAATGGCTGGACCGCCCTCACCCTATCCTACACTTGCCCCCACAGCTGGGCCAGCAGCACCCCGGGGCTGGGTGCTCATCACCCTACGGCTGGGTGCCCGTCACCCCACTGTGCCCTCACCCCACTTTTCCCCCTCATCCCTCGCCCCCGGGCCGGGACCCCCCGACGGGGCGGGCGCTGCCGACTCCGGAGCTCCGCGGGATCTCCGTGCCCGCCCGCCCCGTACTCCCCGCGCCTTCCCCTCCTTCCCTGCCGGGAGAACGTGCCCGGCCCCGGCCCCGAGGGCGAGGAAGGGGCTCCCCGCAGCCCCCCGGTGCTCCCCGCCGGGCCGGGGGGCGGAATGCGGCTCCACCTGCGGGGGGATGTGCACGTCCCCCCGGGTACCTGGAACACCGAGCGCCGGGAGTGGGAACGTCCTGTTCCCCCGGGACTGAAAGGCTCAGGAAGCGGGAAAAAAAAAAAAAAAAAAAAAAAAAAAAAAAAAAAAAAAGAAAGACAAAGCAAGACAACAAAAGCCCCACACCACAAAAGCCCGGCTGAGATCGGCTGTGCCGGAGTCTCCCGGTGAACACCCTGCGAAGGGAACGCTCCTCCTCATCCTCACGGGAGCATCGGCGGGCAGCGGGCGGCTCCCGGCCCCGAGCACCCCGGAGCCCTCGGCAGGTAAGAGCTCCGGACCGGGACAGGGGTCCCGCAGCCACACCCTGGACCCCCCAGACCCCAGCCAGAGCCGCGGGGTTCAGCATTTATCGGGGAGGGAGCAGGAGCCTGGCGATGCACGCACAGAAGGGCTGGTTTGACTCTCGTGGGTACGCGAAGCAGAATTAAAGAATTTAATTGAGCTTCAGAATTTTCATTCTGTAAGTTAATGAGCATTTTGGCTCCTCAGCTGCAAGTTTCCTGATGGATTTTGTGCTCCTGCCCCAGGCAGGGCATGGGGACCTGGAGCTGTGGTATCACAGCGTGCGCCCTGTGAGTGCAGCTGGGATGTAGAAAACCTCAATATCCCTCGGTTAATTACAAGGGTTTCTTAATTAATGCTGATTTGACTCTCCACTGGGGGGAAAAGGCTGTCCAGATCCTGGTAAGGGGGATAAAACAATAATTTTTGAGAGTGTGGGACTTGAAAGGAGGGTCCTGGAGGGGAACTCTTAATTTCCATACACTTTCTGCTGGAATACATTTCACCTCATTCCCCCTGAGTAGGTTTGTGGAAGTGCCCAGGGAGCCAGGCACTCCCTCCTTCCCTCTCTCACATTACAGCAGGAACAGGGAAGGACAGGAGAAGCCAAAGCTCCATGAGTGATGAAGATATAACCAAGGGGATAAAAGAACCTAGTGGGATGGGTTGGGATGGGGTGGGCTGGCTGGGAGAGACACAGGAGTGCAGGGGATGGAAAGGATGCTCCTTTCCCTGCCCAGCCAGGTGCCATGGGGCTGGTGGGTCAGGGTGGAATTAACTGGGAAAAATAAAAAGCAAGAAATGCAGGAGTGTCCTTTTTTTTCTGCTTAAAGTCAGCTCAGTTCCCAGGTGGAAACTCTCCATGAGGTTTCTCTAGCTGATTTTTAGGTCCTGCTGCCCCTAGCTGGCAGCTCCCCACAGATCTGTGCTGGCTGCTTCACTATTTCACAGCCAGCTTCCCAAGTCTCCTCCATACCGGAGCTCCTCTGTGTCTGTCACAGGGCATCTTCACTCTTAGGCAAGTCATTTAAACCAGCCAGTAGTGCCTCAGCACAGTGCTGTGCAAGAGGTCCAGACTTGGGACAGGCCCTTCTGCCCTGAAGTTCAGCCAAAATGTATTTGTGTCCCCTCCAGAGCTCACAGGCTCATCTGTGTTTGACCTTGAGTTGTGGAGAAGCTGCATCAGCCACAGGGGCTCCCATGGCTCAGCTGCCCAATGACTCCTGGCACAACGACTCAGCCCTGATCTTCACGGGCCTGGACCTGCTCCTGGAGCTGAAGCCGCTCTTCATCCCGCTCTACGCCACGCTGGTGGTGGTGGCGTGCATCGGGAACCTCTTCCTCATCCTCCTCATCGCCCTCACCAAGAAGCTGCACTGCACCACCAACTTCCTGATCGGGAACCTGGCCGTGGCCGACTTCATCATGTGCCTGGCCTGCGTCCCCCTCACCGTGTCCTACGCCTTCGAGGAGCGGGGCTGGCTCTTCGGCATGTTCATGTGCCACTTTGTCACCCTGCTGCAGGCCGCCACCGTCTTCGTGTCGGTGCTGTCCCTCACGGCCATCGCCATCGACCGCTACGTGGTGGTGGCGTACCCCATCCGCAGGCGGATCGGCCGCAGGGCCTGCGCCGGCCTCGTGGCCTGCATTTGGCTGCTCTCCATCGCGGCCTCCGTGCCCACCTCGCTGCACACCCACTACCTGGACCTCAACGCCATCGGCCACGACATGATCATCTGCGAGGAGTTCTGGAAGCACGAGGAGAGGCAGCGGCTGCTGTACTCGTGCCTGATGCTGCTGCTCTCCTACATGCTCCCGCTGCTGGCCGTGTCCGTCTCCTTCTGTGCCATCACCTACCACCTGCGCAGGAGGAACGTGCCGGGCGCCGCCTTTCACTGCCGGGACAAGTGGACCAGGACCAAGCACAAGACCTTCCGCGTGCTCACCATCTCCGTGGTCTGCTTTGCCGTCTGCTGGCTGCCCCTGCAGGTGGTCAACTTCATCCGGGACATTGACGAGGAGTTCACCATCCTGGACAAGAGGTACGTCAACGTCATCCAGGTCTCGTGCCACCTGATCGCCATGAGCTCTGCCTGCTACAACCCCTTCATCTATGCCTCCCTCCACGACAAGTTCTGGTCCCACCTCAGCGGCTACTTCTACCGCAAGAAGCAGAGCTCCAGGAGCACGTCCTGCAAGGCTTCCCGCTTCAACACCTGCTCCACCCTGGCAGATGCTCCCACCGGGGCCTCGGACAAGATAGCTTTGCAGTCCAGGTTACCTTGAGGGATTGGGTTGGCACAGCCCCTCATCCCAAACCACAGCTAGGCCATATCCCTGTATCCCGAATCCTGGCTGGGTGTAGTAGGTGTCCAGTGCGACATTTGGAGCACAGAGACTTCCCCCCATGGTTTATGCAGGAGGTGGGTCAGTGTCTGAGCAAGGCAAAAACCCATTGGGTAAAAAACTCTTTGGAGAGAGCACATTTTCATTTTAGTAGGATATAGATTGTTCCTAAGCAACAGGCAGTGCTTTGTGCCACGGGAAGAGGTCGACTTGCACAGGGAGGCATGAAATTGCTGTGCATTTATCCTTTAAAATTGTGGCTTACTGGTGAGGGGACAATGTAGGACAATGTGCATTCTGCAGGTGCAGATGGGGACACGTGGCTGCTGACAGCAGATGGCTGTTTGGAACGAGTGTGACTTTCATAACCTGCTTGGCCTGCTGGAGGAGCTGCCCCTGTAATCAGACAGGGCATCCCAGTTTCTCCAGCCAAAGGTGCAGCAGGGCACATCCATGAAGTCATCACTGCTTTTCATGGCCAAGTAGGACTCAAAAGATCTCATGTGATGAGTTTGCTGGGAATAGTGTCCTAAATTCTGCTCCCAGGGAAGTTTAGCTTGGTGTTTGTCCATGTTCAGGGCCCTGCAGTGGAGGTGGGAATCCCAGTGCCAGGCTGTTCTACCCCAGAATGAAGGTGGGGTTTGTTTGTCAGTGCTCCTCGGTGTCTGAAGTGCCTCTCTGGCCTCTCAGGCTCCTCTGTGCAAGCAGCACATGTAGAAGGCAGCATCTCCTTACCACCAATTCCCATCTAGGTTTTAACCTCTTGATTTCCCAGGAGAAACCCTTGGGAACAGCCCACAGGCACCAGCAGCTCCCAGCTGCCCTGCTCTGTGGGGCCAAGCCATGACCTCCCACTTCTCCTCGTGCCCAAGGACAGGACTTCAAAGCCCCCAGCAACAGATCCTCAGCCCTGCACAGAACCTGCCCATGGCACTGGCCAGCATCCCTGGGGAGCACGCAGTGCAGACACAGCTGGCTGGACCCCAACAGGATCCCTTACACCCACCCACCCACCAGCTCACTCACCTTCCTGCTGAGGCCCTCATGGTGGCCCTAGAAGGGCTCTGATCTTCTGTTGGGTGACCAGCAGAGACAGGGACCCATCCAACGTTATGCCAGGAACCCTGTCGTGCTCCCTCAGAGCAGCTCCCTCCTCAGCTTCCTGCAGCTCCCCTGGGCCTGGGCTGCTCATCCCAGAGGAGCCAAGAAAGGCAGAAGGTCTCTGTTTGTCCTTCCTGTAATCAAGGCCTCAAGAGCTTGGGCTGTGTATGTCTGTGTTGGTGTGAATCCCACAAGACCCAGAAACCCCTGACTGCAGCTCAGCCCCCTCCCAGGAAGATGCCAGCTTGGATGTGCTCTGTCCCAGTCCTGGGCAGTGGCAGATCCTTGGGGGTAAAGCTGGGATTAGTGCTGGACCAGGTTGCTCCAAGCCCCAAACAGACTGGCCTTGGACACTTCCAGGGATGGAGGAGTCACAGCTTCCCTGGGCAACCTGTACCAGGGCCTCACCATCCTTGGAGCCAAGGATTTCTTCCCAGGATCCCATTTAACCCTGCCCTCTGGCTGACTGAAGCCATTTCCCCTTGTCCTGTCACTGCTGCTGTTGATTCCTTCTCTCTCCATTTCATCCCATTGCAATCTCTATTACTTCACTCTTAATTAAAAGCCCTAAGTTTCCCTAAATTACTCTTCTTAGCCTTTTTCTTCCTTTCAACTCCACCACCCACTCATTCCCATCACTGTATTTATCTACAGGACCATTTAAAATCCATACATCCATCCCGGAGAACTGATCCACAAAGAGAATGAGGTTTCCTCTTCCATGTTTGCAGACTAGTCTAGAATTTGCAGTTATTGAGCACTAGGAAAGAAAACCCCCACCCTCAGGTCCCCCTGTTTAGATGTTTTGCTGATTACCCAAATTACCTGCAGGAAAAAGGAAAACACTGTTTCGGGAGAGTGAGCTAAAAGCTGAGTGACTTCTGAGAATAAACACAGAAATCCTGGAGCTGTGGTCTGTGATTCACAGAAACTGGGTATATAAAGGAGAACATGGTTGGTTTTCTTAATGAAAGTAAATTAATCAGATAAATGAGAGAGAAAAACATGTTTGAAGGCTGATTCTGCAGAGCTTTCCTCAGGAAGCTGCTCAAAGCTTTTCTCCCAGGAACCAGGGGGTATAAAGGGAATATTTTTGTTAAATCATCCTCAATTATTGAGAGCTTTGCACAATATTCTCCCTGAGGCTGCTTCTTCCTCACAAACTCTCTTGTTCATTGAAATATGGTTTATAACAGTTGGACTCTAGGATCTTAAAGATCTTTTCCTATCTAAAAAATTCCATTCCGTGACCTTCTTCTCTACCAGGATTTGGTGCCTGTAGCTCTCCCATCTGCCAGGACACTGCCCAGGAAGGGAAATATTGTTCACCCTGTTCAGGTGTTTACAGCTTTAAGGGGCAGATAACATAATTTGGGCAGATAATGTAATTTATTCCAGTGATGTTCTCTCAAAAGCACTCAAGAGATGATTATTCAAAGAGCTTACCTACAAGCAAGGTATTATTCCCATTATTTGGTCCCCATCCGGGTTTCTCCCATGGCTGCAGATGATGAGGCCCTTTGTCCTGCACTGCAGAATGAATTGAGATGAGGATCAGCTCTAAATGCACACAAAAGATCAACACTGTTTTCATGTGTACTCCTAGAAATTTCCTCCTCTGTCTCCAAATCAGGCATAGCAAACAAAATTAGCCTGGTAATTTTCCATTGACTTTTAGTCCCCCTCTTGCTGTGTTTGTTCTGTCTGGATGTCACCAGTGATGACAAAAATCCAGAAGAGAGAAGCTCTTCCACTGAGCCAGGATCATTGGGCAAATTTTATTTGTGGATCTGGAAAAAGCTTAGAAATTGCTGGTTCATTTACTATTATTATTATTGTTGTTATAACTGTTATTATTGTTATTATTGTTGTTATTGTTGTTATTATTATTGTTATCATTATTCCCTGGTTTATTGTGAATAACATTCTGACTCAAGCCACTGCTTCTCATTGTCTTGACATGGCTTGCAAAATATCTTTTGCATTTCTCTGATCAGATTCCATGGGCTGTACAAGCCGTGGCCAACTCTCTTCCCAGCTCTTGGCTCTGGTTAAAGAGGCAGGTTTGTGACACGTACATGAGTAAATCAGGCTTATTTTCACTTCTTTTGGCTAAAAGTACAGTTGATACAGCTCAGGCTCACAGCAATGACCGGGAATGGGTCCTGGTTTGGGATGGAAGGGACCTTAAATCCCTGCCAGTCCCACTCCCGGCCGTGGGCAGGGACACCTTCCATCAGCCCAGGTTGCTCCAAGCCCCGTCCAACCCGGCCTTGGACACTGGGGGCTGGATCCCGCTGGGTCAGGCACACTGAGCACCTTCCCATGGACATCACCTCTCTGTGAACTGCTGGGTCTCCCAGCGCTGTTGAATTATTGAAAGCACCACAGGTGATTTATGCATGTACCCACTTCCGACTCATGCCGTATTCCCCCGGTGCCTCCTCCTCCTCCCCTGTCGCTGCGAGCGCTCACGCTTTAATTTCTGTGAGCGTAGCGAGCTCTTGCTGCAGCAAATTAACCAAGATTTCCTAAACCCCAGTTTACTCCTCATTCATCTGTTTTATCCATCATCCCGCTCCTGCTGCAGATGCCAAGAATCTCCTTAGTCACACACCATGGTCACCGTGCCCCAGCTTGGGGACAAACCTGGCATTTACCAGACTTGCTTCTCCATTGCTCCCCAAGGTGATGATGAGGGATGGTGTGCCTTGTGCCAGTCCCCAAAAACCGACAGACACATCCCTGGCTTGGTGGCACTGCTTGGGACTCTCCAGCATGCCAAAGATGGAGCGGGCCTTGGAGACACCCCAAAACCCTCCCACTCAGAGCTTCATTTTTACTGCAGGTTAATACCCAATCTTGGGAGCAGTGAGGGAGACACAGGCATTTCCTGCAGCAGGGATGGATGGAGCCATCCCCCAGCCCCTGGCAGCAGAGAACTGGGGGGATGCTGCAGGCAGATCCCCCACACAGGGGTGCCTCCAGCCACGTCCAAGCTGTGATGAGCGGGATGGGGCCGGGGCCACTCGCTAATTCCACAGATGAGGTGAGCGCTGATTGCCACGCAGGGAAGCGCTGCCGAGCGGCTCTTGGTTCCCATAGGAACCATCAACCCCCCTGGGAAAAGCCAGATTACTGGATCGGCAGCTTCTCCGGCGGTGACAGCGGGGGGCTCCGCGTGGTGACACCCTCCCGCTCCAGGAATGGAGCCAGGGCAGCCTCAGCGGGGGAAAGATGGCAGTGCGGATGTCTGAGGCTCCACGGAAACCTTGGAGCCCTTTCCTGTGCCTCAAGGGGCTCCCAGAGAGCTGCAGAGGGATTTTGGACAGGAGCCTGGAGTGACGAGTGAGAATGGCTTCCCACTGCCAGAGGGCAGCATGGGAGATTGGGAAGAAATTCTTCCCTGTGAGGGTGCTGAGGCCCTGGAACAGATCACCCAGAGAAGCTGTGGCTGCTCCATCCCTGGAAGTGTCCAAGGCCAGCTTGGACAGGGCTTGGAGCAACCTGGGATGGTGGAAAGTGTCCTTGCTCAAGGCAGGGGCTGGGCTGGGCTGGGCTGGGCTGGGCTGGGCTGGGCTGGGCTGGGCTGGGCTGGGATGGGATGGGATGGAATGGGATGGGATGGGATGTCCTGGCAGGGGAACAAAGGGTCCCTACAGATTTTACCAGGGCTCTGAAGGGAAAGCCTGCATTACTGAAAATGTGCAGGATGTTGATAAAGCTCCAAAGTTCTGAACTAGCTTTTTATCCCAAAAATGTGGCAAAAAATAAATTAAAAAAAAAAAAAAAGATATTGCAATAATCCCACTGGGTTGCAACAAGAGCCTGGTGAATCAAATGGATGAATTTTCAAGATTTACCCTCAAACTCACCCCAAGGCACAGCCTGGTCCTTCTCAGTTCATCAGGAACCATCACCTCCTGGGCCACCCTGAGCCCAAAGCAACACCGGGAAACATCCAGGCAGGTTTAGTGATGCTCATCCCTCCTGCATTAACAAGAAATCTTAATTTCTCCCTTTGCCATGGGTTGTTTCCAGCTGACAGCTCCCTCCTTCCACGGAAGACGACACAGTTCCCGGGTCTCCATAATTATTTACATGTGGGCTGTGTTTATTGGCAATTAAATGGTTCGGTGGCTGCGAGACATCAGTCTCCTCTAAACATGTTGTCTGCCAGATTGTTTCCTGCCAGCAATTCCCTGTGGGACCGGGAATTCTGCCCAGCCCTCCGGGGCCGCCTGTGGATGGGGGGAGCAGCTGGCAGAGCCCCCCCGGAAAGACAATGCTCCAAGGTTTGGAATTGGGAGCCACGGGCAGGGCTGGGGGTGTGTTAAACACTGAGCAAACAGGCGGAGGAGGATCAGAGGGGTGGCAGGGATGGGGTGTGCAGGAGCATCCCAGGCTGGAGCCGGGAAGGGAGGGATGTGACAGGCCGGGATGGCACCGTGTCCCCACCAAGGCAGCTGCCCCAGCCCCCCGGGGGACATTTACCACTCACAGTCTTCAAAGACCCACTGCAGCGCTGCAGGGCTCGCCCCCGCTATTGCAAGGCTCGGTGAAAGCGATGTTTTATGCGGAATTGTCTGAAGCAGCGAGCGGAGGAGGGTGGATTCCTGCTCCAGGGAAGGCTCCGGCGGTGCCCTCGGATCCGGGTCTCTGCAGCACCGCCCTGTCAGCGCCAGGAATTTGCTGCCGTCCTGCAGCCCTGGCTCCAGGGGGCTCTTTGTGAGCACTCAGCGGGACAGACCCCCCAGCCCTGCCCTGCTGCCAGGGCTCTGCCACAAATCAGATGGCTCCACGGCCAGCCCAAGTGTCCCCAGATCCTCATCCCAGCTGCTGCTTCCTTCAAAGCCCCAGCCCCCAAAAGCCTCCCGCAGAACACCTTCATTCTGGATGGGGCTTGGAGCAGCCTGGTGCAGTGGAAGGTGTCCCTGCCCATGGCAGGAGGTGGGACTGGAGGATTTTTAAGGTCTGTTCCCACCAAAATCTCCCCAAAGGATTTTGGATTCTTCTCAAAGGTCAGGCTCACTGGGCTCTCATCAGCTTAACATCCACTTGAACTTGCCAATGATTAGGAGGTGGGATTGAGGTGCGGGAAGAAAAAGTAGCATGGGGACCCAGATATTTATATGCATTTACTATGTTTCCACATTTTAAATCTCAGGCCTTTGCTGCTTTCCCCTACTTGGCCCTTTCCCAGGTTAGAAATGAGCCTGAACCTTCTGAATTCTGCTCTGCTGGTGGCAGGGATCTGAGCCTACACCCAGCCACGCTGTTTATTCTTTACTCCTCACCCTAGCACCTTAAAATTCATTCAAACAGTGGCAGCTTCAACACGAGTTTCCTCAGGCACCTGTGTGTTGCTGCTGGTTCCCACATCCCTGTTTTCTTCCTTACCTGATGCTCCCCAATAGCAATAAACAGGATTTTGCTGGTTGCTTTGAGCTTCTTCCCAAGCCCCCGGTGCTTTCAGGGGAGCAGAACGAAGTGCTTAGGCCCCAGAGTGCCCTGGTGTTCCCCATTCCAGCTCCCACCAGCGAATACCATTCACCAGAGCCACTGAAAAGTGCAGTTCCCTCACTGATTCTGGGCCTCACCAAAGCGCTCTGCAGCTCATGGATAAACCCTGATGGAGATTTATTTTAGTCCCTCTCATAGCTCAGCAAGGATTCTGAGGCTCCCATTAGCACTTTGGAGAGGTATAAAGCGAATTCCTCAAGCCTCTTGACTCGAAATCACCTTAAGATTTGCTGAAAGCAACAGAAAATGCAGTTTATAACTGTGGGTCTGCAAAGAAAAGGCTTTTGGAGAGTTTAAAATCCAAAGGTGTTTTTTTCCTCAGAAGAAAAGGAAGCTACCTTGTCTGTTTGTATGGGCAAGTGTAAAACAGACCTGGAAGATTCCTGGACACGAAGAAGAGGTTGGATATAGCTGAGACAGGAGACTCCTGCCAATTACCTGAGATGGGACTCCAGCTTCGGTTCCTTTGGGATCCTGAATGTGGGGCAGCTCTGCTGATTTGGTGGCACCAGCGCTGTGGAAAGAGCAGGTGAAGTTCTACCAGCCCTTCCCATCCAGTCATGACACTTCTGATTTCTCCTCTTTTAACCCAAAGCACAAAGTGCCAAGGACAAGGAACACCACGTGGAGGCACATGGGCCTGGCAGAAGGTTCCTGACCGACAAGGTGTTCCCTCCTCCCTCCCGCTGGCGCCGGGCCTGGACATATTTTGCTCACGATGCAACTTCCATTATTTCCATGGCAACCATCCTTTGTCGGGGCTGAAGACTGGAGATTTTTTAACAACTCCCCGTTCGCCAATTCAAGCCCCAGAAGGAAGTGGGAAAGTTCTCATTCACATGCAAAATAGCTGCGATAAAAGCCGAGGGGTGCAGGGCGGGGGCAGCGCTTGGGCACGGCGCTTTTCATCCCAGCCTTCCTCATTTCCTTGCCTTACAAACAGCCTCATCCAGGGATGTGCCTGACATCCTCTCACACCCACCCATGGATGGGGGCTGGAACTTGACGATCTTTAAGGTCTCTTCCAACCCAAACCATTCCGTGATTCTATGAATACCAAAATATCTCGACACACAATAGACCCATTGGAGACGCGTTCTTTCGGCTCTTTGAAATCCCTGCCTGCGAGGGAAGGAACATCCCAAGGATGCTGGTGCTCCAAGCAAGGTGCACAGCCCGTGGTGACCCTCGTCCATGAGGAGGGAGGCTGGGAGCCAAGAGGAGCAGAAGCCAGGCTGGTGTGATGCTGTCTGCAGGCGTCAGGGCAGCCGTCCCTGGCACCACCGCCATTCCCAAAGCTTTATTCCCGCTAGAGCCAGGGTCATGGCTACCAGCCAGCTTGGTGACTGGCAGCCTTAATGTGTTTATTTCAGCCCCAGTGCCTGGCCAGGAAGTCGGTTATTCCTGCAAAACCACACAAGATCCACAGGAAAAAGGAGAAACCTGACATACACCCTGAGCTGAGCACGGGGACCAGAGGGAACCAGGTGTTCCAAACCCTTTCCCAGAGTCACGCTGCCAAAAGCCAACAGCTTGGGGTTTGGAAAGGGTGGAACGAGGCTTTGCAGGTGTAATGCTGGAATTAGTAAAGAAGATGACACGTGAAATGAGATTTTTGGAACAGCAAAGGTTCCTAACCTGCCTCGCTCCCTGGTGTGCAGGGGAACACCAAACCAGCTCCAAATTCCAAAAACTGAGCAGGAGAAGGAGTGACTAATGACAAAATACAGTAACACTGTGGTACTTCAGAGGGAATCAGAAGGTTTCTGTGTCATGAGGTGGAATTAAACTGTTGGGCTGTCTCCACATCCCTGGACAGGGTTCTAAAGGGAAAACATGAGAGCAGCGGGGTCAGGGATGAGATTTATCAGCACAAAATTGGAATAAGCAAGTGAGGAAAAAAACAGGGAGAAACCTCGATGCCAAAATCAGGGAAGTTTGGGACACTCAGTGCAGAACTGAGGATTAACAAAATAGAATTCAAAAGAGGAAAGATTCCCTTCGGATTCGGAGGGATAACTGCACGTGTAGGGATGGAAAGGTGGGAAAAGGAGCTGCCAGCCTGGAGCAGATCCAAACCAGTTCATAACTTCATGTTTTCCTCCCTGCTCCTGCAGCTGTTGTCCCTTTCCCCGTGCTCCAGGGGATGGCTGAATCCCGCTCAGCACCTCTCACCTCCGGCGCCTGCTGTCAGCTCTGGAATCTCCTCCTGATTTATTCCACCCTGGAGAAACACCTGACAAAGGAAAGAAATGATACAGCTGCAGAGGGAGCTGGCTTTTTTTCACTCTACTTGTACAAAGCTGCCACGGATAATTGTACCATTGGTCACAGATAAAAAGAAGCCCAAACAATGGAAACCTGATAGATTTCTCACTTTTGCTGACCTGCAGACAAACTTCTTTCCAAGCTACTAGGCTCTGTCTGAATTAAAATCCTCTTCATGGGAAGGTACAAGGAGTGGGAGCCTGTTTGCCTTATTTCAAGAGAAAAGGGTGATCACTGATGCTCAGAAAAGGAGAGAGTCTGAGAAAAGCAAAATCCTGTGCACAGTAAATTAGATTAAGGAGACAAGAGACAGAAATTTAATATAGAGAACAGAAGCTGCAGCAGATAAACAAACAAGCGGCATAAACCTTTAAAACTACTGAGAAATAAACATTTAATTAAAAACCAAATTGCCAAACGAGCGGGAAATGTTCCCAGAAGCACAGATAGCAAAGTCTCACCAACTTACTCCTAGTTAGGGAGACCTGGAGGTCAGGTTTAATTACAGCTCAGCCCACCCTGCATCTGTTTTACAGCCCAAAATCCGATTCCCAGCCAGATCTGGTGCCTTTGGCTGGAGGACAGATCTCCAGTTCTTCCAGCACCGGGCACCAAAACCCCTGGGGACAGACAGGAATGCTGCTGATTTCACAGTGGGCACAGAGAGAGAAAAGCCAATTCCTGACCCATTTTTGGCCTGGGATCAATGACCACAGATCCAGGACATGGCCAGGAGCTCAAATCCATGAATATTCCAGCAATTTCCCTCATACCCAGCCACGGCCCCCTCGGCAAAGGTAAAAATCCCTCAGCCCAAACTGTCCTTGGCCACTTACCCCAACAGTGGGCTTGGATCTGGCTCCATGCCCTTCTTTCAGGCTATGTTAAAATCCTGAAGAAAACACCTTAAAAATGGGGAAAGAAAATTAAGAGATGAATCCCAGGAAGTTGCCAGCTCCAAAATCACTTTGTACTAACTCCAGAGCAATTAGGAGCCCATTTTGCTGCTTTTCATCCCATTTCCCTGTGTCCTGTTACGTGTTGGGCTCCAATGTATCCCTTCTCCATGTGTTAGTGCTGTTCTGGCAATTAAAACATTAATTAACCACGACAGGAACAACCAATTCATCCCACCTTTGTGTTGTGGCTCAGCATGAGGGGCATAAACCTCCCCAAGGTCACAAACAATCCCAAGGAAAAGCACTAACAGGCTAATTCATATAAAAACTTTATTAGAAACGAGGACACAGCCTCTCAGGAACAACATCCTGCCTTATCTCCCAAACTTTTATGATTTCAGAGCCATAATTAAATAGAAAAGCTATATAAAGGATATGCACAGCTATTAGAGGAGGAAAAATCAATCCACAAATTGCCATTTTTTTTCAAACATGGCTGGAGAAATGGTTTTTCCACAGTGGTTTCCATGCAGGGACCCACGTGGCCCATGGGATTTGTTTTCCATCCTAAGGACCAGGATGGGCTTTGATCTTATCCCGAGTCTGTATTGCTTCAATTCAGAGAAAAGAGCAGAATGGGATGGCTTTATATTGCATCTGACACATGATGTTGGGTAAATAGTTGTACTCCCAAAATCACCCAAAAAAGGCGTATTATCCTAACTCTAATTATATTTCAATGGTAAATAACAACAACAATAATAATAATAATAATAATAATAATAATAATAATAATAATAATAATAATAAAGACCAGAGGTGCTACTGACACAGAAAAAATGACCAGCCTCATTTAAGTACCATCTACAATGAAAAAATAAAGAACAAATGGGGCCGGGTTTACCCTTTTTCCCTACTTATACCCAAACCCCACCCAGAACTGGTTTAACAACAATAATTTTTAGTGCATGAAGTGCCACATTATGATCTCAATTCAACCAATGTTTAGTACAAAACCCAAAAAAGGAACAAAAATACTTAAAATATATAAATTTCTCAGATTCCTTACAGGAATTCTCCACGTTGTGGCATAAAAAAAGGATTTAGACCAAAATAGAGATACAAAAGCTACTGCGCTCGAGCCAGTGGCGTATGTACACGGGAAAGTCAGAGGTACAAAAAGGATCCTAAGTAGTGAAGGCAGTAGAGAGTATTTCATACAAACAGTGCTTGCAAAGTATAAAATTAGGAAATAATGCATAGAGGAGCGTGCTTCACACAGCACCAAGGGCCGTGCAAGCAAATCCTTGTGGCCAAGGCAGAATTCCCGCCCTCTCTCGACGGGAACCGCTCAGTGCCGGCAGAACTCGCTGGTGATGTTGGGCAGGGGGTACGCGAAGAGGGAGAAGTCCAGGATGTATTTGGGGAGGAGCTCTCTGATGAGGCGGCGCTGGGTGTTGCACAGGTAGTAGTGCAGCGTCTCGGCCGTGACGGGCTTGTACCACGCCTGGCGCTCCGGGAAGCGCACGAACGACGGCGACTGGATGTGCTCCAGCACGTGGCTGGCGTCGGCGTGCAGCCGCTCGTAGGAGCCGATGAAGTCGTACCTGACGGCGCAGGGCTGGCACAGGTTGTAGATGGGCATCCAGTGCTCGTTCATGCGCTCCACGTCTTCGTCCAGCAGGTACTGCAGGAACTCGGAGAAGGACACGTCGTCGCCGGCCGAGTTCCCCCCGTTCTTCCGGTAGCGCCGGACGATCTCCACGCCGTACTTCTGCTGGTACTCCTTGATCTCCCCGAATTTGTTGCGGTAGGCCGAGAGCAGCCTCTCCATCGGGTTCCGCACGAAGATGAACTTGTAGTAGTGCTTCAGGCGGTAGCTGATCTCCTCCGGCTTCATGTCGCCCAGGAACACCAGGTCGCTCTTGTGGTCCATCTTCCCCTGCACGTCCACGCTCTCCAGAGCCCCGTCCAGCACCTTGAGGATGCGCTTCCAGTTGGAGCAGGCCACCTTGGGCACGTAGCAGTAGAGGAAGCGGTACTTGTCGCTGACCAGGAGGTGCCGGAGCACCGTGCGCCGCTGCCCGGGCGGCAGCTCCCAGACGCTGCGGGGCATGGAGCGCTGCCCGCACAGGGCGCGGATCGTGCGGTTCCGCGTGTCCCGCAGCACCTCCAGCTCCAGCTCCGCCGCCGAGTCCCGCCCGTCCCGCCGCGACGGCCCCGCGGGCGGGTGCAGCGGCGGCGGCCCGACCTGGGCGAGGATGCCGCGCTCGATCATGAGGAGGAGCCCGCTGGAGGCCAGGATGACGCCGAACATCAGCATGGAGGGCAGGAGGGCCGCGCCCGCCGCGCCCCGGGAGCGCGCCCGGCTGCGGCCCGGCGGGACCGCCCGGCGGGGCTCGGCGGGGCCGGGGCCGCGGGGCTGCATGGCCGGGAGCTCCCGGGCCGGGCCGGCTCGGCCGGGGCTGCGGGGGGAGCCGGGCTCGGCGGGGCGGGGCGGGGCGGGCGCGGTGACGGCGCGGGGCGGAAGAGGCGGCGGGACCGCCCCGCACTGAGCCCGCCCCGGCCGGGGCCCTGCGGCGGGGACGGCGGAGTCACGGGGTGACCGAGTAGCGGGACTGCAGGGGACCGCAGGGCACGTCCAGTGCCACCCGTGCCGTGGGCAGCGCGGGTGCTGCTTCCATCCGCCCGCGGTGCTCCGAGCCCCGTCACACAGGCCAAGCCTGGCCTCGGACACTTCCAGGGATCCAGGCGCAGCCACAGCTTCTCTGGGCACCCTGGGCCAGGGCCTCAGCACCCTCACAGGGAAGAACTTGTTCCCAATCTCCCACCTAACTCTGCCCTCTGGCAGTGGGAAGCCGTTCCTCTTTGTCCTGTCCCTTCATCTCTTGTCTCAAGTCCCTCCCCAGCTCTCTTGGAGCCCTTTAGGCACTGGAAAAGGCTCTAAAGTCACCCTAGAGTTTTCTCCAGGCTGAACATCCCCTGCTCTCCCAGCCTGTCTCCAGAGCAAAGCTGCTCCAGCCCTCTAATCACTGAATCACAGAATCATCAGTTTGGAAAAGGCCCTGCAGACCATTGAGTCCAACCTGTGACTGATTCTCAGCCAGCCCAGAGCACTAAGTGCCATGTCCAGTCCTTCCTTGGACACCTGCAGGTTTGGGGGCTCCACCGCCTCCCTGGGCAGCCCCTTTCAGCACCTGACATCCCTTTACACGAAAAAAATTCCTCCTGATGTCCAGCCTTACCTTCCCCTGGTGCAACTTGTGGTAATTTCCTGTATTGTCCCTTGTTCCCTGTGAGCAGAGCCTGACCCCCACCTGGCTGTACCTTTCTGTCAGGGAGCTGTAGAGAGTGAGAACGTCCCCCTCAGCCTCCTTTTCTCCAGGCTGAGCCCCCAGCTCCCTCGGCTGCTCCTCAGAGCACTCATTCCCACTGATCATCCCTCTGGAGCAAGTCTAGAGCCATCCCTTCACCAGCACCTCGGCATGTCGGGATGTCAGTCAGGCCTAAGCAACACTCGCACTGCTCTCATCGCAAAATACACCAAAGTGTAATTTCAAACAGTGCACCAGGTTTGCTCCGAGGTTCTGGGTGCTGCTGGCAGCACAGTTCACATCCCAGTGCTTCTGTGGTGCTGTGCAGTGATAATGGATGGTTTTTATAATACCAGGCCAAACTATCCATAATGAGGCATTGTGTTCCACTGTAAGGAATTCCAGAACTCTGTAATTCCTGCGCAGGTTTAGCCCCTGGAGGAGGGGCAGACACTGGCTCTGTGCTGAGCCAGGAGGCTGTGCCACACCAAGAGCCAGAGGGAGGCATTTCCCAACTCTCGGCAGGCATTTATTTATTCCATAGCACCTCTGTGAATGAGCCCAGCCGCTCACCTGCTGCTCCAGGCCGTCCCCTGGCTGCCCGCGGCACTGACCCAGCCATCAGGATGCCATTTCCTCACACAGCCCTTTCCCAAGTCATCCCACACTGCCATTGTTCTCCGCATTTTCCTTCAATGAGTTTTCCTAGCCTACCACGGGGCCTGGGCTCTTAACCAGCCTTGCAGGGACTCTCTGTCAGGAGCTTTCTTAACATCAAGAGAAAACCAGCTTCCACTTACTTTCCTTTGATCAGGAGCCAAGAGCATTTTGTCAGCCAAGGCAGACAAAGCACTTGGAGCGCAGCGTGAGAGCCTGCAGCTAGATTATTGCACATTTCCCAGTTTTATTTGGATGTAAATACAGCATTAGCTCTAGGAAGAGACCGATATCCGACCTGCCACCAGCAAAGCTGCACACACGAAGTGTTATCAGATTCCTGCTCTCATTTCAGAGGGCAGGTTCTGATCCGATCTCAACACCAGCCCAAACTGAAGCTGTGCCAACATATATAATCCGTGTCACTGAGACAAAAATCAATCCCTCCTCCTGGGGAAAAAGCCTGATTGCAGCAAACTCCAAAGCAGCCAAGGGGAATTTTTATTTCTTCGAAGGCGTGTTAGTCTGGCACTGCTCATTCCTTTCTGTTCCTATTCCCCACTAATATCTCTAGGTCAGGAGCAGTTATACAGGATAACCCACTGGTTCTGGAAATACAGAGAAACAGGAAACTGCCCACGAGGTCAGAGGGGCTATTTTCAAAAGGGAACCTGAATTTAAGGACTGGTCTGAAGAGCAAAGGCATGGGGTGGGATGCAGAGCCTCTATAGGAACAGCACAGCCAAGCAAATACAGGGTTCAGGGCTAAACCCTGTGTCACCAGGGAAAATTACTTGTGGTTACATTCAGTGTGCCTAATTAACACCCAGAGTGAGCACTAATTTGATTTCCAAAGCAGTTAAAAGCTGCCTCACGTTCGGAATGTGCAGAACTATGGGACTATATTTCCCAGACAGATCCATTCCTTCAGAAAAAGCACATTCAGCAAATAAAATGTCACCGAGGAAACCCAGCTTCAGGCTGCTGTGGTTTGCCTACAAGTTTACACAACACACCGCAATGATGGAAGGGTTTGGTTCTCCATTCTGTGGGAGAAGGGAAACCCACACAGCCCTTCCCATGGAAATGCTCTGCCAGGCCTCTGTGTGATCTGCTACCAGGGGCTGGAGCAGCAGCCTCATCCCTAAAATTCTCACTTACAGGTATAAAAAGATTTTTGCACTTCCCAGCCCTCTTCAAAATGCCTCCAAACCCCAATACTCACCTTAAGAGCACCACAGCTTCCACCCTGGGTAACAGGAGCAGTAAATCTCTGGGCCTTTTCCTCACTGTTTACTCACAGGAGCAGAAAAACAACATTAAAATACATTATTATTATAATATTACATTATAATATCAACCACCTTATACTGAGCCAGCAGCATTTATGCACACACAAGTTTAAGGAAGGCTGTAGAACTCACCTTGGCTGTCAGAAATCAGGAATATGTGTCAGTGTGACAAGGAAAATCCCAGTTCCCAGAGGGGCTGGAGAGAAAGACTGAGGGACACCCCTGTCCTTCCAGCTCGGAGTAAGGCTGGACACTGATGTCATCACAAATGCCCTGCCAAGGCTCTGCTGGCCTTTGGGGTGAGATCAGATATTTATTTTGGTCTGAAGAACCGCAAAAATGACAAATGGGTGAGGCCTCTGGAAAAGCTGAGCAAGAGAAAGAAGGTATATTGAAAAAACATCAGTTTGGGCCGATGCCAGCTTCCCAGAAAAGAAACAGGACGGTGATTCCTATCAGAGGAGACCCCCTGGATTGGTTTGAGCAGCTCTGGATCAAAAAGTAAAACAAGCAAAGGAGGAGAGATCCGATGCTGTGTCTGCGTGTCCAGAGATTATCCCGTAATTTGGTATAATAAAGCCTCTTATCCAAGGGGATAAGCACAGAAGCCGCTCCGCAATCAGCTCACTACCGAGGCAGAGTTTCTTATCTCTGGGGAAAAAGCCTTTTTAAACAAAGTGAAACTCTCTGGATGAATACACTGAGTAATTCCAAGGAGATGGTCAAACAAAAAAATCACTGTTTTCAAAGAAAACTTTGTGCTGACGTATCTGGTTCTAAATTCATTCATATGCAGTTGGCTGGACTTGCAAAGACCTTGAGATTCTCACTCAGTTCCTCACGCTGGGCTCCGTTCTGCTTTCCCTGCTCCGCTGGGCACTGTGGAATCGCTCCCAACGGAGCCATCCCGGGAGGTCCAGCTCCTTAGGGCCCGGAGGAGCAGCGGCACCGCTCGCCCTTCCCCTCTGGCTTTGGGGCGAGGAGGCCGGGAGCGAGCCGGAGCGCATCCCGCTGGCCGGGGATGGATGGCACAGCCAGCGGGATGGCAGGCGCTGCACGGACCCGCATCCCCCGGCTGTCACACACCCCGGAGGTCGGAGCGAGGGCAGGAATGCCGCAGGCGCCAGCCCAACAACGGGGACAGCGGCTCGGGCAGAGCTCGCCCAGTTATTCTCCCAGATCTTCTCCCCCAAAAACCAGGCTGACATGCAAAGCCCACTGCCAGGCTGAGTGTATCCAATTTTAAGCCAGTAACAACCACAACTCCCTTGTTGCACCCTTTATCCTCCCGCTGACCCATCCGTGATCCCTCTGATCCCTCTGAGCCCAGGGCTGCTGGATGCACACACACACACACACACACACACACATCCTCGGAGTCGCAGCCAGCCGGGGTTTTACCACCAGCGCTCAGTACAAACACACATTAAACCCATCACAGCTCCCAAATTCGTGTCGCAGGAGAGTCTCCGAGTCTCTTAACTCATTCCAGGTCTATGTGCTGCTCTTTACACGAGTTTCCCGAGGCTCCCAGGCGGCTCCTGCGGGGCTGTAATGAAGTCGTGACTCTGTGTGTGTGAAGTTCCTGCTGGAATGTGTAGGCAATTAATGCTTCTGTGGTTTCTCAGGCGGGAGGACGAGGACTGAATCTGCTCCAACACCTCCAAAACCTGCAGCATCGCATCCCTGACACCAGCAATCATTGTCCCCAAGGCAATGGGGCCGATAAGGACCCATTTGACCGAAGCCTGTTTAGGTTTGTAACATCCTTCCATGTGCTAGGAGTGATAATGGGCTGTGAAGGACGTGCTTTGCCCCAGGGAAAGTATTTGACTGGGATATTGGAGACTGATGGCGCACGGCTGCTGGGAAATTTTGGGGATAAGCTGAACGGAAACACGGACAAATTTATCCTGGAGGGGACAGTCAGACATCGGAGGAATGGTGCCATCTGTGTGGAATCCAGGCTGGCTGACTCGCAGAATCCCAGAATTTGGAAAAGACCTCCAAGACCATCAGGTGCAATCTTCAGCTGTGGTACTGCAGAAAACTTATCAACATTCTGGTCTGTTTCTTATTCTTCTTGATAAGGTTTTCCATTTGTAACCTGAATTTTATAGGAACGGGAGCTTTGTGCCTTCAGGCCATCCTAGGCAGCATGTTATTTAAATTGCTGTGTAATCCCTAAAAGCATTTTCCTGAGTATTCCAGGGGCACTTCCCAAGGAAAGTCTGAGGGTTCATCATCAAGCCCACTGTAAATTCCAGTCGGAAATCCTGGGTCAATGAATCACAGCAGCATCAATCCTATTTTATTATTACTGACACACATTTATGTACACACTCAATTTGCTTTTCCATGTCAAACTCCCTGTGTGTGCACAGCAGGATCTTACTGGTGCTTTTAATGAATAAACATGTATAATTAATCTGAAATTTTCTCTAAATGCAGCATATTTGGAAAGTTATTTCCAGTGTTTTCAAGCCCGAAATGTATCAGCATCAAGGTGGTTTGGAAAATGAAAGGAAGAAAAATGAGGGAGGAAACGCAGGATCTAGGGGAAGGCAAAGAGCAAACAGTAAGTGAATCCCATCACTCATGAAAAATTAATTATTAGAAAAATGAGTTATTATAAAACATGAGCCATTGTTAATTAGATCAAAGAAGATAAGTGACTCCAGCAAGAATTCTGGCCTGACATCTGTCCCAACAGGATTAATTTAAAATAAACATCAGGAAGAATGAAATAAATCAGTCCATTTGTGCCTCCTCTTGCTCTGGACCATAGAAGGCTGAGGCTTGCTATTAAAGAGTGATGAAAATGGTTTTTTTCCCTCTCTCTACCAATTAAAAGAAAAAGTTGCATTATTTCCAGATTTTAGAAGAAAACTAATTGGAAAAGTTAAATTCAAGACAATTGTTCAAATATTAGAAAAAAAAATGGGTTGGGAGCAAGGGGTCTGCCCTAAAAATGGGAGACTGCTGCCTGCCTGGATCCTGGTTTCCAGACCCCCATGAACCTTTGGGGCTGCTTTTGGGACATCACATTCCTGAGACAGGGAGGTCCCCTGAGGAAAGCAATTCCCTGGGGAGTCTCAGCCTTCATCTCGCAGGGAGGCGAGAACAAAACTCAACTGTGCTCGTTAACACGCCATGTAATTCCCTTTTTATAGACTAATTATCTGATGTGCTACGAATCCAATCCCACTCGTGGATCTTTGGCTGTGATAGGAGAAACATCCCCCAGCCTGGGACAGGGAGAAACATCTGATTGCTAAATTACCCTCACTCTGAGCAGTTCAGAGTCTGCTCCTTGAGAAATCCATCTCCGTGACCCAGGGCAACAGAGGATGCTGTTTCCTGCTAGGCAGGTCATTTGTGTTGAAGGAAAAAGGGGGAAAAAGGGATTAAGTGGAGGTGAGGGAACATTGTGTGTTCTGAGAGCACAAACCACGGCACAGGCTGCCTGGGATGTGGTGACCAGGGCCACCTGCTCTGCTCCTTAAATCCGGGTTCAGGGATCACCCAAAAGATGGAGGAGAAATCAGAGCCAGTTTTGTGCAGCACAGTCTCTACATATTAAAAAGAAATAAAAACGAGATGTTCCAGGGACAGAGGAAAGCCAGGCAATTTGCTCTGTGCCCTGAGCCAGGTGCAGGAGGAGCAGTTTACCTGTTGCAGAGGGACAAGACAGTTTTCTCACCAGCTCTTCCCAGAGAACTTGATTCCTCCAAAACCACGACATTCCCAGTGTAGGAAGCAGAAACGCTCTGGGAACAGCCACCAACTGCTTCCTTGTGGGAAATCTGGCTGCCTTCCTGTCCTTTTCTCACTTATGGAGTGCTAAATGCTGCCAGGTGCCATCGTCCCTAACACAGCTCTTGTATGGACTTTTACAGTCCCTGCATCCCTGCTCAGGCAGCAGCACAGGAATAGCAGCCAGCACAGAAAAACTGGATTATTGATGAAGTTATATGATTATTAATTACATTATTTATGAGTGCAGAGAAAACAGAGCAACAAAGCAAATTCCCAACAACCTGGCTCGCTGTGGGGGCTCCCAACTCCGCTTTGCACCATATCCTTTCAAAAATCCCTCTCCATCAGAAGAGCTTGTTTGTTGTTTTCTAATACAGCTATTCCAGTGCTCCTTCTGAGAGAGGAAGAATATTCCTGGAGAGGCAGGTTTTTTCCAGCCCTGTTAAATTGATTTGCTTTTAAGAATCACTGGGCGGTTGAACCACTCTGGCTCCAGCTTGTTTGTGCAGAACACTCTGGAGGGGTTTATTGAGATATTAAAATTAAATATGAAGTCACGGAATAAATGGGGCCTCCATTCAGTGTGCCTTGTAAATCCAGTTTAAATGGTTCCCTTTATTAAATATCCTTTCCTCTTAAAAATGGATTAACTGCTCTCGCCGGAGGCTCTGACGGAGAAGCTGTTGGATCCCTATGGCAACACCGTGCTCCCAGAGACCCCTCGCTCCGTGCCAGCCCCTCGGCTTCATCCCAGCCCAGGTATCCCCTTTTACCACCTCCAATTATTAATCAGCATCTCCCACTATTAATTACAACCCTGAGGCCAGCACTGAGTGCTGTGCTGCAACTTCCCACTGCCTCGGTGAGTCCCATCCCATATGGAACACATGGAGGTTGGATGCCTTTCCCAGCACACCTGGCAGTGCTCACCTGGTTCCTCCTCTGTTCCCCTGATTCTTGGGCTTGTTGTTTTCCTTTTCTTCCTGCTTTTGGCCTCAGTCTCTCGCATTGCCCAGTGCCACTCCCAGTGGCCCTGCAGAGCTCTCAATATGTTTTCCAGACTGGCATTTGGAATTTAAGGAAAATTCATGTATGAAGGGGTGATTTAGCTGGATTTTGGGGTTTTGCAGGAAGCTCAAGCAGTAGAGTCCTGGCCAGTCCCCATATGACCCCTCAGCACAGTTCCCTTCCCAAGGGCCAGATAGGAATTACCTTTCTGCCAAGGGCTTTATCACAGGAAAGAGCCTCCAGGAATGTCCAGCTTGACATTTCCAGAAAAATGGTTCCCCACACTGCTGCTCCAGGACCCTGAGGTTTTGGGCACAGGGATGCAGCCATGGCAGGAGCAGCAGCTGGAGAAGAACACGGAAAGCTCAAGCTCATTTTAATTCAGCTTTGAGTGACACAGGCAGTGCAGAAGCCATTCCAAGAGCGGCTCTGCGAGGCTGCGGCTGCTTTCCCATGGATGGAGCCTGTGCCAGCAGAGCTGGGGGCTCCCTGTGCTGCCACTGCAGCATTTGGAGCAACATGGAGCAGCAAGAGCCAACGCTGGCATGCAGGGATTAGCAAGCAGTTATCCATTATCTCCTCTCAAGCCCCCAGCTCACTGAGCCAAGTGTTTATCCCACATGGACGGGGTGAGAAGGGCACAGTAAAACAAAAAATTGCCCACACTCAGGTCCCTGGAGCCACCAGCTTAAGGGGATGTGTATCCCTTTTCCCTGTGTGGCACTAACCCTGCCAGGGCTGCTCCTGCCACCAGTGATGGGACAAATCCCACTCCCTGCACAGCTCCTCCATGGGCAGGGACAGAGCTGGAGCACTCTGTCACGTTCATGTGACAGTCCCAACTGCTCCTGTCTCTTGGCTCGCAGGGTTTTTGGCACAATCACAGCCAATTATAATCAGCAGCATTAAAGCCCCAGTTAAACGCAAGCAGGAGCTCGTGGCTTTCACTCCAGGTGGGAAGACACTTCAGCCAGTCCTGGATGCTGCTCTGGATCTGCTTGGCTGGGACATGTGGGGAGTGAGGTGAGGAAACCCCAGGAAGGCTCCCACAGCAGCATCAGGAGACCAGCTGGCACTTTCCCTGGAAAAAAGAGCTGCTCCAAAGCAGAACAAAGAGCCACACCAGCATCCCTGAATCTGCAGGACACTGCTGTGCTTCTCAAAGAATTGACTCCCAAAGGTCAGCAGCTCTCACCCTCTCAGCATGCTCATCCTGGTGCCCAAACCTTATCCAAAGCATCCGGAAGTGCCCATAGCCCAAACAGCTCCTTCCCTGCACCCCAACTGCCTCCTTCTCCCTGCAATTGCCACAAGGCTCTGTCACCTTCAGACACCACACCTGGAAATGAGGGAAATGGGACACAGTAGGTTGGCTCTGCCAGGTACCTGAACCACTGCTGGACATCAGAACCTGCCAGGGGATGCCTAGCTGGCCAAAGCCGGGCGGGATTCCAATGGCCACACCACACACCTCACGCTTTCCAGCCGGTGAGCCCACGCCTTCCTGACACATGGGGGACTCCAAGGACAACCTGCGGCCAAAAGGACTCTGCCACAGTGGCAGCAGAACATTCCTGGCAGCGTCAGTCATGACACAAGAGCAGTTTGCTGAATGTCAGATCCAGGAGAGCCGGATACGGCTCCATACGCCTCCCTCGGGTAGCAGATTTCAGCAGTAAATCCAATTTTGTTTGACATTAATCCCAACTTTTCAGCCTGCCACAGATTATCCTTCTGGTGACAGCTCACCACGCAGGAGGAGAGGGGATGGAAAAGCTTCTTCTTGGTTGTCTTTCCAAAGGACCTCTCTGAGGGAGCATCGATACCTGGATAAGCACGAGAGGCGGACGTGGGTCACACATAGGGGGCAGGTTTCTGTTCCATTTCTGGCTCCCACATCACTGATGGCTCCCAGGAACCAGATCACATTAAACCCAACTGGGAAATCTCAAATTGGTTCTTCAGCAGAAATCCCAGGCCATGGGGTTGGGAATATCATGCTCAGTAATCCCACAGCAGCTCACAAATGTACATGTCCCTGGATGAGCTCCTTCCTCCCCTTGGGAGGAAAATTCCCAGATGAATTCACTCCATCACTGTGGTTTCCTTTTTCAGGAATTCTCTTGGTTTGATCTGCTTCTCCAGGTCTGTGCTTCTGGCAGCTCCCTGAGAGAAGCTGTGCTGACAAGGCTGGGAGCAAGAAGGAAAAGTCAAGAATCCTCTAGCAAAATTCCTAATGCTAGGAAGAAATTTAATCAGGAATTTAAGAACATGTGTGGTGCCAGCAGGGCTGCAGGGGAACAGGGACTGAGGAACCCCAGCTCATCCAACAGGACCATCTCAGAATCTCCTGCTCAAGGTGACCTGGAAGTGAAAGATGCTGCAAATTTTCAAAAGATGCAGCTGGGGTCCAATGGATTATCCAAGGGCTATGGATGCCATGCCCAGCTAATGTGCATTGAGGCCATAAGCCACATGTGCCTCTTGCTCCCTTCTCTGAAATTAGGAGCTAATTCCATGTCAGACATTACTCTTTCCTTCTGCCCATTTTGCTCCCAGAACTCATCCCCTCCCTCCCCAGGCTGCAAGAGCCATAGCCCCAGGATGCAGCAGAACATCTCAACATGGAATGGAAATCATGAAAGTCAAGGAAGAGCCTGGGACAGCTCCAGAGGAGCCACGGCTCGGGATGTGTGGGAGTGGCTGTGTCACCACCCAGGGCCACGGGAGCTGCTCCCCCTGAGGATGAGTGTGCAGGAGCCCCTGCAAAGCCCCTGCTCATGCCTGTGCCTTCAGCCTTGCACCCCCAAGCTCTGTGGCTGGCTGGGAGCCCCCCTGAACAGCTCTCAGCTGCATGTGGCTGCAGACATTCCCACCAGGTACTCCCAATCCCATGATCCTGCTCCTCACTGCTCCTCAAGCAGGTTATTTGACTCCTGTCTGCTCTTCTCCCACTTGGAATCCCTCTGGCCCCTTGGGATGTCTGTGTAGATGGCTCAGCTAATGGGACCTGTCCTCAGGGTGCAGGTGGCGCTTGGTGCCACAGGGCCGTGACACTCAGATGGCAGAAGCTGGTGGAGAGAGCATTCCAAGGGAGACACTTTTCCAAAGGAACCTTCCCAAATGCTTCCTTCAGGGCTCCTAAAGCCTAGCTGAAACAAGATCTGTCACCACTACCTGCCCTGCTTGGACAGCAGAGACTCAAATACTCCACCGACTGTGGCTGTCAAGATCAGACTGGAGAAAAGTCAGTCAATCCCTGCCTATCCTGCTGCCACTTGCTCTATTTCCATGGAAAACCCAACAAATTGCTCATCCCACAACCATGAGCACCCACATCTGATCCCAAGCAATCCTAACTCCTGCAACCACCAGGTCTAGGCTGGAAGTTCATGCAGGAATGGGAAGAACAGTCCAGCACTGGTTTGTTTTCTAAATCAATACGATTTTTCAAATTTATTTTTTAAGAATTACTTCTAATATATCTTTCTCACAGAAGGAGGGAATAGGGAATGTTCTCATTCCATCTGTAAACAATGAAATACAGATCTGGGAAACCAGGGAAGAGACACAAAAAAGTGCATTTTACAAAATTATCAACTAAAATATATTTTACATGTATTACGCTTCAATTTAAATTCTACCGACTGCATTTTTCAGTTTCAAAAAATATTTCCATATCTAATAGATTAAAAAAGCAGGAAATCTTTTCATTAGGGATAAGACATTTCAGTTCATTTACATGCTGTTTGCACAACAGCATCAGCAACCACGTGAACCTCAATGTTCATGGCCTGAAGCAGATTCAACATGAGAAGAGTTCAGGTTTGTCCTCTCCAGAGCTGGACCGGAGCCCGTTATGGACCCAGGGCAAGGATAACTTCCCTGCTACATGGAGAGGAGCCAGGACAAGGTGGGAGCAGGGGGAGATGGGGCAGAAGGAGGAATTTCAGTGAGTTACTGTGTTTCCAAGGCTGGGTCTCACACCTGGGCCCAGCTGCAGCAGTGCTCAGGCTCACCTGGCTGGTGGGTCCGGCAGCATTCCGTGTCCAAAGCACTGCCAGGGAGAAATGGCCACTGCAGCTCTCCTGCTTCAGGTTCAGGGACAAAGGAGTCCCCATGAAACCAAACACGTGGATTTAGAGCTTCCCATCACCTCCCACTCACTGTGGGATGCAGCTGCTGCACTCCCCCCATGGCCGAGCAGATGCCATTCCCTCCGTGTCACAGGCAGGAGCAGCTTCACTTCTCCAGCATCCTCCCTCCCTGCTCAGGGGAAAACCACTTCATATCCTCCCCCAGAAGCATCAGAGAGCACAATCTCCAATGCCTCCTTGCACCCCTTCATCCGAGTGTCCCCACAGTGCCACCACTTCCCAACCCAACGCAGCCCCACCATGTCATTCCAAGAGACCCCCAGTGCAAAGCTAATTGTTCAGGAGAGATCTGGGCAATCCCTTTGACACCAACAGTATCTTGAGGTATAAGTGAGAGAAGATGCTTCACCTGACAATTCTTGCTTGCACACCTGGGATCCCCCTTCTTGGAGCTGGGTGTTCTCCCTGGGCTATGCAGGTGGGAATAAACAGGAATTTTCCAGCAGGAATCATCCACCAGCTGCAGGGAGATGCCTGCCTGCTGTGGCAGGTGCCAGACCTTGTCATCCCCTCCAGCCATTGCCTCCAGACACGTTTCCCTCTTTGGTATGTAGAGCAAATCTCTGGAGAACTCCTGCATGCCTGAACTATTCCATGGAAGGAACTGGATGCCATGGGCTTTCTCTCCAGGCCGGGCAGGTGTGTGGCCACTGGAGCAAGGTGACAAGCCCTGTGTCCCCAGGGAGTACAGGGAATGCTGCTTCCACTGACAGGACATTAAAGCAGAATGAACACTTCCACCATGGAACACAAGTTCAGAAGCCCCAAAAGACTGGGAAAATGCAGATCCCTCGATTCAGTGAGCAGCTCCAGCCAGCAGGAATTTGGGTGGCACGGGGTCAGTTCTGCTGTAAGTTAGTGCAATCTCGGGCTGGGCTCCCAGCCTGGTGCAGTGACTCCCCAGGATGTGACACTGTCCTTTGGTTTGCTTTGGGATTAACTCCAAGTTAGCGTTGAGATAAGCTAAGGTCTGTCTGGGATCTAAGGTCTGTCTGGGATCTGTACAGGTAAGGCAAGAGGCAGGACCTGCGGGCTCACACGGTCCATGCGAACCTTTCCCGATGCTCAGGTCCTTTCAGGAGCCACAAAGCCACTTTGGTGAGCTTGCTCAGACACTGGGATGAGTTTGGAGGGGGAGAGGCTGCTGACGACTTCAACAGCACTCCCAGGATCAGGACAGTCACGTGGGGAAGGAATTTTAAAAAGCCAAAAACACATAAGAAAAGGGTTTGCCACTTCCCCCTCTGGCTTCTTCCCACTGCAGACACATGGGGACAAGCAGGGTCTGTAAACGACATTACAGGAAACAAACTGGGAAGAAAGAGAAAATCCAGGGCCCCCTGAGCCATCAGAGGAAGAGCAACACTCAGAAGAGAAGAGGAAACATGGTTCTCCCCATCACAGCCCACTTTATGAGCTCCAAGCTTCCAAGCGACAAGTGCCAGTGAGTGCTTGGCCATGGGAATGGGGCATAAAATCCTGTGGGCTCAGCCAGGACACCTGGGACAGGACCAGCTCTAGCCCTACACTGCAGTGTGACACCTGCCACCTTGCCAGCTCCCTCTGCTCCACCATGGAACAAGCTCCAAGCTCCAGTCTAGGTGGGGAGGTGAGGGAAAAGACAGGGGAGAACAGGGGTCACCTCTTCCCCTGGTGGAGCAACACCTATCCAAGCATGACACAAGGCCTCTCTGCACCCAGGCAGCTCCCCAAGCTGCATTTTGAAGCTCTCACCATGGGAATCCTCAGAGTCTGTCCTGTGGAACCAAGGAGACTCTCCTGTGCTCTGCCAAGAGCTGGGCTCAGTTCAGGGCCCGAAAACCCCCGAGTGACCCAGCCAGACTCCACAAACACTGCACTGACACATCCCTCCTGCACCTTGGCGCCGTTCCCCCAGCCATGGCTCTGCACTGCTTCCTGGCTTTTATCCCCTGCAAACCCTCCCAATAGATGCAGCTCTACATACATATATAGATATAGATTTACTTATGCAAATCCCTATATCTATATACATATATTTATTTTTTTTTACGTATATATTTTCATTTATGCTTTTAATGAAGTGCTGTGCTTTCAGCTGCTGCCTCCCCCTCCAGGGGCTCCGCTCCTCGCAGGCTCCCAGTCCCAGGGCGGAGCGCTGGGCGCTCCCACCTGCAGCAGCATGAGGTGGGTGACAGTGCACAGGTGTCCCAGGCCACGGGGGGCGCTCACTGCCGCCCGCTCCGAGCCACGGCTGCGCTACTGCGGGTTCTTCAGGATGCGCCCGTGCCTGAAGTCGTAGACGTGACGACAGAGGAAAACCAGCTCGGGGTCCGTGTCCTCGGGCACCTTGCGGTGCAGAGGGGTGGAATACTCCTCCGAGGGAGGAACCATGATGGTTTTCCTGCCTGGGATCCCTTCGACTCGACGCTTTGCCAAGGCACAAAATCTGCAGGGCAATCACATCGGAAGAGTTATCAGAGGATCCTGGAATGCTTTGGGTTGGAAGGGACATTAAGGCTCATCCAGTCCCACCCCTGCCAAGGGCAGGAACCTTTCACTAGGTTCCACCTTCCACTAGTCCAGGTTGCTCCAAGCCCATCCAACCTGGTTTTGGACCCTGCCAGGGATGGGCAGCCAGAGCTTCTCTGAGCCAGGGCCTCACCACCCTCACAGGGAAAAATTTATTCCTAATATCCCATCTATCCCTGCCCTTTGGCAGTGTGAAGCCATTCCCCCTTGTCCTGGCACTCCAGGCCCTTGTAAACAGTCTTTCTCCATTTTTCCTGTAGGCTCCCTTGAGGTACTGGAAGGGGAAATTAGGTCACTCCAAAGCCTTCACTTTTTCAGGATGAACAATCCCTATTCTCTCAGCCTTTCCTCATAGGAGAGGTGCTCCATCCCTCTGATCAACCTGATGGCCTCCTCTGGACTTGCTCCAACAGGTCCGTGTCCTTCCTGTGCTGGGGATCATGAACTCATTCCCTCTCCTGTTGCCTGTGTCCTGCTGGGAGCCACAGCTGCAGCTGCTGGGGGATCAAGGGAAGGGAAGGAATGTGGACAAAGCTTTGCTCAAAGAGAACTCCTGCAGGAAGCAACACAGGTTTGTATTTCCATGCTGGTGGATATCGTACAGCACCAAATATGATAGCAATTTAAAGAAAAAAAGGTTTAAAATATTGTTTTTAGTGCTTTGGCCTCATTTTTGCTAATTAGCCCCTAATAAATGCTTATAAACTGACGTTTAGGAAAACAAAGAATTCAGGATGCCTTCAGGGAACATCTCTCAAAGGTGACCTGACCCAGAAGAGCATGAAAGAATTCCTGCCAGTAGCTGTTCCAGAAGACTGGGGTGTTAGAATGGAAAGGAACTGCTTTGATCCAAAGCTTGGGGATGGGGTTTTTTGTTTGGTTGGCTTTGTTTGGTTTGTTATTCTTGGGGTTAGGTTGGTTTTTTATGTTTGTTTGGGGTTTTTAAGTGTTCTCAAAAGCAAGGTCAAAATTCAACTTCTAAAGCATTTGTACGCCAGTTTGTTTTTAGAAATTCCAAGAGCAGAGCCGGGGCAAGGAGCAGGCTGAGGAGGAGGCCTCAGGCATCCCCTCCATGGCAGGGCTGCACAGACCACAAGATGCACCCAGCAGAACTGACATTTAAAGCATTGGTTTGCATTATGGGTTTGTGCCCATTCAATCCCTATTTTCCTTCAGCCCTGTGCACCCATCACAGGATGGCAGGCTGGAATATGGATGCTGGGAAGTTCCTACTGACAAAGCTGCGCTTCAATCACCAACAGCTCAACTATAACAGCCCAAGTCACTGCTCCAAGGGGTGCTGCTGCCAAAATCCCAGGATCTGGTGTCCAGCATGAATGCTGGCACTTGTATCAGCAAGTTTTTGGGTAGTTTGGCACCTGTGGCCAACAAGGGATGGGTACATAGGATCTCTTCCTAGCTCACTTAGTTTTTAGCTCCAAGTTCCATGTTTTCCTGTACACCTGTTCCTGTCTTCCTTGAAACCACATGCAGTGGTCATACATGCATCCATATCTGGGAGTCCCTTGAGAGGAGCACAAAGAGGCTGGGGAAGGGTCTGGAGCACCAGGAGTAGCTGAGGAAGCTGGGGGGGGCTCAGCCTGGAGAAAAGGAGGCTCGGGGGGACCCTCTGGCTCTCCACAACTCCCTGACAGGAGGGTGCAGCCAGAGCCTGTCAGGCTCTGCTCCCAGGGAACAAGGGACAGGTTGAGAGGAAGCAGCCTCAAGTTGCACCAGGGGAGATTTAGGTTGGATATTGGGAGAATTCAGGGAAAGGATGGCCAGGCCTTGGAACGGGCTGTGGTGGAGTCCCCGTCCCTGGAGGGATTTAAAAGCTGTGTGGATGTGGCACTTGGGGGCACAGGTCCGTGGTGGCCTTGGCAGCTCCAGGGGAACAGCTGGACTCGATGATCTTAAGGGTTATTTTCCAACCCAAAAGATTCCATGATCCTATACAATCCAGACCTGTAATGGATGTGGAGCAGGAGAGGCTCCCTGCCTGCAGCAGAGCAAGGTCACTACCCCAGCTCCAGCCACAGCACCGCCCGCAGGCTGGGACAGTGGGGCTGGCTGGAATGGGCAGGGTGAGAGAGGCTGGAGGCCGGGGGAGGTTTGGGAAGTGCAGCAGGTTCAGAGCTCCACCTACCTGCAGTACTCTGCGAAGGTCAGCACATAGCACTTCTCCTCGATGCAGGCGACGCTGTTCTCGTCCTGGTGCCGCGACGCAAAGATCTCATTCTGTGCAAGCAGGGAGGGGACAGACAGGTCACCCAGCTGGCCAGAGCCCCGGGAGGCACGGCCAGCTGCACACCCGCACCCACCCAGAGAGGGAATGGGGAGCTCTGCACCTTCACCATCGCCAAAGCATGCCCACAGTGAATACTGTTCAGAGGCAGTGTCCCACGTAACCCAGGCACCTGCCGTGTGCTCTCTGCACCACGTTTTATCCAGCAACAGAGAGCAAAGGACTCTCCCACCATCTCACCCTGCCCAGCACATTTTGTGAGACCAAGTGCTCCAATACTCCACGAATTTCCAATGTCACAAAGCTCTTCAGCAGCAAGGCCATGGCTGGCTGCACCCTCAGTCTCCCCTTTTTTCCTGAATTCCCTAATCCATCTTTATATCTTAGAAACTTAAAGAAACCCTTCTTATCCAACCACTTCCTCCCCCCAATTGAATTAAAAAAGCTGGTTTAGTGAGAGAAGTAGCAACAGCCTTTTTCAGAATCATGGAATAGAATCCTGCTATGGTTGGGGTTGGTAGGGACCTTAAGGATCATTTCATTCCACTGCCTGCCATGGGCAGGGACACCTTACACTAGACCAGGTTGCTTCCAAGCCCCATCCAACTTGGCCTGGAACACATCCAAGGAGGATCAGCCACAACCTCTACTGGCAAACTTCTCTTCAACTTTTCCCAGAGTAATTTAGGGAATTAGGCTCTGCAGCAGGAAGGATTGGTTATACACAGGGTAACCCAGACAGAGCCACTGAGAAGAACTTCAGGTATGGTTAGATCAGCAGAGATGATCTCTGGGAACACGGATGCCCTGCACAAGTCTGGAGGCATTCCCTGCAGGCTCCATTTCTGCTTTGCTGGAAGGGAAAACTCACAAAAGGGTGAACATTTGGGGACAGGGTTGATCAGGGACACTGGGAATGCCACACCTGCCTTCTGCACCTTGGGGTTCTGGTTTACTCCTCGAGTCAAAACTACCTGAGTCACCCTGGCAAGCCTGGCCCAGCCCTCAGCCCAAGCTCTCTCTTGTTTGAAGAATTGTGTAATTTAAATGGCTTTGCAAAAACCTGGCCTAATTCCTCCTGGCATTCTTGCTGCACTGAAATGCAACTGGATACACTCACCTTTCATTTTTAAAGTGCCACATTTTGGTTTAGGAACTCACCTGTGCCCTGCAAACGAGGCAGTTACAATTCCCTGGCTGCTCTCAAACCCTCCCTCCCTTTTTATTTAAAAAAAGTAATAGAAATTAAGAAAGCACCAAGTTTTTAAAATTGGGTTGCACACAGCAGTGAATTCTTCATCCCCAGTTAAAACCAGCTTGTTCTGTCACCCAACACAAGCCCATGCAAAGCAGAGCAAGGCGTGAAGTCACAGTGATTCACACGTTTTTTCTTTAAAAAGCAACTCCATTATCCTGGCACAGCATCCTCAAGCCAGACTTTAGTTCTCATCATAAATCTATGCAGGGCATGGATGATGCATCCACGTTTCTGTACAAAACTAACACGTTTTTGGAGTTTAAGTAGCAGATTAAGGGATTTATTAAAAGGCAGCACATGACACAGGCACTTCAGTTTCCTGCAAAATGGCAGCAGGAGCTTTTGCATCAGGCTCTGCAGTCCTTTAGGAATTAGAATGTGCTTCTGGAAAGGTGTCTGATCTTGATTCAGTATAAACTTATTCTTCCTTACTCTTAAGGTAATAGTCAAAATTACTTTTTACTTCGTATGTGTAATTTTCTCAGATTAAAGGGAGAAACATCAACACTCAGCAGTTTCTGTTTGAGCCTCCATATAAGGAACTCAGCAGCTTTTTTGAGAGCCCAGATTTTCTCCACAGGACAATAAATCTGGGGGAAAAGCCCAACTACAGGACACCACCACTCAACACATCTGGCAGCAGCTGCATCCCAGCCAAGAGCGCTGTGCTGTGCTGAGCTGGAGGCCACCCAGGAATGCAGGAGATGTTGGGGCAGTGCCCCCCTCCTGCTGCAGGAGCACAGAGAGCCCGGGATGCCCTGGCCCTGGGGACTCACCTGGTGCATGCTGGGGTTGCGGCCTCCCTGAGTGTGCTCTGGTCTGTAATACCACAGGAGGCTCATCATCAGCTCCCCTGCAACAGCACAGATGAAAACAAGTCAGCCCTCAGCTCCTCCGAGTGTTTTCCTACTCATTCCCAGCTTCCTCCTGCTGCTCCATCCCCTTCATTCCCACAGTGCTCACGGAGAGGCAGCTGTGGCTGATAAATATTTCATGCTGAACTAGGTGTCCCTTTGTTACAGCAAGAAGCTGCATGGAGTCGGTCATGTTGCTTTTCCACTACACTTTCGCCTCCTTCTACTCAGGTTACAACATCCCAAGGAAGTCAGGCACAAAAAACTCCCCAAAGATTCAAAAATCAAATGTTTTCACCTGCAAAAAAAAAAATCCATTCAGCACACAAGCTGCAAAAGATGCTCATCCAAAGGTGGGAACCTGCAGCATTGATTCCCAGGTTCAAGGCAGAATTGCTGCTGCACTGACACAACCACACTGAGCCTCACCACACCTTGATTTGGGTCTTTTACAGAATTTTTGGGGTTTCTTTTCCCCATTTTTAAGCACGACCTCTACTTTAAAGCATTTGGCTCAGCATCCTTCCTTGGCTCAGGGATTGCCAGTCAGACACCACATCTCACCATAAGGCCCCACAAATCCCATCCCCAGCTCTACTGGGGTCCATCAGAGCTGCTGCAGAAGAGCCCTGTTCCCAACAGCTCCCAGACCAGATGCTGGATTGAAGCAAACAGCAGCTCCCCCGATGTTTGAGCAATGAAATAATACAGGAGAGGGCTGCTAAGACGGGCACTTGGCAAATATTCTATGCTTCCATATCCAGGAAGATTTCCATTTATCAGCCCCAGACGAGTGATTAAGGAGCATTTCAGTTGCTGAACAATCCAAATGGAAGCCATGGCGCTCATCTCCTCTCCATCACCCCGGTACCCAAACCAGCCTGCAGCTCTCCCTAGATCCATTCCTTCCCTGCTTCCAGCTCTCTCTGTTGAGCACACACACACACACTGTGCAGGCACAGTACCTGTCTTGGGGTCCTCCCAGAGTGCAGAGATCTTGGCCACGTAGGGCATGGATTTCTTGCGGGGCCCGGATTTGAGGAGCACGGTGTCCCGCACGCGGATGATCTCCCCGTCCCTCTCCACGGCCTGGTAGCTCTTGCGCACGGCCGGCTCCGGCTCGTTCTGCACACACAGGGACCAAACAACCCAGTCAGCAGGCAAAAGGCGACTTCATGGCTCTCCTCCATGAGGGGCAGCTCACCAGGGGGACAGCACATCTCACAAAAGCTCTAACTGCTGAAAATAATACTCTGATTTCAAATTAAACCACACTCGCTCCTTCCATTCTGCACGCAAAACCATAAACTTCAGGAAAATCACCTTTCCACCTGCCTACCTGGAGGCCTGCTTTTCTTTCCCATTCAAAGGCACTGAAAATTGTGTTTTGGATGCTGTTTCTCTGATACAAACATGGTAAAAACCAATAAAACATGAAGCAGGGCAGGGAGTGGCAGGGAGGCCGTGGCACAAAGCCTTCCTTAGCAGGACTGCCAATGATTCCTTTGTACCCTCTGACAGTACAAAATAATCACTTTTGGGACTATGAACCAGGGGTTTTTAGCATGCTTTTGCTCTGAGTTTCATTTCAGAGTGCCTGAGCAGGATGGTTTAACCTCCTGCCAGATCTCCCAGGCAGGATTGGAAGCATCCTAAGGAGATTATTGTCTCACTGCTCCTTTGGGGTGTGACAGCCTGAGGGGTGGATGCACAAGGCCAGTCCCTGGCCCTGACAGGCTTCATTCTGGCACAGTCCTTGGCACCTGGGCACAGTCCCAAAGGCTAAAGCTCCAAAACCTGCCCTGGCTGCTGCTCCCTGCAGCCTGAGGTTGTGCTACCACACCAAGCAGCAGCACAGACCCCGCCTGGACCATGGCTCTCCTTCCTCCTGACATCTACTGCACATCAGTGCCTTGTCCCACCTTCCCAGACACCACGTGGGACCCATTCCAAGCTCTTATGCTTTAATAAGATGAAGGATATTGCCTTCTCTCACAATTGAAGTGGACTTGACTGCACCTAATTGAATTCTCTGGCAGGAAATCTCCCATCTTACAGGAAGCAGTCTCTGCTCCTGAACGCAACAAATGGGAAAGTACAGACAGGAAATCCCTGGAGAAGCAACTGGTTGTGCCACCATGCAAGTTACAAGAAAGGGGATTTTGGGTGCTAGAAAAATTCCACCTGGGAGCCACTACACTGTCTCAGATTCTGTGTGCTGGGAGATTCTTCTGGGGCTACAGACACACTAAGCGAGAGCCACATCATGAGAGCTGCCTCTAGATGTGCCCCTTATAATTGAGGCTACAACAACCCTCAGCTTCTAAGACAGGTTTGCCCTACCCAGGAGAAAGCAGCTGGAGGACGATCCCAGCAGGATGGACTCCCACGTGCCTCGGGTGCCACCCTTGTACATGCCAGAGCTGGGAGGATCCATCACCTTTGAGCTGAGGCCAGCACAGGAGCAGCAGGTTCTCCTCCCCTCCCAAACCACACCGTGCAAGGTAACACCAGGACACACAGGGAACAGAGCCAGCAGTGCCTCTGCTCCCATCAGGTTCTAGACAGCACCTAGTGACCATCTCCAGCTGGAAGAGGACCCACAACTCCCAAGCCTTCACGCCTGGAGGTTCCCTGGCAGCTGTCCCTGCCCAGCCCCAGCACCCAGACACGTACCACGACGTAGACAGCCTTCTCGCAGGCCGTGCCCACGGGCATCCAGCCGTTGGTGGCCCTGCGCCGGCCGATGCGCGGCTGCTTGGGGTGGGAGTGGCCGCCCGCCGCTTTGCTGTTGGAGGCGTGCAGGCAGCCCGGAGTATTGCGCAGCCCCGACTTGGAGCCGCTGGGGGGCTTGGAGCTCTGAGGGCATTCTCGGGCCATGGTCTGAGGGTCAGAGTTGGGGGTCTGCAGGTGAGGAACGGGCTCTGCAGCCGGCGGCACGCTGGGCACGGGACATCCTGAGAGCGGGTGGGCAGGCGACGCGGGGTGTCCTGCCACCGGGATTGTGAGGTTCAGCTGGTCCAGAGACTTGCAGCCTTCTAAGGGAAGGGAAGAAATGAGTCACGGATCTCATCTGGAACGTAAAGCAACTACACAGCCGGGACTGTCCCACACCGTGGCCGCTTTTGCCCGAAATCCCCTTTATTGCATTATAGCTGTAAAGACTCTCCAGGCTGTAATTTCATTTTGCACTGTCACTGGATTGTAAAAGCAAAGCCATTTCCGAGCTTGCGTGTTCCAGTGCTCCGCAGATGACACTGCACCACAACAAACCCATCTGAATCCCAAGTAATGCCAGCCAGGAATACACACAAGGCTGGCCAGTGTCCAAAGCAGTTCCAGCCTGTCAATATGTATAAAAGAAATAAAAGGCTTATCGAAACAATGAGAAGGATTAAATCATGCTGCCAAAAGCAGCCAGCTTCTTTCAAAAAGCCAAATTCTACTAATCAGGGAAAATTGAGAAGATTCTCCAAATTAAGTCCAGAAAGATGAAACAAGGTGGAACACAACCACAAGATGCTGCATCCTCAGCAAAACTGTGTCCCTGCAGCAGACACAGGGACCTCAGCAGGTTGGAATTTGGCTGACGCTGCCTCTCAGAGCATCCCAGAAATACATTGTTCCACTCAGGAGTCACAAACAAGTCTCAACCCAGGCCAAGGGAAGAACCAGTTGTAATTATGCCCTATCAGCGGGAAAAGAGCTCCTGGACCAATACACCATGCACTCCTGTTCCCTAACGGGAGACTGTGGGGTGACCAGAGCACAGCTCCAGTCAGGCTCCAGGAGATGCCTCAGACCAGAGCTTACAAACCTGAAGGGAGAATTCCACCCAAAGCCACACAGCTCCAGCCAAAGAACTGCTGGGCCTCCTGCCTCCCCACCTTACCCTCCCTAAGGCTGCAGCCAAGCCACTGTGGAGCTGTGAGTGCAAGGGATGCCACAGATCATCCTCATCAATCAATCAATCAATCAATCAATCAAATCAACCCCATGTAGCAAATGCCACAAGAACTCCAGGCACTGGCAGGCACAGGACACATGGAGCAAGGAAACGCCTCTCAGGTATTTTGCTTACAAAAGCAGCTTTTAAGCTTGAGCTAGAGCAAGATAAAGCTTCACAAAAATCTTTACTGAACGTCAAAGCCCTGGTGCAGAACTGCTCTTGCTGGCACCCCTGGGACTCCATCCTTGGTCACGCACACTTCCAGCCTCTCCAATGGCACTGGCACTAAAGCAGCTCTCACAGCCTGTCCCAGCTCCTTTCCACCACACTGCTCAACCACTGCCCAGGATCACAGCCCAGTCCCTGGATTTGTACCACACAGACACTGATATTTCCCTACAAACACCTAGAAGACGCCAAATCAGACAGATGTAACACACAGCATTTGGTATGTCAGGCTGGATCCCTCTCTGATGGGAGCCTGCTGCTTGCAGCCAAAGTGCTGCTTCAGTTCACTCTAGGGAAGGAAAATATTTCAGAGGTGCATAATTATATAGAAATCAATCCCTAAGGCACCATCAATATTCTCTGAGACGTCCTTATATTCCTCAATCCACAAACCAAAATCTCAATGATTCTGGTGTTATAGGTTTTTAAATCCAAGTTGTTCCCAGCAAGGAAATCACAGCAAGGGAGATCTCAGTAGCGGGGTGACACACTAGCAAATACCCACTCCTGGAACTGCTGCTGCCCTTGCCAACACACTAGCAAATACCCACTCCTGGAACTGCTGCTGCCCTTGCCAGCACCAGGAGAAATCACTGAATCCACAGGCAGGGCTGAGCTCTGGAAAATACTCTGTCTGCACTGCCTGCATCCTTCTGGCTGCACAAAATCAGAGGCACTAGCATGCAAAAGCTGAGGAACAAAGTAGACTGGTATGACCTCGGGGCACTCCACAGGAACTGTCAGGCAAGAACACACTGCTGAGCTGGTTGTCTTGTGAGCACTCCCCTTTCAAGAGCTCTGAAGCCACCAGCGAGCCCTGTCTGGCTGCTGCTGCAGGAAGCAGAACCATGACAGCGGGGATATTTCAGGAAAACAGAAATTACACTTCAACCAAACACTCCTGAGCTTCAGCAGCTTCCTACAACGGGAGATGACAAAGCCTCGCTTGAACCAAAACTCCATCCACCTACCTGAAAATCTGTTCTCAGTGGGTAAGTCGTGCCAGCTCTTGGCTGGAACACGTGGTTAGTGCAAAGATCCCACGCTGGCACTCCCAGCAGCTGGAGAGCAGCCTCCTCTACAGACCAACTGTTTGCAGCACTGTCCAGCCTGGCGTTACACACAGCGCTGGTGTCTGATAACCCCCACACAGCACTCCACTTTTAAATATTTAAAAAGGTATTTTTCAATGGCAGAGGCAAAGCTCCAAGAAAAAGCAGGAAGTCTGAAAAGCAGGCGGGGACAGAGGAGAGCCAGGCAGGTAAAGATATTTCCATACCCCCTCACCCCTCCTCATTCCAGTGCTTCATTGTCAGACAGAGAGCAAAGATGGGCTCAAGAATTCCCAAACTAGCAGTGTGCCTGGCACTTAGACCACCACAGTGAAACTCCCTATGCAGCCCTGCCAGCTCTGATCAACCCATGGAATCCAAAAAGCCTGCAGTCCCCAGCTGGCACTGCTAGAGTCTAACAGCACAGGCAATGCCTGCTTCTCCACAGGCTCTGTGAGGATGCCTCAGCCCCCAGAGCGGGGCTTTGGGATGGGAGTAACTCATCCTGGTGTGCTCCCGACCCTCGGCTCAGCGTGGCACAGCGGGATGGCGTGCAGGAACTCAACCCTGCTCGTTTTACACAGATCAAAGCTCAGCCTCAGCCCCAGCGTGACAAACCGTGAGTCAACTTCTCGCTGACAAAATCCTTTCACCGATTCTCTGCTTTCCACACCAACAAGACCTTTCAGTGGCAAAAACCCCCCGGGCAAAAAAACGGGGGAAGGGGAGGTGGAAGGCGGATCCCTTCCAAGCCGCAGCTCGGCTGTGGAGCTGAGAACTGCTCGCAGAGGGAACCAGCCTCCGGGCAAGCAGGCACCGCGCTGAGCCACCCTCTTCTCCCAGGAACGCCGGCCGGGATTTGCGTGCACTTTGCACCTTACCTGCTGCAAAAGGCATTTTGTAGGGGTAGCTGTTCCGTCCCGCATGCACGCTGCCGATCCTGCCCTCCGGCACATGCACCACGCCGCAGACGCTGTAGCTGCTCACGGCTGCTCCCTCCCCGCAGCAGTACGGAGAGCTGCACCAGTGCAGGGGCTGGAAGTGAGCACCTGATGGCAAGGAACCGGAAGATACCAGGAGCCCCTCGCAGGTCGCAGCCTGCGACAGCTCGTCCTTGGGATAAATGGAGCAGGGGGAATAGCCACTGTATCCGCTTTGGCCGTAATAAACATAAAACCCGTTCATCGGAGTCAGATCTGAGGATTCATAGAGACATCCACAATCTGCGTGATTCCCGGGCACAGGCAAGGGAGGGAACTGCTGCACGGGAAAGGAAGGCTGATGAAATTCCTGTTTGGGGGTTGGGGATTTCTCTCCAGGTCTTCCATACTCCGGCTTCATGGAAGCTTGTCCTCCCATGAGCAAAGGCAGTCTGTGGTAGAAGCCCTCCGTGCTGGCGTAGGAGCCAGACAGCGACTCGTAGGGGACGGGCTCTGTTGTCCCATAGAGCCTGGAAGAGTCCCGCTGCTCCCCTTTCCCAAACGTGCCCACGGTCTGGCCTTGCCAGCCGTGCTGCCCATCCATTTTTAAGCTAGCCACTTCCTTCTTGGATTTGACACAGTTCTTCCGTCCGGCTTTGGCCCATTTGAGTGTAGATTTCGAACAGTGGTTCTCAGACTTGCCCTCCCCGTCCGATTTACTCCTCTGTTTCAGGGGTTGGTCTTTCTCATGGGTCAGCTTCAGGAAGGCCACAGCATTCAGGCTGGCCAGTCTCTTTGGGGTGGGATGGTAGGAGATGGCACCATCCTCCCTCTTTGCCCCATCATCAAAGACCTCATCCAGCGAATGCTCGCAGCTATTGCATTTCTGACTGGGCTCATGCCGGTTCTTTCCTTTCCCTGTTTTCACAGCCGGTTTTTCCAGGGCAGGCCAGTTGTCACCGGCTTTGCACTGCAAGCCCTTGAGGGTACAGTCCCCAGCAGCCTTCCCAGAGTCCCTGCGGAAGCGCCTGCCGGATAACAAGCCATCGTCCCGTTCGAACAGCAGGTTGTTCACCGCCTCGGCGTTCAGCGAGGCCAGCCGGCGCTTCCTGGGCTCCGAGGGAGCAGGATCAAAGTCCTGCTCCGGCCCGGGATAAGTTGCTGCGCACTTCTCCCTGGATGAGTCACTCTTGCCTGCTCCCACAGGCTGAACTTGTTCCGAGAACAAAGCAGATCCCAAACCCTCAACCCAGCTGGCAAGGTGCTTTTTTTTACAGCTCGGGGTCTGTTTGGACAGAGAGCCAGCCACATCCTCCAGCCTGGTGAGGAGGACCTTGCAGGTCTTTTTGCTCACCGAGGGGAGCAGCCGCCTCCGCAGCGGGTACGTCTTTCGCACTTCGCGCAAACTCTTGCTTTTGTTATTCCCTACAAACCCACTGGGACACTTTGGAGCCTTCGAGGCATCTCCGTCCCGCTGCTCTGCGTTGGCCCTGTCCATCCTCCTGCTGCCTGTTGGCGACGAGGCCTGGCCAGCAGAACCAGCTGGATGTTTCAGAAGGAAAAGTTGTTTTTTCCGGGCATGCGTCATAGGATCAATGTCCAATCCTGGGAACGAACGGGAGAAAACATCTATTAATATCGCTGAGAGGGTCCCATCTCCTCACAAAGCACCAACTGCCAATTAGGAAATATTTGGGGAAGCTTGTTTCTATACAGCAGAGTCTATTTGGGTGATGGCCAGTTAAGCCAATTAAGAGACAGGATGCAATTAGATGTGGTTTAATATTAAGCCATGGAACACGACAGTAATTAAAAGCCAGGTGGTGATGGCAAATGCCACAGCAGCTGGGGAAAGCTGGGTCCGGACAGAGAGCCATCCACCCAGCTCCCTCTTCCACTGATGCTGTTCCTAACACCTTACAAATTCCCACCAAATCTCCAAAATCTGAAGGCTGGTCCAGGGCACAGAGCAGAAATAACCCCCGGCCTGTGACTGCCTGCATGTTGATACAGGCAAGCTGTTCCAGTTTCATTTTCTGAGACAATTAGGCAAAAGAAAAACAAAAAGTCCACCTACTCAGGTGAAAAGAAAACCTGGGCTATTAAGCAGAGACCTGCCAACATTAATAAATTAAATACATGCAAATCTCTGTGCAGGTTGGAACCTGGCTGCCCACTTGCTCTTGTCATTCCCTGTAGTTGTGTTTTATAAAAGTTGTGGGCATCGAACACCAAATCACAATGGGCAGAGGGGCCCCAAAGATACATTCATGGCAGGAAAAAGAAGCCTGGGCTTCCTGAGTTATCCAGCGCCCGATTTTTAATTAAGAAATTCTTCAGTCTACAGCTTGGAGGTCCAAGGCTGAGAGAGGATATGGCTGGGTGATACCAACCTAGAGACATTAAAAATGTCAGTGTAAATGGGTGATAGTGGAATAGATTTAATGAAGTCTGTCTCCGAGCACCAGACACAGCAGCAAAGGACAATTACTTTCATTCAATGGTATTTACAAAATGGTCAAATTCCATTTATTGGCAGCAAAGAGCTGATCTTTTTATCAGCATCCACCTAGGATGGGTTTGCTCTTCCCTGCAATCAGGATTCAGGCTGTAACTCCCCTCAATTGACACTGGTCTGCCACTTTTGAGGCTTTTAATTAAAGCTCCTACTGCTTTGGCAGTGATTAGAACAAAGCTCCCGAATTACAAGAACTGTTCATTTGATATGGTTTAATCAAGCTGATAATTAGATTATCTATTTGAAATAAGCCCAATGTGTTTTAATTGCCTTACTTATATATGCATTAACTAAGGGAAATTCAGGAATTGAAACCCGCTGGGGTTTGCATGGTGCTTTTTTAGATGTCATCCTCTTGGCAATGTGTTTTTGGGGTGACTGAGTTCCTCCACCCCCTTAAACAGGGTATATCCCATGGCTGGTGCCCCAGGAGGAGAGCTTGGTGGGGAACAAACACTTATAGATGTCTACACTTTTCTTATTAGAAAACCAGGCTCTGGGAATTAGGAGGATCAAGTCACACAGAATTTCCTCCAGAATTGAATTATTCTTGCACAAAAGGCTAAATTGACCACATGCAACCTCCGGAGTTTGGAAGAGAAGTACAGTTTTTAAAAATGGATCAGGCAGAGCAGGATTTGGCAGAAGCAGAACAGGTATCCTGCAGAATGTGCCCTGGGGAGGACAACTCTTCCCAGGCTATATGGACCAGTGACTTCCTTGTAACTTTCATCCTATTTTCTACTGTTCCTACTGAGAGACTGAGCCTCTGGTAAAAATCCCAAACTAAAAAGCCATGGTTTGCCTTAAACCCAGCATCAGGCACCTTGTTCTTCTCAGGTTTCCACAGGCAGGAGCCTGATCCAGCCTAGCACCACACATCCTGGGGGATTCATGCTCTCAAACTGGGTGCTGTAGCTGCGACTGTTCATGCCAGAGATGCTCTGAAGTTAGGAAAAGGCTGGGAGGGGCTGAGGGAAGGGGGTGTAAGAGAACTGGGATTGTTCAGCCTGGAGAAGCTCTGAGGTGACCTAACTGTCCATTCCAGCAGCTGAAGGGGCCCACAGGAAAGCTGGAGAGGGGCTTTGAACAAGGGCCTGGAGTGACAGGACAAGGGGGAATGGCTCCACCCTGACAGAGGGCTGGGTTAGATGGCATATTAGGAATAAACTCCCTGCGAGGGTGGCAAGACCCTGACACAGGCTGCCCAAAGAAGCTGTGCCTGCCCCATCCCTGGCAGGGTCCAAGGCTAAGTTAGATGGGGCTTGGAGCAACCTGGGATAGTGGGACGTCTCCCTGCCCATGGCAGGGGGTGGAACTGTTTCAGCTTTAAGATCCCTTCCAACCCAATCCATTGCAGGATTCTATGATTCAGTGCCAGCATCTATGGAACAAAACCTATCTTCAGTATGGACTACTCAGGTTTTTCCACACCTCCACAATCACCTGCACTGCATGGATTGCTTTGTGAGGGGGATGCCCCTGCTCCCAGCTCACCTGGGATCCAGCAATCCCTGCTCTTCCCTCAGCACAACACAGAGACAGAGCTTTTGAACACAGCTCAAACTCAGCCCTCTGACAGGCAAATGCATCATTCCTCAAAATCAGAGTCCTGCCGAGCTTCCTTCCAGCGAGTATTGTGCTCCTGCCGGCTGAGAAGGGAGAGTGGCAGAGCTCTTCATCCTCTCTCCACCTTTGTATTGCTTCACAAAGCACAGAAAAGCTGCCTGTGCCCAGAAGTCTCCAAGAAAGTGCGAGACAATGTGAAGAACTGAAAGATACTTAAATCAGAACCACCCATTTATTGCTCGTGGCTGAGGAACTGGATTCATGGTGAGAAGACAGTGAGGCGTTGGAAATTAAAGTTTCAAGCAGCTCAGTCTATCCAGCTGCATGCAGAGTCCACCAAGCACTTTAAAGCTAGTTGGAATTGCTGTCTCCTTATCATACAAATCACAGAATGGGGTGGATTGGAAGGGACCTTAAAGCTCATCCCATTCCAACTCCCTGCCGTGGGCAGGGACACCTTCCACTGGCCCAAGTTCCTCCAAACCCCATCCAACCTGGCCTTGAGCACTTCCAGGAATGGGACAGCCACAGCTTCTCTGGGCAGCTCCTTCCTCAAACCAGACTGGTTCTGAAAAACCATCTTTTCAGCTGCTGAACCCAAACCAGATCAGGATAAAGAAAAATTAAAACCACTTCTAGTTTCGTGCTAGAATAAAACCATTACCCAAACAGCAAACTCAGGAGAGAGTTGATGCCTCATTAGCAGGAAAAGAAGCAAGTGGGATAACAGCTGCATGTTCTGTAATCATGCAGCTGCAGCATCTGTCTCTCTCTCTCCAGCACTTGATTGCAAGTGAAATTAGAAGAAACTAGTCTGGGACTACCCCTTCAAGCCCCATTTCCTCTCCAGAGCTTCACTACGGAGACGCGCGCGTTCCAAGAGACGATGCCAAAAGCGCAGAAATTAAAGCTTTTAAAGCTCCTAATCCATTTGGCACTTCAATAACACACAAAGAGTTACGACAACACCGATCCTCCTCTCCACGCACGGCACCGCTCCGATGACTCTCAGCCCCATCTACTTGAATCCTGTCTATCCATTTCCATTGAAACAGCTTCTGCTGTGACAACAGCCCTACAACTGTGAGTATCTGGAGGATTGGCTCCTTCCTCCCTGCTGCTTTTGCAGGCGAGTAATTCCCAGTGCTCTAAGGAACGTGCTGCATGGAAGAAGCCTTGCAGGAGCTTTGGGAAATCCGGATAAATCGCAGCAGCATCAGGTATTCCCGGCTGAGTTCCTTGAATGCCATGCACGTCCTGTCAGTGGAAACATCTCCTCCCTCTCAGACATTCAGAAAATCTGTAGCTGTTGGAAGCTACAATGTGTCTTCCCAGGGTCCAGTCCTGATTTTTCTCCTGAGATCCATTGAAAGCTCCATCATTCACATGCTCTGGAGGAAACTGTTTATACAGAGCTCATTAGGCTGCAGCAAGGGCTGGCTTCTCTCACTCATCAGCATAGCTCTGACCATTGTACCAGAGCAGGGATAAATGGGATACTGGGGGAAGAAATTCTTCCCTGTGAGGGTGCTCAGGCACTGGCACAGGTTGTTCAGAGAAGGTGCGGCTGCCCCTGGATCCCTGGAAGGGATGGATGGGGCTTGGAGCAACCTGGAATAGTGGAAGGTGTCCCTGGCCATGTCAGAGGGATGGATCTTTAATATCCCTTCCAATTCAAACCATTCCAGGATTGTATTATTCATTGCCAGCAGCTCCTGAAAAGCCATGTGGACACGCAGCCTCCACAGCTTCCAAAAGGCTCATAAAAAGGGATGTGGGGCAACTCTGGCACAGCCGAGAGGATCTCTGGGAGCTGTCCCGGACTGCGCTCTGCTTCACTCCTTGCTCCAACGCCCCTAATTATCCCCCCATTGCGAAAGCCTGTGTGTGCTCCACCACCCGGCTGGGAGCTCTGCAGCCCGTGTGTGGCCGTGATAAATCACAGCCAACTGCAATGAGAGCCCGGGGCTCCACAGCCCGAGAGCTGAATGTGTCCGACAGGGAGCGAATCCGGCCGGGTGCAGCCTGACCCGCGCTGCCCGGAGCCACAGCTGGGAACACCCCGAGCAGCTCCCGGCTGGTTCCTTGGGAAGGACTGCCTCAGCCTCGGTTATCTGCTTCCAGATCTTGCCTAGTGGCAGTGCTCTGTCTGGGGAAGCCAAAATTACATTTCTCTGGCTGTTCTCACACTCTCTGCAGCCTCAGCAAGCGGCATTCTCAGGGAAGAGGAAAGGGGAAAAAACAGGGGGAAGAGCCGGGGGGAAAGAAGAGGGGGATAAAAAGAAAGGGAAAATAAATGGGGGGTGCAAAGAAATGGGGGATGAAAAAGTGGGGGGAAAATGGAAAAAGTGGGGAGAAATTGGGGTGAAAATGGGGTGGGAAAAGAGGGGAAGAAATAAGGGAAAAGGCAAGAAAACACCAGTGGAAGTGAACAATGTACAAGCGTGGGGGAGAGTCACGGGATATTTCCTCAAAATCCACAACAGGACAGGTTGTTTGGGCAATTAACACAACCCCGGGAAAGCACATCTTTCTCAAAGGCACCGGCTTTTCTTTTCCCCTGTACGGATGGTAAGAAGCTGTAACACTGTGTCACGTTGCCGGCGACAGGCTGCCCCCAGCAAAACAGCCAGGAAATGATGAAGTGAAAAACAAATGTGGGCACCGATAAGTGACCTCAGCAACTCCAACATCAGGCACCAAACTCCGACCAAGTTTGAAGCCCCATAGCTTTGGGGTCTGGCACATACTTGCATTAAAGCAAATCCCAAGTTTCTGAAAGCAAAGCCTTCACTGAACACCCGTGATCAACACTGGCAAAACCACTTCCTACAGCCTTGAAGAAATGCAGAATTCCACCCCAAGAGCTATCACAAGCCTTTTGCTTGTGACCCCAACATAAAGCAGCGTTGTTCTGGGTCTCTGGTACCTCTGGCGCCTCTTCTGCTCTTCACAGCCTCCCAAATCCCACTGAAATCGGCTTGAGTGGGGTCAGAGCTCGAGAGGCAATGGCACAGCCCCAGTTTCATACTCACTCTGTGCAGAAGAGATGCAAAAGCTGTAATTACAGGCAAAGCTATCCTTGCCATCCCAAAACTCCAAACCCACTCCAAAGCCAGAAAAAACTGGAAGCAGAGACCAGGATTTGTTTCTGTGCCCCTAGTTTCTTCAGAGATAGATAACATGACTACCTTCCTACTCTCAAGAGGGGATGTATTTTCTTTGCTTTTCAACAAGTTAGGGAGGGATGCACCAGGAGGAGAAGGAAATTTGGAATTAATGGATTCTAGAGCGTGATAGAGCATATGGCAATTCCCAAACAGCATCCATCACTTGTGCTTCCCACAGGAGCCTCCCAGCTGCAGCAGCAACCCATGGAGAACCATGCATGCTGCTGCAAAGGAAAGCCCAGGTAGGGCAATGGAATTCCCTGGCATTTGCAGGTAAGTACAAGGATGTGGGGGTGGAAATGAGGCTGAGCTTGTCTCCAGGCTGACAATTTGATGGAAAGAGATGCTTTGACACTTGGCTTTTGCTGCATCACTCCCCAGTGAACTAGTTACTAAGGTTTCCTTTTAATGAAGGCATTCAGAGTCCAGAGATTAGGCAAGAGAAACACAGGAAAGGATGGGATGGTTTTTCCAGATCACTTGGAAAAACGACAAGGCTGAAGCTTACACAGATATTGCAATCCTGAAATATCCCAGGGAACAGCAGCAGCAAGAAGGAAAGGGACTTTTTGAAAGAGCAAGTAGTGCCAGGATAAGGGAGAATGGCTCCCCACTGCCAGAGCACAGGGTTAGACAGGATATTGGGAGGAAATCCTTCCCTGTGAGGGTGGGAAGACCCTGGCACAGATCAAGCCCAGAGAAGCTGTGGCTGCTCCATCCCTGGAAGTGTCCAAGGCCAGGCTGGGCAGAGTTTGAAGCAATCTGGGATGGTGGAAGGTGTCCCTGCCTGTAGCAGGGTGCGGAACGAGATGACCCTAAAGGACCCTTTCAACCCAAATAATTCTAGGATTCTCTGACTCTACAAAATACCAGATCTGTTAAATACCACCCCTTTACACAGAATTGCCTGTTACAACTTTAAATAGGTTCTGTACAAAGCTGCCATGTGACAGCTATGCCAACAACACCCTAAAACATGCCTATAAGTAGTTTGAAAAACCAAGTCAAAAATATTCCGGGACAGCTTTTGCAGTCGTGTTTATAGAAAAAGCACAAGCTTTGCCAATCAAGGTTTTTAAAAAAAACAACTCACACAAGCCCCGCTCATCTGATTTTTCATATATGCAAAATGCAAACTCGATTCCTTCGTGGCAGAAGGCTGAGTCTGGTAAAATATCAATCACATGTCACTTTGCTCAGATAGCTCTGGCACCCTTCCTGTTCCACAGGCAAAATGGAATAACAAATTATTCCCAAGGCTTTATTTTGAAGAACAAGGTGTAAGGTTTTTCTATAGTAAATATTAAAGCTCTTCTATATATTATAATCACATCCTTCCACGACTGCTTTAGGAGCTTCCTCCAAGCTGCTGAGCTTAAATAATTCAAGCGGCGCTGTGATTCTGTGTTCTACACGTGCGGCTGCAAACTCTGCTGCCTGTGGGAATTTCAAGGGCAGGTGCATCCCTGCCAGCTCCTCTCCATGTCACGGAGCTGTCACTGCCATCCTAGCTCTGGATGTGGATTTCCCTTCTCCTCCCTCGGGTACCTCTCCCCCACAAAGGTCTCCATTCACTCTCTCCTGACTGGGAACTCTCGGCACGGCACCCTCAGCATCCAAAGACAACACATTCCTACTCCACGAGTTCAGAACTGGCTTTAGGGGAGATAAAAGAAATGCAAGAAATTCAGGGAAGGGCAAGGCATTCCTTCTACACGGCATTTAACTAAATGTTTGGTTTAAACTTTTTTTTTCCTTTAAATAATCTTCATCTATTTTCCTCACCTCAGTGTCCCTCAAAACTGCCTGTTCCCCACCTCAGTGACCAAATCCTTCACACTATGGTTCCAGGTATGGACTCTAGGAATTATCATCTCTGAGGAGTGCAAAAGGCAGCCTGAATATGAAAATGTAACAGACATGCATGTTTATAACCTCGACTTAAATTCACAGAAGTTTTAAACCCAAGCAGGCAAAACTAAGTTCTGTTAAAGAACAAGTTCATGTAGTATTTTTGAGGATTCTTGTGTTCTGACTCATCTCCAGTTGAAATACACTGACCAGAACTACCTCTTCAGACTAAAACTGCTACCTGAATTATTTTCAGTTCTAGAGTAAGTACTTCAGACAGTATCATCTTACATCTGGAAATATCTTCTGTTTCTATATGGTTTAAAAAGTAGTAGCACACCACTTCACCCTCAGCTGGTTGCAAGTTTTCCATACAGCAAAACAGCTCTCTGGGATTTCCTTCACCAAAGGTTTTGATTCCTCTTTCTATTCAAAGTTTAACAGACATTTCAAAAGAAAACAGACTTTCTACTTCTTTATTCTCACTTTCTGATCATCACTTGAAACACCAGCTTTAACCCCACACGTTCCCAGCTGAGGACAAAGGTGACAGAGGATGAGCTATGCTGAGCATTTTTCCACTTGAGAGTTTCAATCCCAATCCACAACTCAAGTCAAAGAAAGACTTTACAGAACTCTTGCATTCCCACTGCAATTCCTGGAACCGAACCCTCTCCTCCCCTGATGTCTTGTAAACCACAGTGCTGCACTGAATGCTGAGCAGAGCTTAAATCCAGAGCCAACCTTACTGGATTTGCACTAGAATCAGAGAATCTAATTCTTCCCTGTGAGGGTGGTGAGGCCCTGGCACAGGCTGGTGGAAGATGTCCCTGTTCATGGGAGAGGGTGGAAATGGATGAGCATTAAGGTCCCTTCCCACCCAAAACACGCTGGCATTCCATGAATCATAGAATGGTTTGGGAACTCCTGGAATAAAAGTCCAGATGTAGCTTGAAAATACATGATTTTTTTTCCTTCATAAAATACAGGACAGTCACCACCACAAACACTGGTGTACATTCACACATCTTGTGGCGCCACGGGTTTAGCCAAGGCAGAACTGCCAAGCTTACCTAAACCTGCTTTAAACTCTTTCCTCCCTCTCATTAGTGCCAGAGACAGTATTTACAAATCAGTAACTCACAAAGTAAGTGAAGCAGTTCCACTTAAAATTTCACAACTCAATTGGTTTCAGTAGGTCAGTCCGAGGAAATGTAGCACTGCTGAATTGTGCTGCAACAGCTGACACCTCCAAGGAGAACAAGTTCCTTAATTCCTAGGGTGTTAGCAGAGGAATAATTTAAATTTGGGTCCAATTGGATCATTTAAGCCCAGGAAGCAGGGGACTCAGTGTTGCCAAAGGTCCTGAGCTGAGCCAGAGGAGCATTTCTAGGGACCAGCAGCTGGCACAGACCAGAAATCTGGTGACAGAAAACTTAAGCAGAAGCTGGATGTTGTAACATGTTAAAATCCCAGGAACCACAAGCCAAACACAGCCAATTCAGCCACTTTAGACAAGGAGAAACCTAGCTTGCTGGAACGCTGCTTCCATGAGAGCCCATTTAACTCCCATTAGGAGCTGCCCCAGCCCTTTCATCCCTTACCCACATCGTTAGAGGTGTATTTAAACACACACCTTTGCCTGTGCCCCGGGTTTGATCAGTCAAGGCAACAAATAGCACCTTTAAACAGAGTGGACAGGGTTTGCAGCCAGTGTTGGGAGTGATCTGGTTTATATGCACTCATTAAGGCGCATTTATCGACCCACACGGGCGTGATGCTGCTCAGAAAGGCAGCAATTAAACACACTCAGCTCTCCCAGCCAGGGCTGGGATCAGACTTCTTCAATAAGGTGGGTCTTACAGACTCCATCACACTGAAATATTGTTTGGATTTCACTGTACCTTGCACAGCCAGGAAGGAAATAAACTTAAGAGTATCAGGAATGGTTAAGAGCAGTGACTAAGTCACAGCCTTGGTCCCAAGAGCTCTGGGTTGAATTCTGGGGGGATGCTGAATGCTTCTATTCTCCCACAAGTGCAGGTCACCATGGAGCCAGTGGGAACTCCAGAGGATAAACCATCAGCTCTCTGGCAAAGAAGCCTAATTACAACTTCCTCTGGGGAACCACACAGCTTTTAAACAGTGCAGCCTAGTTTTATGGAAATGCCACAGGTGCTCCAAATAATTTTCAGGAAGATCCCTTGAAGTCAGGCTGTGGATTCAAAACACCCAGGTGTGCTGAGTAGTAGGGAGAAGAGTTCTACAAGTACTATTCTGCCAAATGATGCTCTGATACTGCAAAACCACCCCCCACGTGCTTCCTCCAGCCTCAAGGAGAATATTCATTATAGGGAAGAAAACATCAAAACTTTTGAGGAACTCCTAGCACTGACAAGCAGAGAAACAAAAAAATAATCAGAATCATCCCCTTCATTATCAGCTACAGGATTTGAGAACATTGACTGCACATTGAGGTGTTCAATACGTGGATTAGAGGGATGGGGAAGGGAAAACTGCCCTCATCCCTCCCAGTCACCTGCACAGGAGCACAAGGCTAAAAGATGCACACGGTTCAGAACAGCAGGCTCCAAGGAGTGGGGCACAAGGAGGCCATGTGTGAAGCCAGACCATGGGGAATGCGAGTGGAGCAGCGATCCCAGAGGGATTCCTGAGCTGCACGAGCTGCCAGCTGAAGCAGAGCCAAAGTGGCAGCGGGAGACGCTCGCAGCTACCGGCCCAATGTCAGGAGAGCTGGTAGGAAGTTTCCAGGAGCTGCTGGAAGATCCAAGCAGGCTGCAGCAAGCTCTGCTTTCCCAGGCTGTGCCCAGAGTGGAAGGGTAAACAGCTGATAAGGAGGAATGTGCTGCAAAGCCCCCCCCAAGCAGGCAGAACCCCCTGCTATCCCACAGCTCGGCCCAAGGACAATTCCCAGTGCCCGTGCCCAGCACACACCTCCCCTCGGCCAGTTTGGCTGCTGGCAGCCCAAATCTCAGGAGATTTGATCCAAAAAGGATCTGATGCTGGACAACAGCTGCAAAGAGCTCAGAGCTGAGGAGTTTCTGTCTCAGATTGCAGTCACAGTGCACAAGGAGAGATGTATCCACGCAGGATATCCCCAGACACCAGAATTTCAGCTACAGCTATCTGTCACAGTAAAGCATTTTAAGGCAGCAGCATTCTTCAAAGTAAAATGACAGATAATATCCCATTTTAGAGCTCCAAAGCTAGCTCCTCACTCTTCATTTCAATAACTAAGATAAACATTTTATTTAACAGCTGTATTAGCAGGTAGAAACATGCTTTGCTTCACAAAGCCAGGCAGACTTACAGCCCCAGCTTTCTGCAGCATTTAAACTCTCAGTTCAAGATGAATTCCTGGAAATGGGGCAGGGGAGCCCTCATTTCTTCTGAACAGAAACCAAGCACAAAGTCCACGTTTGAGTCTCCAGCCCTGCTGCTTCCCACCCCGCTTACAACTTTGCCCCACACATGGGAGCGCCAGCAGAGCTGAGTGACACTTCCCAGAGAATGCCACAACCTCTGTCAGGTCTCTGCTGGGGCTGACACAAGGTCTGCAAAAGGAACAGACCCCAAATTACCTCTGGGGCCTCCTGCTCAGTGTCACCTCACAGCTTTCTTTCTGTGCCTCTGCTCGACCTGGGCTGTGCCTGGAAGTTCTCGCACCTCTGGTGAAGGATGAGCTTTTAGGGAGCCACAGCACCTGCAGCTTATCTGAGGGATCAGGAGCAAATATCCGAATATTCACCGATTTTCCTGCTCCCCAGGCAAGGCCTGTCACAGTTACTGCCCTCCAAACACAAGTACATCAGTCAGTGTGCAGCATTAAGGTGTTTTATCCTGGAATGATTTGAGTGGGCAGGGACCCCAGTGATCATTCCATTCCAAACCCCCACAGGCAGTGGTTTAAGACCTTCCACTGGCCTAGGCTGCTCCAAGACTCATCCAACCTGGCCCTTTCAACTTGGCAGGGACACTGGTCCTCAATTTATCTAAACACTTTCCATTTATATTTTCATGGGGGTCTAAATACACATCTGACAACTCCTTTGGGTCCATTCACAGCTTGCTTTGTTCAGCTGAGGGCTGGACAGGTTTTTACATGGCTGCATGAGCTCTCCAGCCTGACAGAAAGAAAAGCAGGACCTCACTACCCAAACCCATGATTTCAAGCATTGGAAGCAGCTGCATAGGACAGTGGTGGAGTCACCATTCCTAGAGGTGTCTAAGGAATGACTGGACATGGTACTCAGTGCTCTGGTCTGGTTGACAAACTCGTGATCAGCCACAGGTAGACCCTGATGATCTTGGAGGTCTTTCCCAACCTAAATGACTCTGGGATCTGCATAAGAAAGTGCAGAGCTCTACGAGCTGGACTGAGGCCTCACAGAAGCACCTGAAGCCACTTTCCTTGAGGCCACTTTCCTTTCTTATTTCTAAATTCGCTGTATTTGTTTTACACATAACACAGGCTACTCCAAGATCAGCCATCAGACCCTCAAGGCCTCCAGACACTGCTCTATATAGGGTTATTACAGTGAACTGGAGTTTAATTATATTTAAATAGTGAAAAGTCAAAGCGCTGCTGCTGCGCGAGCCTCCCTGCCCCTCCATGATCCATTTCTCCCCACTGCCTCCCATGGTTTCCTTGGAAACATATGCAAGCTTAAATTGGATTGACATTCACTTAGTGGACAGATGGAGTGTGGAACAGACCAGCGCCTGAAATTCAAGGCCGAGCCTTGGGATATGTCACGTTATCAATACAAAAACCAGCCCCCGAGCTTTGTGGCAAGGGGAAGGATCACCTAATTATTCAGTAACGAGCTCTGAGGTGGCATCTCAGGAAGGTCAGCGCTCACCCATTGTTCCTGATGAAAGCAGCGGGCTGAGCACGCGACCAGTTTTGTTGGGAGGGAAGGATTTAATTTTTGTTAAGCGCTGGGAAAACAGGGGAGTTCTTAAGCTCATTAGTGGTTTCAGGCAGGAGAACTGCAGCAGATCACATGTGGGCTGAGCACAGACAGCGATGCTCCATTCGCACTGTAATTAAGCCACTTGCATCCAAAACTTCATCCCTAGGCTCAAGTTATTCCTGGTAACTGATCCTGACCCACAGACACCGAGAGGGACAGGGTTTGTACCACTCCTCTACAGCCCCAGAGGTGGCAGGACTGCACCTCCAGCAAAGCTGGCAATTTATTCTCAAGTGGGAATTATTCCCTGGGTCCTCCTCCACTACATTAGAAGAAACAGAACCGTGAAGAAATGAAAATGAAAATAGCTTTTTTTTTGGAAGGTTAGCTAAACATTGCTTCCCAACCACACTGTCTGCCCTAACAGTATTGGAAAGGATTCGCCTTTTTCCAACCAAAACACAAGGAGGACAGTAGTAATCCCACATAACTGCATCCCTAGAGATCCCTGATGAAATCCAGCATCTAGGAAGGACAAGATGACAGAGTTCTTGGGAAAGAACAGAGGGGCAGCCAGCAGGCATTGCATATTCCCCCTCACCAGGAGCTCTGCCCACCACATGGTTATTGCAGGGGCCATCTCCAGGTAATCACCACCTCCAGGAATTAGGGACACGCCACAGAGTCAAGGTTACCAAGTAATTTTTAAGGAAAAAATTCCCAAAATGCCTGGTTTACTTCTGTTGCTTGTGCCATTTGCTGAAACCTAAGGAATTCCCAGGTTGGGATTTACCTGTCCAACTCAGCATTTCCGTAGCTGTTCTGACATCTGGCATTTGGCCAGGATTTCAATAAAATCTCTTTTTTCTCTGTCTACACGTGATTATAGCTGCCAATTCCTTTTCCTTTACTATCCTGCTCACCTTGGAGAGAGCTGCTCTGTCTCCTTACTCTGAGCCATCTCCAACCTTGAATCCTTCCACTGACTTTCGCTGAGCTGAACAAAGGAACAAACCCAAACATGCCTCTTGCATCTGTTTCTTACGAGTTTTTTATTCATTAAAAATAAACCTCCTGCTGCCCACTAGTTCCCTCCACAAGCCTGCACTTTCCTGCTTTCTCTCCCTCCAAACCACCCATATTTATCAATATGTGATTATTGCAGCATAATCCTCATTGCCTGCATTTCCCCCGGCGCCTCTCCATCCTCCCTCAGCAGAGACCTCGATGCTACTCTCCACCCCGCCTCAAATCCTGCTCTTTTCCACAGAATTCCCAACCCTGAGCCAGCGGGAACACGCTCAACCTGCCAAGTGCCCTGACAGAGGCAGCGCTCCCGGAGGGATTCCAGGGACGTGGTCCCGGCCCGTTTCCCGTTAGGACGCTCCTCAGTTCCCCGAACTCTCCCGGCGCGGACGCGGCACCGGGAGCGGGGGCTGCTCCCGGCTCCCGCCGCATCCGCCGGGGCCGCGCTGCCCGCGGCTCCTCCGCCCGCTCCCTCCCGCCCCGAAAGCCAGCCCGGCCCAGCCCAGGCACCCTTCCCCACTGCTCTCCCCCGCTGCCCAGGCAAGCCTGCTCCAGGTATTCCGCACGCACACGGAGACACAATGAAGGCGAGCACCGGATAATGCTGTGCTGCGGGAAGGCTGGCTGAAGCTCCCGATTTTCCCTGCTTCCCACAGGCCACAGGCAGGAACAATAGAAGGCCAGGCACGGTGTAAGTAGGAAGCAATGCCTGGGATCTCGATGCTTCCCTAGCACTGAGATTTTATTTCAAGGATGATAATTCAGACACTGAAGAATCAGCTGCCAGCAAAGCAGTTTTATTCCAATCAATGAGAGGAAAACGTCTGCTTTCTATTTCTAAGAGCCTCGTAAATAATTTGAAATATTGAGATACAGGCAGCCTCTAAAAGCCAAGATCTTTCATTTAAAAAAAAAAAAATCAAGGCTGCTGAGCTGTAGAGTTTCAAAGCTGAGCATGAGAAAGCCCTTCAAAAACTGCTGGAAGAACAATGGGTGCCAGTGAGCGCTCCTGTGATGTGCCTTACAAAGGGGGAAAACCTAAAAATCGTCATTTTCTTTAGTCATACCTTTGTTTAGGAGAACTGGGACACGAGGAATGCAGCACCCGGCAGCTGAGCCCAAGCATCATCTTATTCCTGAGCACCACACGTTTAACACAAATCCCACCCGCTCTCCACGTGCCTTTTCCCGAGCGCTTCCATCCACAACAGGGCAGAGCCCAGGGAATACAGCGGGAGAAAATTCCCACCTGGGCTGCATCCCCTTGTCTGGCAGAGGAAGGAGGGAGCCACGAGACACCCGGATCCCAAAGCCTCCCTATTCCCAGCATCACCGTGCCGGCTGTGCCATCCCATGGGATGAGCTGACACCCTGCCAATGCCACCAGACTCCTGTCACGGTGCCTGGCTGCACGTGTGACAGCAAACACCCCTCAAATTCCCGAGCTGCCAAGTCTCCAAAAGCACTGGGAATTTTAGACGGTGAAGGAAGCAGAATGACAAACCGAGGGATTCCAAGCAGGCTCAGACAAGGTCCGGCCAAACACCTCTCCTGAAAATGCAGCTCTGACTTGGGTTAGAGGTGATAAAAGCGGCATTCCCGGCAGTGCCACGGGGGAGCAGCGCCGCGGCAGGGCCCCGAGCACGGCGTGCTCCCGGGCAGTGACACACATTGCCTCCCCATTTAACAGCGTTTATTTAGCTGTCCCCAGGGGGGACTGCCCGGTGCCACCGGGCTCGCAGGGCGCTCCAGCGCTCATTCCCACACGGTTTGAGTCAAGGAAAGACACAGCCATGCCTTCCCCCGTCATCAACCAGCAAGAACCCAGCACTGCCAAATGAGAGCATCACTCACAAAGCAGGCCAAAACCAACAGCGTCCCCTGAATTATTTCTGACCCATGCGGAGTTAATAACCACCCGCCCTCCATGGAAGATGTCCTGAAATTTAATGTATATCAATAAGTAGTGGATTGAAGGGAAAACAACTGCTCCTCCAGGGCAGCCATCCTCATTTTCAGCTGCTTTTCTCCAGAAGCAGAGCAGCACTGCCATCCCCACTGAGGGACTTCCACTCTGATTTAAATCAAATTATTCTTTGGAAATTATACAATTATAATTTTGAGAGACCAGAGATTTCACAAAGAGGTTCAGGTTCAGTTCCCTCAGTTGACTGCACTTCTTATATCCTGCCAGTTCTCCATACTCTGATTTTATAGGGGTTTCACCCACATGGCCAGAGGAAAAATAACATGGAACAGATCAATTAAACTCCAATGGCACAAATATTGACAGGGCCCAAATGAGTTGATTTTAAACCAGATTTCTATTTGTTTTTCTTAATGATACCCTTGGCTTATCTTTTTAGTAACTTCAGTCCCTCATTTCACTTTATTGCATGATAAAGTTTTCCAGTGTCTTGTTCTCCTAATGGAAGGGTTTTTTTATTCACATGAAATATTACTGTGACTCTATTCTACTTTATTTATAATAAAGCTCCATGCTAAAATAGCAAATCTGGGCAATAACTGAACAAAGTTATGGCACTGTCCCATACAATCTTGTTTCTTTCTGTCTTAAAAGACATAAAACCAGTAGTATCAAATTTAAGTGCGTTTTCCCCATTTCAAGGATATCAGGTGCCAGTTCAAGTGTGAAAGCACAGAGAGTTAAATTGTGATGATCTTCTTACAGGTAACTCATTCACTGAGAACAACAACCTGGCCACGAATTTCAATATTCTCTGCCATTAAATCCATGTCTTTGGTCTAAATAAAAGAGGAGCTGCCATGCTGGACAGCTGTGATCATGGCTGAAGGACCCAAAGCCTCCAGTCCTCATGCTGAACACAAGGAACAATTCCTTCTGAGCATCCTCCACAGAACATCCCCTGTTCTTCCCTTTAAACACTGTCTGCATTCAAAACTGCAGCGTCTTCCAGACTTCATTCACACTTGGAGAATAGCTCAAGACAGCCCAAATCTGCAGCTGGGAATATAACCAGCTCACCTATGAGCTGCTGGACACGGGCACATAAATCATCACTCAGACCGGGAGTTCAAGCAGGAGAGCAAACCAGCCGGTCAGAGCCCTGGGATGGGGAAATCCCCCGGGATGGAAGCACATCCCTCTCTGTCACAGCCCAGCCACCCCAGCCCCTGCCAGCTCACAGCTTGTGTTTGAAGCTATTTTCAGATTTATGACTTCTTTGGGCTGCTTATTTTTGGTTGCTTTTTTTCCCCCTGTATTTCCCAGTCATCTGAACACTGCTCCATTTATTATTATCAACATGAGAGTTATGACTTGGTTCGGCTGCTTGGGCGTGGCGCCGAGGCCGTTCTGCTGCTGCCTCCACGAGCTGTATCCCCTGGTTAACTGAGATCCCAGGACCAATGAGCTTGGAAAAGAACTCTGAGATCATCGAGTCCAACCTGGGACCAACCACCACCTTGTCACCCAGCCCAGAGCACTGAATGGCACATCCAGTCCTTTCCTGAACACCTGCAGGATGGGCATTCCACCACTCCCCTGCTGTCAGCCCCTTCCAGTGCCTGTGAACCCTTTACAGGAACAAATCCCTCCTGATGTCCAAATGGAGAAAACTAACTGGGAGATGGGGCAAAATAAGCCCCACACTGGATGTGATATTTGCACATCTCTGAGCACACCTTCCTGTTTTTGCAGAGCCAGATCTCATCATTCATTCATTTGCTTGTGATCTGAACATGATGCCAACCAGCGAGCACGCCTTTGCCTACCACTCCTAATTATTTTTCAATTGTTTACTTTGGACAGATTTGCTGCTAAGGGCTTATTTTTAGTGCTGCAGCAGCATTAGAAAAGCTTTTGCCGAAGGGTGGATTTCCCCCCAAATCACGGCCAGGCTCTCCCTAAATTGGATCTCCACAGACCGGACTGGCACACGTGTCCCACAGAGCCTCCGAGTCACACAACAGCGATTAACACCACGACAGCAAACAAAATTAACCTGCATCACCTAAAACACAACAAGTTCCACCTCAACAGGAGGAAGAACTTTCCACTGAGGGTGGCAGAGCACAGGAGCAGGCTGCTCAGGCTGCCTCCCTCTCTGGAGGCATTCCAAACCTGGACACATTTCTGTGTCACCAGCTCAAGGTGGGGATGGTCTCCAGAGGCCCTTCCAACCCTAACTGTCCCATGACACTGGTTAAAAAGCCAAATAAACACTGAGGCTTCCAGAGTGGAAACAGAAAGGTGATGCAGACAAACTGGCAAGAAGGACAGAGTACTGACACTTAACTGAATGATTCAGTTGGATGAGAACACGTCAGTGGCCTCCAAAATAACATTTCTGCCTCAAGACACAAGGGTGTGACTGTTTTTCCCCCAAACCCCACATTTCTAAGTTGCATCTTATTGTTCTGTGCAACTGTCACCATCAACCCCCAGCAAACAAAGCATCTAGAAAGGATCCACTGGCACAAAGTTCAGGGAATTATTTTTCCCTGCAGGCTTGGCGTTTTCCAGCTGATTTTACACCTATCAGTAGCACTACACTTCTCTGCTCTGCTCCAGCTGGAAAGCAGTTGGAAATGCTGCACTGAGTTCATGAGCAAAACAAACAGAAATCAATGTTTAAATCCAAAACATCCTGGTAAATCACACTAATGCACAATTTCCTATCACCAGCAAACATTTAGACAGTTCCAGCTGAAGCATGAGAAAGATTCAGGTAGCCAGGACATGACAAACGTGAAGGATGGCCCGGGATGAATATGTGAGCAGGATATTTCTGTTAAAGCGATCAGCAGCGTGCTGGTATTTAAATCACATTAAGATTTCAAAAGCATCAGTCTATCACACAGCTCGTGTCACTCTTTCTCACAACCACGAGGACCAGAAGCCTTAAAATAAAACCCCGAGCCCCTCAGAACACCAGAGAGCCCCTCAGCGTGGAGCAAGCACTCGCTAATTGTGGCAAACTGATGGACAGATCAATTAACCAGGCAAGCAAAAGCCCGGCAAAGCCTCTCGCTTTGAGGTTCGCCTGCTCCTGACAATGATGACTTCAGATGGAGAGCGAGCACGAGGGGCAGCTGGATTCTTTAAAACAAAACACAACCAGAACCTCTTTCAGATAAGCATTTTGTGGAAAGAGAGAGGGGAGGGGGAGACGCAAACAGAATAGATCCCAAATGCTCGTATTTTTTAAGTTTTCATGGCTGCTCTCGTGAAAGAGAGGGGGTTCCTGTGTCTGCCTGTGCCGGGGCAGGGAAAGGGACATCGGGGTGTGGGTGTCCCCGCGTCGGGGCTGGCTGTCGAGCAGGAGCCCGGGGAGCACTTGCTAGTCTTCCCGAGATCTGCCCAGTCACATGTGCTGGCTCCTGCGCCTTATAGAAGCAGCTGGAAAAGAGGGAGCCAGCGGAGCTGCCTCCATTAGGAGCCACCGCTACACAAAAGGAGAAGAGGAAACAAGCCGTCGGCCACCGGAGCAGCCGGCAGGAAAGGAGAGATGTCCAGAGCCACGGGGAGCGCCCGGCAAGTGGGAAAAATCACGATGAAAATGAAAACTGCTCTGCTGTCCCCCAAAGAGGCTCGATGGTACCTGCTTGACAGGGACACGGGGCGCGCAGCCCGCCCGGCATCACATCCTGCAAACCATCGGGAACTCGACGCACTCAACCGCACAGCGCTCAGGGGAGGGGCTCACGGCCCCGCTCGGGCGTGGGGAGCCCCAAAACACCAACCCCAGCCAGCCCGTCCGGTGCCAACTCCCGGCCGGGCAGCGCCGGTTCAGCTCCGAGATCCGGAGGGGCCGAGGACAGCGACGGCTTTCCCCGGCAATCGCCCCCGATCCGGCGATGCCGAGGCGAGCGGCCCCCGGGGCGAGGAGCCCCCCGGGACCACGAGCCCCGCAACTCCCGCGGGCCCCCCCGCCCGGCCCCGCCGCCTTTGTGCTGCCCGAGCGGCAGGGGCGGAGGAGCCCGGGGGGTTCGGCGGGGCCGATCCGGCCTCGCACCGGTGGGACCGCGCGGGGTAACGGCGGCCCGGCCCGGCCCACCCGCCACCGAGCCCGCCGTGCCCTCCCTGCGCTTCCCCGCCGCCGCGGGAAGTTCCCGGTGGCCCCGCGTACCCCCCGCCCCCCAAACCCCAGGGCGGCGGCACCTGCTCCCGGCCCGGCGGAGTTCCCGGGGGCGGAGGGACGAGCCGGCGCCGCGAGGACCGCGTGTGGACTCACCGGGAGGCTGCCGCAGGCCCCGGGGGGGAGAAATCCAGCGGCGGGAGCGCCGCGAGTCCCGAGCTCCGCGCTGCTGCTGCGTCAGCGCCGCCGCCTCCTCGGCTGCGGGATGGGGACGAGGCGCCACCGCCGCCGCCCGCCCCTGGCCGCGGGGCGTCGCGGAGCGGGCGGGCGGAGGCCGGAGCGGGCGGCGGAGGGGCCGGGAGGGGCGGAGGAGGGGGCGGAGAAGGGACCGGAGGAGGGACCGGGGGCGCCGCCGCGAACTCCCCGCAAGCCGCGAGCGCCTCCGGCCTCCTTCCTGCTTCCTCGTCCGCAGCCAATCGCCGCCCGCCGCCCGCCGCTCGCCCCGCCGCGCCGGCCAATCACGGCCGCCTCTCCCCGTCGCCGCCGGCCAATCGCCGCCGCGCCCGCCCCCGCCCCGAGCCCCCCTCGGCGCCCCCCCACTCCCCTCACGGAGCCCCCCACTCTGCCGCCCGTCGCCAGTGGCGCGGGATAACCGGGAAACCCGGGATAACCGCCCCGCCGGAGCTCTGGGGTAGCCCCCGGTGGCCGCGATTCCCTCACAGGACGGGGGCGTGAGGCGGCCTCGCGCGCCACTCAGGCCCCCCCCTTGGGTCCCTCAGAGGCGCCCGAGGCGCCCTCGCACCTCGCGGGTGTGCCCGGCGCATCCCGGGGGCCGTCACACTCACACCGAGCCCTGCATCCAAACTCGGGGAAAGTTGTATGTCCCAGGGGTCCGGCGGGAGCTCCGCTGAGAGCTGCCAGGGACGAGAGGCAAAAGGCAGAGCGGGTTTGAGCGCCCATCATTCCCATCCCGAGATGGGCACTGGAAAGGCCACGGACACCCCCTGTGTGGTGGCTGTCTCTGAGCAGCCTTGTGAGTCAGCACCAGGGGAATATCCCGTTGCATTTTAGGGGGAAAAGGCCAACAGGCAGTTCTCAGGTGTCCCAGAGCTTCCCCACAGAACCTGTCCTCACTGGGACACTCAGGTGTCCATGGCTTCCATGGTCTCACCAACAGGTGAGACATGGCAGCAAGGAGAATATCTGGAAAACTCCATGTTTTCCGGGACAAATGAGTTTAAAGCCCTAAAGCAGCCCAGCAAGCCACGGAAGTTATTTGATTAGTATCTTTAGCAGTACCACAGTCCCCATCATGAAAGCCTCTCCACCAGTTGCAGAATGGAGTTTTCCCGTAGAATCATGGAATCTCCTGAGCTGGATCCACAGGAATCAAGCCCCACTCCTAGTCCTGCACAGGACAGCCCCAAAATCCCACCATGTGCTTGAGAGCATTGTCCAAACACTTCTTGAGCTCTCTCAGGCTTGCAGCTGTGACCTCTTCCCTGAGGACCCTGTTCCAGTACCAAATTCATCCTATTTCTTTTAAATTTGGGAAACACCAGGGAAGGAACTGGCACATGGAACAAGCAACCCATGGGGCTCCAGGAGATAAATACACACACAATAAGGGTGAGACCCTGATGATCTGCTTGAAATTCAGCTAAACTGCAGGAGACTTAAGAGCCTGAAATACTTCCTGCCTTGTTCCGGTGGTCCACAGGGATCTTGCAAACAACAGCAGGATCAAGCACTGCTATGATTATTGCAGGATCCAGATGTTACACAGGAGAAGCTTGAGAGGAAATTCTGCTATTTGGAGACACTGATTCCTGAAACAGATATCAGTCGTTGGTGATGGAGCAGGGAAAAATAAGTAAACTTAACAGCTACACCCCTGGAAGCTCTCAAGGTGCAGTAGGGCAACTCTCCTTAAAAACTCTCTGATACCGTGTGAGAGTTGCACTTGGATGATCCTTGTGCATCCTTTCCACTTCAGGATATTCTGTGATTACCCCATTTCACTTCCTCCCTTTGGATGCAATTTCCCAGGCTCTATTCAATGCAGCTGGACATCACCAAGAGCCACTCCACAAGCACAAAGGTTCTGTCTCCTCAGACCAGAGCTGCTCGCCACCTGAAAAGTGAAGGCAGCTCACGGTGCTGCCAAATTGTTCCCTAAAAAATGATATTTTATTGGAGCTTTTCCCTCTGCTGTGAGCCACAGGAACAGGAGGGAAATCACAGCACTCTGAGATCAGAGTTCAATCTTGGTGTTACACAGGGCACACTTAACTCCAGTTGTTAGATGTGTTCAAGTGACTTCCAAAATCTCCCACCTCAGACTCCCATAGCTAAACAGAGTGATATTTGAGCAAAAAAGTGAAGAATCTGGGAATTCCAAAGTTCTGAAATCCCCCTGCAACTCAAGCAGCAAACCCACAGTGTCACACTGTTCCAGAGGGAAACACTTGGGCAAAATTCATGCTGAAGTTTGATGACAAATATTATTTAACAGCTGCTTTTTGGGGAAAGTGGAGGTGAGGCCACCTTCCCTCTTCCAGGTGTCTGGAATAGGAGAACATCTGGACAACGGGCAGGTTGAGGATGGGGAGCTGTGTGCTCCAGAGCTGCACAAGAGTGAAGCACAACAGAGCCATCTGCAGAGCTCCCTCTCCTTTGAGATACTAATTTATTCTCAAGTGGGGCTTTTCCTTGTCCCTTTCTCAGAGGGATGAGGGGGGAAAATGGGAAGGTAATTGCTGATTCCAGAACAATATGTCTGTGTGTCTGCCAGGCTCCAGCTTCTGTCAGGCGGGGACACAGCCAAGATGCAGCATTTGGGCTTTTTCTCCCCTTATTAACTGGGAAGAACAAACCACCAAAGCCCTGACACGAGATCTTCCTACCCCAAATTCTGGCTTGTTTTTTGGGAAAGGGATAACATCCAAGGCTATAGACTGCCTAAACAGCAGCACAACAAGAATATTTGTCCCCAACTCCTCGCAATTTGGGCTGTGGCAGCACCTTGCTGAGGTGGTGCCTGTTGGTAAAAGGATTCTAAAGCCCCATGGCTGTGGGGGAGCTGGGCCAGGAACCAGCAGGGATTAAGAGATTGTCCCTCATTACACACTTACCTCCAGGTACTGGGGTGGGACAGGCACACACAGCTGAGCCAATGCTAAAGGAAAGAAGAAAAAAGAGGATTTCACCGTTAACAAAGGGAAAACAGGGAAAAGGATCTTTGCAATTTTTTGATTTTAAATTTCAGGGGTAAAAACTTTAGTTGTCCCACAGGAGAATGGGAAAGTGCCCCAGCAGCTCACTGTGGGTCAGGCTGGCAGATGGGTGTTTGCACTGCACTCAGAGCTCTCTGACTTTCAGGAACAACTATGGTGAGTTTTAAAGCCACAGGAAATCCAAGAGGAAAAATCCCCCAGCAGTGCTGCAAGGACAGAGAGAGGGAGCCTGGAGCTCTGGTGTCCGTGATGGCAGGAGGTTGGCAGCCCCCCTTGTTAATCCAGGTGGGGAGACAGTGCATCCCTGGGAACTCCTGAGCTTCCTGCACAGCCACAAACTGATGGAGAGCTTCCATTGCCCTGGAAGCTTGCAAACAGGCACGGAAGCTTAAGCAACAACCTTAATCTGAGTAAGCTGACACACTAAGAGCAGCAGTGTGGAGGATCCTGCACCAACTGGTTCCTTGGCCGGGCCTCAGGGAAGGACTTGGCTGCAGGCACATCTGCGAGGGGGAGGATGGCCAGCCCCACCTTTCCAAACAGCCTGGTGGCCACAGAGGGGGATAAACTCATCCCTGGGTCTTTATGTAGCCCCTGTCTGGCTGCACTGACAGGGCTGGGTTAAAAACTTTTTAATTTCAGCTACATCCCATAGGGATCCTGCCCTTTCCAGGCATATCCCTTACTAAGAAACATTCCCAAATCCAGCTGTGTGAACCCATCCCTCCTGATGTCTCCACAGAAAAGGTGCTGGTGCTGCACTGGCTTGCTGGCAAAGAGATGGGTTTTGGTGGTCCCCTCCTTTCCTTCTCCCTTCCAGGGTTAACCCAGTAACTGCAAAAGGCCAAATGAATCCCTGGTGGAGCTCCATGGACTGACTTGGAATTCTATTACACCAAAAAGGCAAATTGGCTGTGAGTGCTCAGGTCTGCAGCAAACCAGCTGTGGTTACAGAGGCAGCTTCCTCTGAGATTTCTGTTTAAACATCAGCATTTGCTCATTTTTAGCTGGGTGAAATATTTCCCCTTTTTCCACCGGAAGAAGCCAGAAGGGATTCAGGCTGGAGGAGAGGGCTCTGCCGGCACAGAACTGTCACACAGGATCTCATTACCTAGCCTGGAAAAATCCAAATTACTGTATTGGTGTCTCAGGGAATCATCTGCAGCTTTTTGGTGCTGTTGCTGCAACAAAGGTTTGATTTATCATTTATTTTAATTTATTTTATTTTAGTTTTAGAAAAGTTCATGCTGTTTGTATCCTATATTGTCTATGAAGCAGCAGTGCCAAGTAAGTTCAGCAAATGAAAGGGGATTGCTGTGTTCTATTTCTTATTTCACCTCTCATCTTAACACTTTAAAGTGCTTTAGTAAGGAATATATAATAGATAGAACATATATAATTTATTGATGGAAGGTGAAAACAGAGGGACAATGAGAATAGCTCAGTGGGGACCAGCACAGTCAGGAAATGAGACTGGATTGAATTAAAGCAGAAAATCCCAGGACTAAGAGTTAAGAACATCCCTGAGTGTTACAGTGGAGAGAGGTGAATGTGTGTACTTCAGTACGTTGCAAAATCAGGATTAAAAGCAAAGACTCTGCTTTATGAGCTGGGCTGGGAGTGACAAACTGGCAGGGGGTGACAAACTCGCATGCACAGGAAGAATAAATGTCCTGCCTTGAGTTCCCAAGGTAGCCATTCTTTTATGAAGTGTGATTCACAAAACCAGGGAGGCTGAGGGGATCACAATGCAAAACACATGTCCCTGAAAGTCAGGATGGGAAAGCAAGCAGCAATTATGGGACCATCTGTGATGTGGGATGGGCTGTGGCAGAACCAGCACCGGTCCCTCTCCCCTCTGCGGGTTGTTGGGCTGGGGCAAACACTTCAGCTGTGGTCTGCTTGGAAAAATCAGTGGGAACAAACCCCTGGCTGCTTGTACAACTCCTTGCACAGAATGAATACAGGAAAAACCTAATAAGAAATCCCAAAGGCACCACTCAGCCAATCTGCATTTCCAGAGAAACAGCTGGATCAGCAGGAAATCCTCATCTCTCTTTGTGTCCCTCAGGTGGGTGGGAGCTCGTGCCAGCACACAGACATGCAGACAGGGACATTCCTGAGTGGGGGAGATGTGTCTGCTCCTTCACACTCCTGCCAGCACAGGGACACAGGGACATTCCTAATTTCCTATGTGAAAAGGAAACACCTCTCCTGGATGCTTTACTGTTTCCTTGTCCCCAAACTCTCAAAGATGTCCAGAGGCTCACCCAGAGTCCCATTCAGAGATATTTTCAGCCCTTAGCATTGCTTTTCATTACTTACTTTCAGCAGCTGGAGGCAAGATCAGCACAAAGAAGAACTGATACCTCCATGGGCTTTTTGTGGGACATCAGGAAAAGCTCCAAAATCTTCATTAGGACAATAACAACATCTTAGTGTTGGGGGAAAATACACACACACATAGATCTGTTGATCCTCTGCTTCATCCCAGGGGCTGGGGGTTGAATTTGGGCTCAATACTCACAGTCTGAAGCTGCTGCATCTCCATTCCTTGTTGGCCATACATCAGGCACTTGGTGGGAAGGTTTGGAGCTCCCCTGTGCAAATCTCCCTCTTAGGGACATGGTTTAGTGGTGCCCTTGCAAGTGCCGGGGGAACGGTTGGACTCGATGGTCTTAAAGGTCTTTTCCAAACTAAATGATTCCATGATTCTATGATAATCCTATTAGCATTAACATGGGCTGTGTGGCTAAATCCCCACATTCTGCACAGAAATTGAATCCCTGAGGGGTTGGCTTAAAATAACAAATACTCAGAAAGGGAGAGACGGGAGCAAAGGAGGGTTTGCCTGGTGATGGGGTCTCCTATGGGAAGTAAATCAGGCAGTGCTCAGGGATTTGGAGCTGCTGTGGAGAGTCATCTGGACTGGGGAGGGATCTGGAGGATGTGCAACTGGCTGGGGAAAATGCTGTGCCCTGGGTGGCAGCACCTCCTTAATTTCCTTTCCTACATCTTTCTCATTCTTGTTTTATTGCAGTGAGAGAGAAAAAGGAAAGGAAAAAAGGAAGGGTCAGCGCACCATTTCCTCCAGACTTTGAAACGCAGGATGGGTTTTGAGGGACAGGGCTGCACAGGGCTGTCAGCCATCGAGCAAGTGCTGGCACTGTGGGGAGAGCAGAGAAAAACCCTGGTGCAGAGACACCATAGCAGGGGAGGAACAGCCAGGCTCAAACAGCTGGAAAACAGGCAGAGCTACCACAGCCATGGATGTTGAGGTCCCGTCCACGTGTCCAATGGCAGGATCTTCCCATGGGATGGAGTGAGGGATGACAAGGGTGCTGGGCAATGGGGGAGCTGCTGCAGAGGAGGATGTGGGCCCCATGGCTGCGGGTGGCCACAGCTCTGGGCTCAGCCACAGGCTTATCCCAAAGTCCTGGCTGCTGCAACCCTTGCAAAAATAGTCATTAACCCAAATATCCTCATTAGATCCTCACGTGAGGACTTGTAGTCCACCAAAGTATTCCTGAAGTGTGAAGATTTCTGTTCTTTTGAGATTCAAAGGAGCCTGGAGTAAAGGGAACTTTAATTCAGGAGACCCTGGATGATAGTGATCATTCTTGGCCTCACATTTAATGACCAGTTTATTCCTCAGAAGTGTCCATGAAGTGAATGGTGGCACAGCCTTGCTCGTGTCCCAGCTCAGAAACCCCCAGCGGGTTCACACTCGGCCTGGAAACCGACCAAACTTAAACAAAGTGGGTTGTTCATACTGTTTGGACAGAGCCTTGGATCAAGCCCCATTTATTCTGCTATTACTATTCATTATTCCCTCCGCTGGTACCCTGGATGTTTGAGCTGGGATCTGCTTAATCCTGTAAAGCCCAGCTTCTCCTCGTGCCAGAACGGGGAACAAAGTCATAATTCTCCATTCGCAGCCTCCCAGGCTGTTGCCATGGGAATGATGCAATGTTCCCAATTCCTGGGGCTGCTCTCCTGCCAGTTCAGGTAGGAGAAGCCACTTTCCCGAGGGAAGAGTGCCCTGTATTGAGTGCTGTGCTTTGACAATTAGCCAGGGAAGTTACACATCACTCCATCAAGGTGACAGCTCCACACTCACAGGGACCTGGTTTCTGAATGGGAAATGAAGCCCTGGCCAAGCCTGGCTCACTGGGGGTACGTGGAAGTGCTGGATCTGTACCTTGGGGTGCTCAGGTACTAACAGTCCCACTGTGATTGTCCTATTTAGAGCCTTCCCCAGTACTACCCATCCACAACCAGGTCCCATCCCGCTGTGCCCAGCTCCTTACCCACATGACACCCCAAATGAGGCTCCTGCCCAGGACCCCATTCCCAGGGCTCCTCGCAGCCTCGAGTCTGTGCCTGGGCTTAGGCAGGCTCTAGTGGAGGCTTTTGAAGTACAAAAATCCCCAGGGGCTGCTGAGAATGCATTTGGGTATGAGGGGCTGGTGTGGTAAGAACTTCCCATACTTCACCTGAGAGCAGCAACCCTGATAAATCCTCCTTATTCCACCACCGTGGTCAGAGATTGCCCCAGCCCCACCTTATCCCCAAAACCAGGGAGAACTGGGGCACTGGTTTGCTCAGAACACTGGTACGGGTTCCAGCCAGGCCCCACTCCATAAAAGCACCTTTCCAAGGTTATGGAAGGAAAAGTTGCTAAAAAGTGTTACTTCGTGTAAAGTTCAGTTTGCCTTGTGAGAATCCAGTGCTGTAGGAAGTTTCAAAGCTAAAATGGGGAACAAGGCAGGTCCTGATGGGAGTCTTGTCCAAACCTGTGGAGATAAAACTGGTTAAAAGTCACCCTCTTTCCCCTTACTTGCTTTTCTTCCACAAACCAAATAAACTTGAAGCCCCAAACTCTTGGAGATGGCTCCTCCCTTCCTCCTATCCTTGAGACTTCAAAGCATAACCTGAAAATTTCATCAGTGCATGTTTACTCCTATGCCTTGCCCTAAATCTGGGTCTGAGTGGATCATCTCTGTACCAAACATCCTTGAGCTGTTCTCTGTCACATTAGAACCTGTGCAGCCCTGGACTGCCCAGACTGGTGCCTCCTCACCCAGCAGTGAGTGTTGGTGGTGTCCAGGCAAGTCCTTCCTGCTGCACAGGGACTGGATTTGGAGAGCTGAATGGTTCCCCTCTTTAAAACAACAACCTTGATCCAGGGAGATTGAACACAGGGGACAAACAGGAGGCTGGTGTGGAGGGAAGCCCCTCAGATCCCTGCCAAGGCTGCAGCTTGGCTGTGCCTTTGGCAGAGAATTTTCTGGCAAGCTGTGCAGCGCAGTGGGTCTGTGTGCTGCCCAAACAGCCTCGTTTCCTTCCCAAAATGTCACAGGAGGTCTAAAGCCTTCCTAAAGTCAGGATATGTCTCATTTCAGTTTCTTCATCCACACATCCAGTTTCCTCAGCAAAGAGGGGAATTCAAGGGTTTGATGTGATCTCTGTGTGACAAATGCATGCTGGCTCTTTTATCACCTGGTTATCTGCCAGGGGCTTCAATAGATCTAAAACCTCCCGTACTCCAGAAGCTTCCCAGGCATCAAAGTGCAGCTGAGCACTAAATAATCCCCTTGGTCTTCCCCTTAACACTTGGGAAGAGGAGTAGGAGTTGATCTCCTCTGTGGGACAGGCTGTCTGATGGCTCAGAAATTGCTGGATCCTGAAGCTTCTCAGCATCATCAGCACTAGATCCAGAGGCACAGAGGTCTCTCAATTCCCTCTAACCTCCCCGGCCACCCCCTGCCCTCCCTCCTGGTCCCTTATTCCTCCAACCCAGCTCTGTGCAACGATGAAAACTGGGTTAATAGATGAAAGAGGAATTGCTAAAGCAAATATTTTCTTTCCAAAGCTCTCTTCATTAGCTATAAACACAGGGAACCGTTGCAGATAACCAGCGTGTTTTAGAGGGTTGTGGCTCCGTGGTGAAAGCAGGGATTGGGGACATATGGATTTCTGATTTCTTCTTAAAACCAGCATTGCTCCAGCACCTCATCCCTACTTTGTGGCCTGTCCCTAGGGCTGGAGAGGGAACTGTGGCACAGTTCCAGCATGGTTCTTTCTTCCCACAAGCACTGCTGGGGTGGAGGATGTCATTAAATCCGGATAACCCAAATTTGGTGAGCAAAGATGTCTTCAGACACCTTTCAGGGGACACATCAGCCTTCAAAAACAACCCCCCGGCCAGGAAAATTTTCTGGCAGCAGCAGTGGAGCAACAAAACCCAAGAAGCAACGAGCACAAGATGCTTCCCTCACTTTGACATCCACTTAAGAGCAGTGGTGATGTAAAAATCCCCCCAACCTTTGGGAAAAGGGAATAAAAATGTGATTTGAACACCTGAGGGGCATTAAATCCCCAGGAGTTCTCCTGGCGTCTCTTGTCCTGAGCTGGAGTCGGCTTTTGAACCCGGCTTTGCCGTGATTATAATCCCTAATTTCTGATTTTGCCACCTGCACTATGTTTCATGAAATTTTAAAGCTAATGCTCTGCCAAACTCAAATGGCAGTGGAGCAGATGTTTAAGTGCAGCCAAGGATGAATAAATTATGGGGCTGGTGGCTGTATGGTGAAGGAGGGAGAGGGCGGATGGCTCCAAATAGGGAGATAATTGATTTAAATGACATTGTCTGTTGGAGTCACCTGGGATCAGCTCCTTGGGCACAGGCAGAAGAGATGCAGCAATTAAAGACACTGGTCTGAGCAGCAGTGACTTGCCTCCGTGCAGACTGTGCTCAGCCTTTCCTTTTTGGCTGTTCTGTGGCTTTTCTGCCTCTTTATCCCACCTCAATATCAGGCAGGGAGAGGAAAATGAGGCTGATTTTGATCTTGGTCCACTTGTAGTTGAAATAAGCCTGCTTGGGTTAAGCTGGGGCTTTGGGAGGGAAGGGAATATGTCGAACCTTTAAAGTGCATTTTAATTCCACAGAGAAATGTGTAATAATCATTGATGGCTGGACATGAAATCCAGACCTAGACCAATCTGTATTATTTAATCACAAGATGGATCAAAAGCGATGGTGACTCAGGGGCTCACAGGATTTTTGCTCTTCTCTGCTACAGACAACCCTGTTGACCCTGGGCAAGTTTACTTAACCCCTTAGCATGGCCCAGTCCTTCTGGAGGGGAAGGTGCTCACCTGGCAGGGGTAAATAAATTCCCCTGGCCAACCCATAGCTGCCATGGAGGCAAGGATTCTCTGCAATCCAAGATCTTGGTAAGCCATGAGCCCTCTCATCCCAGGGATGCTGTGGCTGGTTCTGCTCTGTGCCCCTCCAAGGACCTAAGTTTTGGGGGCTCAGTGCCACCCATGCCCTCACAAACCGCAGCCCGGGGTGGGACCTGCCTGAACTTGCAGCATTTTTTTTGCATTTCACCAAAACCAGGTTTTTTCCAACTCAGACAAGCCCTGTTGGAACGTGTTGGCTTTTCAATCATCTGCCTGTCTGTGGCTCCTGGCAGCTTCCTGGCATGAGCTCCAAGCCAGAGCACAGCCCCTCTCCAGGTGCTCACTGGCTTGGGAGCAAAGGCAAATCCAGCAAAAAGCAGGGAGCAAAGGATTTCTGCCTCTGAGGATGTTCACCTCAGGCAGACAGTGGCTACTCCTGTGGACACAGTGATCCCTGCAAAGGGAGTGATGTCCCATTTCTGCAGGGATGTGAGAGCCAGGGCTGCCCCCAGAGCAGGAGATGGTCCCCAGGAAAGACCTTAGCAGCCTCCAGTTCCACACACCATCACAGTCCCACGAGGGAGCTCTGTGGAGCTGTGTTGGAAACGCTGGCTCTTGGGAACACCAATCCCGGGTGAGCGTGTTCAGCACTGACACAACACCAGCTCCTTTGGGAAGTGGGGCCTAGGGGACCTGCATGGAGACTCCCTGGGCTGGAAGCTTCAGCTATGCCCAAGCAAAAAAAAATCATCCCTGGGGATTTCCTGAGTGTGTCTGCATGGCAGGGATGGGCCCATGCCATCCCCTCCCTGCAGCTCCCTCTCCTCATGCCAGCAGGAGTATCCAGGTGCTAAATCACAGTAGGAACTCTGCTGGGCTGCAAAAATAACCATTTGCTTTTCTCCTCTGTCCTGCACTTGTCAGGCAGCTACCACTCTTTCTGTTCCTTCAGACCAGCAGTGGGCTTGCTGTCCCTCCAGAGAAGCTCCAAGCTCTGCAACAAGGCACAGAGAGGACACAGGCTGATTCCTAATGCTCCTGGCACAGGTTGCCTCATGGCAGAACATCGATCCAATATAGCCCCCTTCAGCCAACAGACACCCAGGGCACATGGATTATCTTCATCTTGCCAACAGCTGCAGGAAAATACGCTCACTCCTGCCCTCTCTTCTGGGAGGCAGCTGCAGCAGAGGGCTGGAAAATCCTCCTCTGGCCAGTCCCAGCTCTGCCACCAGACAGCCGCATACAGGAGGGGGCTGTGCTTGTGCTGAGCCCCTCAGCCCACTGAGACACCCTTCAGAAACGCCCTGTTCCCTCTCTACCCTGCCCCATACGGACGGTGCTGGGGACAGAAGTGATGTTCCATGGATGAGCTGAGCAGGGTGATTCAGTGCTCATTGTAGAGCCCAGAGAGATCAAGGTGCCTCAGCACCTCTGGGTGACAATGCTGAGTGATCCAAGTGCCACTCTGACCCTCGTGCTGCAGGGCATATCTATCTGACTGTCATTGTCCCTACCAGACCAGGGGCTGTGAGCAGAAACAGCAGGATCAGAGACTCCCAGAATTATTTAGGCTGGAAAGATGTCAAAGACCATATAGTTCAACCGGACCAATCCCCACTTTGTCAACCAGACCCAGGACCTGTGTGCCAGGTCGAGTTGTTCCTTGAACACCTACAGGGATGCTGACTCCACCACTTCCGTGGGGAGCCCATTACAATGCTGGACAACCCTTTCCATGAAGAAATTCTTCCAGAAAAGTACCTGTCCTCCTTCCAGGGGAACAGCAGCGGCCAAGGGCAGGGCGCTGGGCAGCAGCGCTGCTTCAGTTTCGGGTTTGGTGGGGACATCCGTCTCCTGCCCACTGTGGCAGATTAGCGCTGCAGCCAGCAGGGTGCTTTGGGGAGAGCTCATGCTCCCGACCTCCTCAGCCTCTTAGAGGTTCAGGATCACCCCCTTTCTCCTGGATTCCTTTGGAATGACAGCTCCTCAGGCAGACCCACACCGCCGGCTCTGCCCGGAGCTCCACGTGCCAAGGGGGAGCCGGCTGCCGTCCCCCCCCGGCGGCTCCCTCCTCCCGCTGGCGTTGGGCCGCCTGCCATTTCCCTTTGGCGAGCACGCTGCTCCAGCCTTTTTTCCCCCATTCAGGCTGACAACTGGGCCTCAGCATCAGCTGCTTGTTGCTCAGCATCAGCCTTTCAGCAAACAGCAGGTGCAAGCGGGGCGACCCTGGGCTACGCTACAGTAATCCCGCAGCCCCCCCGGGCCTCCCTCGCACAATATTGTGCCCTCGGCTCAAGAATGTTTTTGTCTCCCCTTCACAGTTGTGAATTCTTGTATAGATTGAAAAGAAATCTCTTTCTAATCTTCCTGCGGTGCCGTGGCTGGGAGGAGCGGGTGCCTCGCTGCGAAGGGAGCGTGGCCGGCACAGCTGTGCGGGAGGAGCGGGCAGCTGCCGGCCAGAACGCAGGGAGAGAGCGGCCGGGACGCAGGGATCGCGTCCCCTCTGCCTGCATCCGTGACAGCGGGTACGTGTGGCTTCGTGGGCTCTCACTCCGGCCTGGGAAAGAAACCGACTCGTCACCCACGTGAGCAGCACGGCGGTGACACAGCAGCAGGTCCGTGCTCCGGCAGCGGCGTTGAACCGCAGCGAGGGCTGCCCGGAGCCCCGGGGAGGCTGAGGCGAGCGGGACTCTAAACACACAGGGATTTTGAATAACACATCGTGCTGTGCTGCAGGAGGGAGGCAGGAGCAGGAGGGAGGCTCGTGAACAGGGATGGAGCATCACCGTAGGGCTTGGCTTCAGCACATCTCTGTACAGTGAAATCAGGACGCAATGACACTTTTGTTATGTGTCACCCTGTACTGAAATTGCTCAAAGCCCAGCACGGGAGGGAAACATCATCCTTCCCATAGGTTACCAAAGCCTCCCTTCTGCTCATGGACCAGCTCCACAGGCAAGAAACCACATCCTCTGTCACACATATGCACAAGCACACTCACTCCCCACTGCCCAGAAAGCAGGAGGGACAGGCAGTGGGACAGAGCAGGGGACAGAGGGGCTCTCCAGGGAGTTGCTGAGAGGGAGACACTGGTCCCACAGCAATGCAGTAGGCTGGGAACCCCATCTGGCAGCCCCAGCGGGACTCAGCACATTTTTTTTGGGAGGTAAACCACTGCAGCCAGGTCTCTGTGGAGGACTGGGGAGAGCCACTGCCTTGCCTGAGGTGCTGTGCAAACACGAGTTCCTCTCCCACATCCTGTACCTCTTGGTGTGGTTTGACCTCGCTTGACAAGGCAAGATTTGCTTTAACCACAGCCCAGCCCCATGACGGGGCCATGGCTCCCGGGGCAAAGGGGCCGTAAGCCCAGCTGGCCCCACAGATCCCCTGCAGCAGTTTTACCTCACAAACTGATTTTAACACCATGTCCCTTGTGTGTGCATAAAGCAAACAGGTCCCTCACACTGTGGGCAGCCCCCCAAACACAGCCTCCGTTTAAACTCAAGCTCTGTCCAAAACTGGAAGGAGATGTGGTCCCTTCTGCCTGGGAAGCACGAGGCAGAACACTGGAGATGTCCAAGCCCATCTTCCCCACTGCATCTTCCACTTCTCCCTTGAGTTTCTGGATCAAACACTAGCAGTGGCCCAGCTCAGTGTGAGCCCAGCTTTTCTACCACAAGCTGATCACCGAGTCCAACCTGTGCCCGATCTCCACCTTGTCACCCAGCCTAGAGCACTGAGTGCCACATCCAGTCATTCCTTGGACACCTCCAGGGATGGGGACTCCACCAGCTACCAGGACAGCCCCTTTCACTGCCTGACCACTCTTTCTGTAAAGAAATTCTTCTTTATATTCCACCTGAACTTCCCTGGTGCAGCTTGAGGCCACACCCTCTTTTCCTGTCACTAAATGAACCTCATTCTGAATGCCACACTGCTGAAATAACCTCTCTGTTACCTTGTACTGGGTTTGTGGCCAGGTTTTGGTAGCCAGAGGGCTACAGGGGTGGCTCTGTGAGAAGCTGCCAGGAGGTTTCCCCATGTCCAGCAGAGCCCATTCCAGCAGCTCCAAGATGGATGTGCCAAGGCTGAGCCAATCAGGAATGGTGGTGACACCTCTGGGATGACATATTTAAGAAGAAGAAACTTATTAGGCAGATAGAATTGGAGCCAGAGAGGAGTAGGGTGAGAATATGTGAGAGGAACTGCCCTGCAGACAGCAAGGTGGGGTGCAGAAGGAGGGGCAGGAGCTGCTCCAGGTGCAAGCTGAGATTCCCCTACAGCCTGTGGTACAGAGATGGTGCAGCTGGTTGTCCCCCTGCAGCCCTCAGAGAGCCATGGGTGTGTAGAGATCCACCAGCAGCCTGTGGAGCAGGCTGGAGCAGGGGGATGCCTGAGAAGAGGGTGTGAACCTGTTGGCAGCCCATGCCTGTCCAGGGACCTGCAGACCCATGGAGAGAGGAGCCCACGCTGGAGCAGGTTTCCTGGTAGGACTTGTGAACCTGTGGGGGATCCACCTTGGAGCAGGCTGAGTCTGAAGGACTGACCCCATTGCTCCGTGGAAGAACGACCCACAATGCAGCAGTACATGGAGAGCTGCTGCCCATGGGATGGACTCACACTGGAGAAGTTCATGGAGTGCTGTCTCCCGTGGGAGGGACCCCAAGCTGCAGCATGGGAAGGACTCCTTTCCCTGAGCAGCAGCAGAAACAACTTGTGATGAACTGACTGTAACCACCATTTCCATCTCCCTGTGCTGTGTGGGGGGAGGAGTTAGAGAAGGGAAGGAGGGAAGATGTTTTTGAGGTTTTTTTACCTCTCATTATCGTGCTCTGATTTTGTTAGTAATAAATTCAATTAACATCTCTAATTCGAGTCAGTTTTGCCTGACAGTTTTGGGTGAGGGATCTGTCCCAATCCTTATCTCAACCCATGAACCTTTGTTATATTTTCTGTCCCTGTCCAGCTGTGGAGGGCAGTGATAAGCTTTGGTGGGTGCCTGGCACCCAGCCAGGGTCAACCCACAGCATATCTTCATGAATAATTCCCCCCACTGCTCTCCATGCCTTCTCTGCTCAGCGGCCAGCCAGCTGCAAACAGGGCAAGGATCTTGAAAAGCAGGGAAGATGCAGCACATCCAGCCCTGCCAGCAGCCAAAGGCCATCAGGCCAGGGCAATTTCCATCACACATCCCCAGCAGAAACCATGCAGATGATATCCAGCAGCACAGCCCCCTGTGTTTTCCCTGTTAGCTCTGCTGCTCTCCAGAGGAGCTAAAGCACAGCCTGCATGATCTCTGTGAATGTATTTCTTTTAAATGAGAATTATGGGGAAAAGCTGTGGTTGGGAAGACAGAAGGACAGGCAGGGACAGCAACACCGTGGCTGTTGCTGCTGCCAGCCTGGATGTGCTTTGGTGGGTAGCAGAGCCTTCACTTCCCCTCTGCTGGGGCCCTCCCAAGAGCACAGGCCACAGCAAAAGCTTATTTTATTAGTATAGTATAAAGATTAACCCTCTTTTCCCCAAAAAAGCTCTCCCATCCCTTTCCCAAGGCAGCTGCTGTGGAATGGAGTGAGATTTGAATAATACAACCCTGCTGAGGATTTATGAATGTGTCCCTGCCCCTGTCCCAAGATCTGTTAGATATTGATTCATTTTACCTTCAACTCCAAGGTGCTGATCAGCCTGGAAAGTGAAGGCATTATTTATTATGTGTATTAAAACCAGACCTCTCCAATGCTGAAGGACAGGTTTAAAAATCTCTGGGTTCCTTCCACCTCAGAAAACCTAATTTTAACAATCTGAATCTCACACCATCCTGTCAGGGCTCTGACACTCCCTAGAAAAGTTGCTGTGAAAGGAATGGATCTTAACAGTGGTCCAAGATTAATTTTGTGACAAAACATAAATGTCTGGTCACATAACTAAATTCTTACATCCGTGGACACCAATGCACTGAGTATCTTCTGTATGAAGTGCACCTCAAGATTCACTTCCACAGCATTTTCAGATGCAGCTCAACAAAATATTCCTGACAAAGCACCTCTGTCCACCCTCTATCCAGAGATTTAGGCTGAAAATTAAACCCTGGGACAATTCCTGAGTGACAGCCACCCACTGAGGCTGAATACATATGAACCTTTGGAGGAAGATGCTACCACCAGGACTTCAGAAGCTCTTTCTGACTCTTTGTGACTTTTATAAACTCTTGGTGACCTACCTGGCAATCCAGAAAAGTGAACTGTCTTCCATCTGTGACATTTTAAAATTCTAGTCTACTGTCACCTGGTATAGACAGGAGTCAACTATAACCAAACAAATACACACAGTGGAAAGTGAGTTTTGTTAAAACTGCTGGGAACTGCCTACATGGCAACGGTTTAATTAACTGTTCAATCAACTGTTCAATCACATTTCCAGCAGCCCATTTCCATTTCTGATTCACACTTAAAGGCTGGCAGGATGCTGGGCAATTTCTTTTAAAAAGCTGGATAAGCCCTGATTTGCTGGATACAAGATGCACTGAGATAACTCACAAACACATTGCTCAACTGCCCAGAGTTGGAGTGTGAGGACAGGCTTGGCCAAAACAACAAAAACAACAACCTTCAGAGGGAACCAAACCCCAAAGAAATCAGCTCTTTCTGCCTGCTTCATTCACAGATGTCATGACACAGCTCTGATGTGTTAACTTGTCCCCAGAGTGATGGATGGTGACGACTCTGAGAGAATGACCTGGTGGGAGCAGTCAGTCAGCGCAGCAAGGACTTGGGCCTGCACCCAAATAACTCCAGAAGCAGCCAGAATAGGAAAGCTGCAAATAGGAAAGGAATTCTGCAAAGCAACACACATGGGATTTAAGGAGGTTTTAGGAATCAGCACCTAAAACGCTGCTTGTGCACAGATGACTTTAAGTGCTCATGAGAGCAACCCCTCAATGTGGTTGGTGTCAGGTTCCCAAAATGGAAGGTATAATCCCATTGGAAGGTCACAGCAGGAAGTTTCACCTTCCAGTGGCAATATGCTAAATCCTAACTGTTTAATGGCACTCAAGGCATTTTGGTAAGAACAAAGTTGTTCCCTTATTGTCCATTTTGGTGGGTTTGGCTTGACTTTCTGTGTGCAGTGGCTGCACACCCCTTGCCAGCCTGCCTGGTGGGGGGGATGAAAGTCTTTTGCCTTGCAAAACTGAGAACCAAAAGCTCATGAACACCATGAATCAGGATGATCACAAAAGAGAAAAACCACTTCTTCCATGTACCCTCTGATTCATTTTGTCCAAGCCAGTCCAGTAGCATCTGTTCCCAGAGCAGGCAGAGGGGACTCCACAAGTGACAAAGCTGGAATGGCAGGCAGGAAGAAGCCGAGTTGTGCGCTCCAGCCTCACGGTCAAGGCCTCATGGTGGTCGTGGTGCTGCCCCTGCAGCGGTGGCATTACTTGAAGGTGGCGTTGAAGGCCCTGCCGATGACAAGCCTGCGCACCTCGCTGGTGCCCGCCCCGATCTCATAGAGCTTGGCGTCGCGCAGGAAGCGCCCCATGGGGTAATCATTGATGTAGCCGTTCCCACCTGCCACACCAAAAAGCCACAAGTCACTCCTTGTCCCTGATTTCGGGGCGGGACAGCAGAGGGAAATGTTCCTGCACTGTGCTTGGCTCTGTCCAGCCAGCAGTGACTCACCCAGGCACTGGATCCCATCCAGGGCCACCTGCGTCGCACACTCTGCTGAGTACAGGATCACTCCGGCGCAGTCCTGTGGGACAGTCACAAAGGGACAGTCAGGAAAGGTGTCACCTGCCCATCTCCAGTCCCTGTGCTGCCCTCATGCTGCCATCACTCTGCAGACCCCTGCCAAGAACCCTGAACTACTTGATTACAAAGCGCAGGGACAGGGAGCTCCAGCAGTGTCCCTGTTACTACAGAACACTCACAGCAGGTCTATAAAGGTCACATGAAGACAGAAGAAGGAAAAAAATAACAAGTGCACCAGAGAAGATGGCTCTCTCACAAAGGCCCATCAATCCCCCAGGATTTGCTTTGGGATACAGGGATCTGTGCTCCCACTGTTAAACACTCAGCATCCTCCTCCAACGGAAGTGTGGTCACAGGTGGAGGTGACAACACCTCTAACAACTGCTACAGCCCTTAAACAACCAGGACATCTGTCTGGGCTTCTAATACACACCTACTGATGCTGCTAAATCTCCTACCTTGTAAAAGGAGGTTTGCTTTTAATTTTTGAGTGAAAAAAGGTACTTTAGGTGCGAGAAAAGGACCCTTTGGGCTGTGGGGACTTGTTGTACAGAGGCTCTGGGACTGGAGGAATTGCCCCAGGACACACAGCCCAGGGAGGAGTTGAGCTCACCTTGGCGTTGAAGTGGCCCTGGTCACAGGCTTTGGCCACGTTGTAGACGTACTGCCGGCAGGCCATGAGCCGCGTGTACATGTCTGCCATCTTGCCCTGCATGAGCTGCACAGCCCAAAGACAAGGGACATGAATTAACAGGGGTGAGGGGGAACCACCCATTCCCCAAAATACCTCAGAAGAACTGGACATGGGAGGAGACATGGACCCAGCAGACATGAGGGAGCTGGAGGTTCTGTTAAGCCACAGACCCCTAGAAATCAGCTGCAGTCCCACATCCACCAACAGCGATCTCAGGGGAGCAGGCTCAGAGGTCTTTCCACCTTCTCACCACATCGTAGCATCCCAGGATTCCCTGAGCTGGAAGGGACCTTAAAGTTCATCCAATTCCATCTCCTTGCCATGAGCAGGAATCTTCCACTACCCCAGGCTGCTCATTACCACATCATGCAGCCTCACCACAAACAGCAGGTGACCTCCTCCATGCAAAGCCCCCACCACAACAAAGCTCTCAGTCTTCTTAGTTTTAAAGAGAAAAGAGGACAAAAAGTCCCAATTCCTTTTCTGCCTCACCTGGAAGTGACCAATTTTCTGTCCAAATGCTTCTCTGACATGCAGGTATGGAATTGCGTGGTCAAGAACAGCTTGCATGAGCCTAAGAAGAGAAGAGGGAAAAGGGAAACAGTGGAACTATTAATTAATAATGATTTACCTTTGGAAATGTAACCCAAGGCAAAAAGGTTCTCATAGCTGAAGTGATATCCTGCTGTCTTCCTACAGCTCCACTCAAACAAGGCCAAGAATAAAATCCAAAGGTCCCATATTTCTCCCCAGTGCTCATTTGGCAGATCCTGTGAGAAGGTCTGACCTTTTAATTCAGGGGACTGAGATTTGAAGAGCTTTCTCATAACCACAGCCAGGACAGTTTGTGCTCCTCTTACCTCCAGAGGCCCTCAACTCAAGGAATAACAACCAACACCATTAAAAAAAAAAAAAAAAAAAAGCCCAGGTAAGAACAAGAAGGGGAAGAAATCCTCCTCATGCTTTGTGGAAGTTGATCTTTCCACAAGAGGATCAGCCCAGAGAGACCACTCAGGAGGACAAAAGGACTGTGGGGTGCCAATGATTACTGGGGAGCTTAAGGATTGAATAAATGAGGAACAGACCAGTTTTGTAGTCTCTAGATAGTGTGTTAGATTCTAAGGAATTGATAACACAAATGTGCTGGTTATTCCCTGAGTAATAACACAGGGATACACAAACCAGCCACTGGGGACTGAAACAGATTTATACCTCTGGAATTTTTTTTATCAAGACTGATAATTTCCAAAGCCTGCTCTGGAGGGTCAGTGGACACTGACAGGGAGACTTGCAAACATTCTTTCTGGCATTGCTTCTCTCATCCCTTGCCCCTCACATGGGGCTCCACAGAGATGCTTTCAAATTGGAAAACCACTGCATGAGGAGCTGAGAGCTCAGGGATGAGAGCTCAGAGCACATTTGAGTGAGCAGTGGCTGCTGAGAGGGCCCTGAGGACCTTCAGGAGAGCCCAGCTGAGCAGCTGTGCTGGTGCTGGAGTTCTGTGCTGGTTTTGACTGGGACACCCAGCAGCCACAGGACCTCCTTGCACCTTGCTTCCTTTCCCACATGTGACCCAGCCTTTTCTCTTCTGCTGCCCCAGTAACCCAGTTCTCCATCCAGGATCCATCCTACCAAGAGCTGCAGGCCCCAAGGGATCCTCAGCAGGTTTGGCAATCACCAAGGACCCTTCTGGCCTTACAACCTACAAAAGAGGACAATCCCTTACCCCAGGGGCCCCCCAGACAGCACGAGCCTCTCCAGGTCCAATCCACTCATCAGAACATAGACTCCTTTGCTCAGTGTCCCCAAGACATTTTCAGCTGCAAAGAGCAAAGGAAAAGTGATTTATTTATGTGTAAAACTCAGACAAGCTGCTTACTGAGGGCCTGTGTTCACTGGGGAGAGGAGTAACCTGGGCCAGTGGAAGGTGTCCCTGCCCACAGCACGGGGTGGGACTGACTGCATGAGCTTAAGGTTCCTTCCAGCCCAAACCATCCTGGGATTCTATCAAAAATGACTGAATAGCCTGAAAAATTTCCTGGAAAAAAACTGTTTCAACTTCCAAAGCCAAAGATCAGAAGGAGCATGAATGGCCAGAGTGCCAAGTGCATTAACTTCCAACACTGCAGTGATGTGCTTCTCCACGTCATCATCCTCTTTCCACGAGAACATGCTGCTCCCTGTGGATGACTCCTGGGACATGATCAGAGCACCGGGGCACTGGCCTTGATGATTTCAGGGTGGAGGCATCCAACACAGTTAGAAATGTTAGGTTTCAGCTGAAACTCTTCCACTTCAGCTTTTGAAGGTGTATATGGGGAGCAGGAGAGCTCCTTGCTCTGCAAATGTGCAATCATTATTTTAATGGTAAGACATCTTCTCCATTTGCTCTAGAAAGGCTGGAATTTTTTGATCAACAAAAATTGCCACTGGAATAACAAATACTGCTATTACAGAGGCCTCTGTTATGCTTACAAACAGGGGAAAGGATGTCCATTTTCAGGCCCTGGCCCCAAAAGAACTCAGAAGAGTTACAAAGCCTGTTGGAAAGTCTCCAGTGAAAAAACCTTTAGGGCAAAGTAGTTCAGCTCCATACACGACAGGACCTCTAATGGAAACAAATTTCTTGGAGAGCTTCAGCAAGGCTTTGGAGTAGCTGTGGTTAAGAACTAGGTCCATGAGGGTGAAAGAGCAGTGACCTGACAAACGATGTGCTCCCTCCCTGCAATCCAGCAGAGTGCACTTTTCAGTCCCATCAGCTCCCTCAGAGGCTGTCAGAGAGGAGATAAGCATCTGCAAAGCCCTCCAGGTCACAGGCTGAACGTGTGTGCAATTAGTGATCCAATTTATCTGATCAAGAACACAAGAAACCACCGTGATTTGAACCCAACTCACCAGGGACCTTGCAGTCTTCAAAGATCAATTCACAGGTATTAGACCCTCTCATTCCCAGCTTATCCAGCTTCTGGGCTGTCCTGAAACCTGGCATTCCCTGCAAAGTCAAAGCAGTAAAAATACATCTCACATCTCAGTTCCAACAGACTTAAAAAAAAAAATAATGAGAGATCTGTGAAATTCCCCTGACCACAGGAACATGTGTAGGGTGTCAGGAGGGAGATAAAGTGACTTAAGAACAAGACCAGGTCTAAGTGCAAGTGCAGAGAAAGCAAATGGGCAGAGAAACACACACATATGAACCCTGTGCACCCATTTTCTAATGCACACAAACAGCAAACAAGTAAGTCATTTGTACAGCTGCCAACACAGGCTCTCCTACAGCAAGGGTTGGAAGCTCTGCCAGTAACTGAACTATTCTAATAATGAAGTTATGTCCATCAGAAGGTTTACTGATCTCAGATTCTGTTTTATTGAATGTTCCTTTCCTGCCTGAAAGGCAGAAAGTAGTTTGTCTTTGAGGAAGAGTCTGGCAGCTATGGAAGTAAAACCAGCTGACTTCCAAATGAGGCTGCTAAGGTGAAGGATTCTGCTTTAAAACCCTGTGGGAATGAGTGACCCCACCCTCTCCACGATGAAGGCAGTTATGCCTTGGGAGGCCGGGACAGCGCTCATGTCGGTTTTAGCGTAGACAATGAGAACGTCCGCATCCGGCCCGTTGGTGATCCAGAACTTGTTCCCATTCAAAACAAAGAAGTCTCCTGGAAGTCAAGAGATGAAATCTGTTAGCTCACGACAGCAACACTGCTATTTCCACTCCATTTATTCCCTAACAGGCTTCCCACAATCACTTAGGTTGGAAAAGACCTCCAAGATAATCGAGCCCAGCCTTTGGCCCATCACCACCTTGTGAACCAGACCAGAGCACTGAGTGCCACGGCCAAATGTTCTTTGAACACCTGCAGGGATGTGGCCTCCAGCCCCTCCCTGGGCAGCACAGGACAGCTTTACCTTTCTTATCTGCTTTCAGCTTCATGGACACAACATCAGAGCCAGCATTTGGCTCGCTCATGGCTAAGGCTCCAATGTGCTCGCCACTGATTAGCTGGAAGAAAGGACAAATATTAGCAAAAGATGAGGACCAGGAGCATGGTTTGTGTTCCCTCTTTAGTCCCCTGGCCTGTTTTCCTGCACTGAACCTCCACAGTTGCTGCTCTCCACAGGAACTCAAATGAGAGCTGCAGTTCCCAGCACAGCCCGAGCAAGGAGCTCCCTTGCACTGCACAAAGGAACAGAACCAAACCCCAGAGGGATGAGAAGGGTGACTCAGCTCTGTCTCAGCTACACAAGCACAGCCCTGCTTGCACAACACATGAGGAAGGTGCCAAGGAACCATGCAGGCAGCCATATGCCTGTCCCCTGCTCCTGCCTGGGCTTTCTGCTGCCCTTTTACACAAACAGGAGCTGGTGAACGCAAAAGGCCAGCGAGGGGGTGAAAAGGGATGGGAAAGTTCTCTGCAATGTTCTCATAGCCCAGTCCCCCCACACCAGCAGATGGACCCTCCTCCTGTGCCTGCTCACACCAGGCTCTGACAGAGCTGTTGCTTCTGCCTCACTGTTATTTCATCCTGCCCTTTTCTCCTTGCCTTTTTTTTCTCTCCCTGCGTACTTTCATCCATCTTCTCCCCCTTTTCAGCTCTACTTTTTTAAAAAAAGACAACTCAATGCTTAAGATATGTTCAACCAATTCAATACATCAGTGCATTGCTACAGAAGTCCCAATGAAGTGCTCAAATCTAGTTAAGCACATTTAAGTGCTCTGTCAGGAGCCAAAACAAGTCAGAGCTGAAGTGACTTCACATCTCATTGAAAGGCAGAGAATGAAGCATGAAAATACACCTAAGGAAGGAGGACAATTTGGGGTTACACATTTGCAGGCTGCACAGTGCTTTGAGGAAGTGACACTGTACTTTGCATGTTGTTTAAATCAAGTTTCTTGTGCTGATAATTTCACTGATAATCTCAGTAGCTGTGATTCAATGTGCTCATTGTTTTTATATGCATTTAAAAACGGAAATCTAATTAATGCACTTCTGAGTTGCAACATCAATGCCCCAGGTGATGATGAAGTTTCACATGTAGTTAATTAACAGCCAAACCAAGCATTTGGGCAGAGAGAAATGGAGAATATAAAATAGAAAAGCAGTGACTTTCATTCCGAGATCTTAAAGTAATTTGGGAATTTGAAAGAATATTCTCCAGTGTCACCTCCAAGCCTCCCTTAGTAAGACAGCTCCAGACAGCTGGGCTGTGCTGCCAGCAGACAAGGACACGGGCGTGGGATGAGGTCAATATGGATTCATAGGATAAGAACTGACAAGCCAGAGAAGGGCAAGTTTGGCACGTTCAGTATTTCCTAAGGTTTGGCCACTGAAATCTGCTGGTACTCAAAAGATGCCATCCTTGCAGGCAGGGCCCAAAAGCTTTGCAGTGCTCCCCTCCTCCAGGCACACACCTTGGGCAGGTACTTGTGCTTCTGGGCCTCGTTGCCGTTGCGCACGAGCTGGTTGATGCACAGGTTGGAGTGGGCCCCGTAACTGAGCCCCACGGACGCGGACGCTCGGGAGATCTCCTCCATCACCACCACGTGGTCCAGGTACCCCAGGGCAGAGCCCCCGTATTCCGCTGGCAAGAGAGGAGAAAGCTCACGTTACCCACCATGTGCACGAGATCCCAGGGCTGGGCTCAGTCTCCAATGGAATCCAAGACACTGAGAAAGCTTCTGGGTTTGACTGTTGCCATCCCTGAGCTGGGCACTTCTGGCTTTCCCCATCCTTTCTGAATTTCATTTTTCTCATCTCAAAGTCACAGGGATATTTTGTCTTTGGCATAATCCATAATTGACTCGTTTAACATAGTTTATATGTAGAACATTGTTGGGGTGTGTTGTAATGTCCTGTTTTAGATTTCCAGGTCACCTCCCAGGTGTGGCAATACCCGTTCCCCTTCCCCCTCGCCCCTTGCTGAGTGAGTCCTGTCAATCAGGCTTAACATTCCAACAAAGCATCGTGTGGTTGGTCAAAGGATGCCCCTCAGGCCTGGGGGTCATTGGCCTGTCTAGGTGTCCCTCGCCCCTTGAGACCCCGCCCCTCCCACCTGGTTGGTGGCTCACCTCTCCCCTCCCCTCCCCACCCCCTGAGCTTAAAAAGTGAGTCCAGCCATGTGCTCGTGGTTCTGTTGGAGGTCTTCCCAAGATTCAGACATCTGTAACCATGGAATAAACCACTGCATGTAACCCTCCGGCAGAATCCCTCCTTTTTTCTCTTCACCTTCGCCTGAAGCCTCTTCCTGAGGTAAATGGAGTTCCTAACAAGCCTGGACTTGTTCAGTGCCCAGCTGAAACCACCGGCAAGCTAAAGGTGTCTCTGGGGTGATGCACCACAGCTGCCACCTTTGGCCCAGCAGCGAGGGTCAGGCTGGCCCAGGCACAATCTAACTGGTAATATTGGGATTCATATTCCAATAGAACATGCACAAGGACACATCTTGAACATGCTACTGACATTGAGTAATAATGAGTCCTTCTTATCAACCTTAGTATTGTCACAAAGATCACCAAGTTGCAACCTCCTTAAGGTGAACAAAAGAACACAGGCAAGGTTTGTAAAGCCCATGTATGTTTGCCCCTAAACAAGTGAAGAATTCTCAAACTGCTCAAAAATGTGACACTAAGGACTTTTCTAAGCCTACAAATGTGCAGGACACCAGAATTTTGATGAGTGGCCGGCTGAGAATGAGAATGATCCATAAATGTAATTTGTCAGTGAGGAGCACGTAGGTTTCAAGAGAGGATGAAGCGAGACAGAGCAGCACTGAGACCCCAGCTAGGCACATGGAGTTGAGCCTAAAACTAATAGTAAAGATTAAAATCACACAGTAGAACAGGGAGAGAGAAGGCAGGTAAAAAGAGAAGGCTGAGAAACGCGCAATGGCCTTCAGGAGACAACAGCCTACATCAACATACACACATGTACCTCTAAACACATTTATAGACACACAAATACAGTCACCTCCCAACCTAAAAGCTCTGTTCTCCAGGTAGGAAGCAAGTGGTTGTACTGCTAAGAGAAGCACTACAACATGAATGCCAAGGAGCAGCTGGGGAGAGAAGTTTGGAGCACTTACTCACCATCAATGTGGAGGCTGCAAGCAAGAGCAACAAGGTAAGAGCAAATCTCTGTCTGTGCTCAGAGTGACCAAGGGGCACAGCTGCTGTCCCAAATTCTTCAAATTAACACCACAGCCACTGGCAACACACACATGGCCCTCATTTTGACTCCTGCTTCTATCTGCAGGGCACTTTATCCTTCAAAATCTCTCCCTACCACAAACCCAACTTTAAGGGTTTGCTATCAGTATCATAAAAGATGGGCTTAACAATTTTTCATGTATGCCAAAACAAGAGAGTTTTTAATTAATTCCTATATAATGGTTGGGTTTGGTGCTTTTGCCTCAAGAAAGGTGAGGTAACTGTGAGCAGCACAAATGCAGGATTGCTTTGCACTGCAAGAGGAACAGGAAAGTGATCCTGCCAGACATCTCCTCATATAACACAAATCATGGTGTGTTCAAATGATGCTGTGCTTTCAAAGCTACTCTTTGTACATGATATGCCTGTATTATCATTCCATGGAAACAACATATTTACATTTCTTCACTTTGCACTTTATAAAACAAATGGAAAGTTACAAACACCACAGTTATCTTAGTTTTAGGAAGAAAACAAACAGCACTGTTATTCAAAATGTTCCCTTAATAGACTTGATACACTGGCACCCAAACAAGACATTTAATTGTGTACACCCTCCTAAGATTCTACATGATCTTTACATCCTAAATCCCACTCTCCTCCAACAAAATCAACCTCAATAAAGAAACACACAACTCCACAATCCAAAATAAAGTGAAAAATCCTGGGCATAGGAGGGTTTGAGAGGTAAACCTTTGAGGAAATCAAGAAGGACAGGACTCGTGAGGGGATGGCTTATTTATAGTGTGGGAAAATGCTGTAAGCCTCAGGCACAACATCAAAGAAGAAAGAAGGTAAGAGTGAGGAAAAACAGGAGCAGCAGTAAATGGGGAAGAGGAGGGAGAGAAAGCAGAAATGCAGAGTCTTTCAGCACTGAAAGCGAGGCAGAGGCATTATTCCAAGGCATTGCTATTCAGCTGGATTCTGCAGAGCCTTTGCACAGCCACATCCAGCAAACAGACTTTTCCATGGGGAAAGAAAGGCCCCATCAGCTGCTTTTCTCCACTAAGGGCTTCTCCTCATTACCCTGCCTTGGTGCATTCAGCAGATCACACTCATCTGTAACACTCATCACAACACTTTTCACTAACCTGCTCGAGGCTGAATGAGATTTCCCCTGATTTTTTTTCGACTGGTTGGCTGTGGTCACTCCCCATTAGTTATCACAGCTTTTCAAGGCATTATTTTAGACCCTTTAACTTCTCCCATTACAGATGGATGTTTGTTCTGGGATACTTTTATCTCTAGCTCTCATTCTTCAAAACTTGCTTCATATTAGAAAGGCACAAATACGTTTGAACTACATATGTTACATCTGGAGAAACCATTTCTGAACAGTGCTTTCAAATTGTGAAAGGCATTTTGTCTAACAATGAAAAAGGACCCAAAGTCAGAGAAAAAGAAAAACAGTTGAGAAAGTTTTTTTAAATGCAAAGATAGGCCAAAATGGATGCCACATCACAGACAAGGAAGGCTGTTGTGAACTGGAAAGTGAGAGTTTAAGGGGTCTCTCATTTGTTTGAAGTATCACCCATCAGAAGGTAAAAGATCAAAAAGAAACTTACCAGGGGCTGTGACTCCCAGAACTCCCAGTTCTCCAAGTTTCTTCCAAAAGTCCTATGAATACAGAACAAGCAATCAGCCCAAACTGGTAGTCTGGGCATCAGCACAACAACTTTCCCCAGGGAGTTCACTGGACACATCCATTTATCTGCGAGATATCGCAAGAATGAAGCAAATACAACCCCAATTCCAGTTTCTCCCCCAGTGCAGCTCCATCCTTGGAACTGAGAAACCACACAGATTTAAGGACAGTAGTTATGCTATACACAAGAGGAGTTTGTGGAATTCAGTGAAAATTCACATGCCTAAATTTAAATCTGGAACGACACCTCCTAAGATTTAACTCTTTGACCACTCCAATGAAAATTTTTGTGTAACAGCATAAACTATCCATTACCAAAACCCTGGAAATATGAAGCTATGAGATGGCACTTTAAAACCCTTCCAGTAAAACAGGAGCTGGCAACCAGGAAGCATCCTTGGGGGATATAAAAAAATGGGAATGCCACAGCCATGACAAAATGCAGTAGCAAAGGATGTTGTCACCAGGGAGGCACACGTGCCTGCTGGGGCATCTCCCTGCTGCTCCTTTCCTCTGCTGTGTGGTGGACACATAGGTGAGTGCTCCTCACGTGGCCTTGGTGTCCAGCAATAATTATCAGAGACTTCAAAAAGTAGAATTCAATAGCTCTGGATGACATCTGGAATGCCAGGCTAAAGTTATACACTTCACTTCAAAGCTGCACATACATCCCTGGAAATGTCAACATCAGAGCTCTAGGAAATGCTGGCAGATGTTTAGAGCTTTTTGAGTCTTGTGGAGCTTATAAAAACCAATAGTCAGATCTCTCATTTCCATCAATCACAGCACCCTGTGGCACAGGATTTGCTGGGTTTATTAGAAAGGCAAGTTTTAGCATTTGTACACAATATTTTCACAGCAAATCTGAAGAGGAAATTCATGTCCAAGAAAGGGACTGAGCCAGGAGTATACAAAGCACACTTGGGGAAGGAGCCAGACCAGACAGGCAGGAATCCCATGATAAGAATCCAAACGAGACCATTATCAATCTTTATTATGAATATTATCGCTGGGTTCTGCCCCAGGTTGCTGAAAGTTGGTAACAAATGCTAAAACAGGAAATCAAAAAAAGGTTTTCTCTGTGGCTTTTAAGTTTGAAAAGTTAATGCACATGTTCCTGTGGCGTGGCTTGGGACTGTCTGGAGTAATGCAGAGATCAAAGCCCAGAGAGGCTTTCAGCAGCACACATGGAATACTTGCCCGCATGCCTTTGAATTCGTTCTCCTGGTCAATCTGTTGCGCCTTTGGAGCCAAATGCTCTTGGCAGAACTTTGTCATGGTCTGTCTAAGCTGGGAAAAGAGGGGAGGAAAAACACATCCATTACATCTCAGCAATAGATTGTCCTCTTCTTCCCCTGGTCCTGCCAACATTCCCTCACCAGGCCGCTCCAGCATCCCAAACCCAGAAGCACAAGACCATAAGGAAATTCATGGTTCAGGTGACTGGCTGAAATACCACATCACAGGGTAACTTCTCTAGTCTTTTATAAAGGACTTCATGTACTTTAGTCCCTCTCAGCATTTAACCTTAACTGCACCCTGACATGAGAGAATGTTCCTGAACTCCTGCCTGCACTGGGGTTTCAGGCATATTTTTGGGTAGGGAACTTTGGAAGCTGATGAACTGAGTTTATAATGTGCTAACCCATCCCACAGCTGCTTATAGCATCATTTAATGGTGTGCAGATGCCTGCAAGAAGCAGGGATACTGATTGAAACATGTTTGTGTGTCAAGCTAGAACTACATTACCTACCTCACTACCTTCCACAGTGGGGAAATCTGATAGAGCCAGGAATGTTCATTGATCTGAGTGTTAAAAACTCAAAATATTTTTCTAAATTTTATACTCTGAACACTTACATATATGCTACAGAAGTGTATAAGCATACCAACAAAATGTATATAGTATCTTACACGTTTTTAACAGGAAGATTTAAAAACTTGGTCTTGATTTTATGGTCAAATTGAACATTTTTTTTTCTTTTTGGTTCTTTATTCCCACACAATAACTCTGATGAAGCAACAGTTTTAGAGACTGAAACCCTGAGCTGTTAAATCAGAACCTGTATAAGGGGCAGGAACAACAAACCAGAATATGCCCACACTCCTCAGTCTTTCTCTGACCACCAAAACCTAAGCATCCTCCTTTTGACAACTGAGAAGATGTTAAATTTCCGAAGTCACAAAGACCCTGGATTCCAGTACTAGCAAACAAGCTTCTTCTCCATTGCTAAATTTATAAACCTAAAGAGAACCCCAAAAGATATTAGATATCTTTCCACTGTGACAAAGCTGACTGCATTACACTTGGGCAGAGAGCTTAAAATAAATTAAGACAAGCTTAAATCACAATAAAAAATGTCTTAATCAATTAGAGATTGAGGATGAAGTCAGACAGGCAGCCCTGACACCCTAAGCCAGTTTATAACAGTTATATTGCCTTTAATTCACAATTTCACTAATATTACTGGAGATTATTTCTGATGGTTTTTTTTCTTTTTAGCTTTTCCATCAGACAGATAGGAATAAGATGAATATTTTGCATCTTCTTTTACATCTGCTGAATATAAGAGTACAAAGGAACGCCAATTTGAGCTGATGAGGCCATAAACATGAACAACATCATGGCAAGGAATAATTCTGAAGCAAGAAAGAAGAACAAGTAAGTTCATTTTGCACATCCATGTGCTTGCACCATCAGAATTGTCTGGAAAGCGAGGCTGTAGCTCCAGTGTTTCACTGGCAGGAGCCTGTGTGGAACAGACACTGCCCTTCACTCCAAGCCCTGGGCAGAAGGGAATCCATCTGGAATGGTCAGCCCTTGGCTGCTGCTGCACACAGAACACAGCAAAGCTAAGGATCATAGAACACTGAGCTGGAAGGGACCCACAAGGATCATCAGTCTGTTGGAAATGATGTAACTTTCCTAACTAATATCTCATTAGCTGTTTTAATTAATTGTAAGCATGCCCACTTGCAGTCAGCATTAGTTCAGTTCCTTTTTCGCAGACGCTTACTTTGATCATTAATCACTGAAACCTTAGGTTTGCTAAAACTAATTCTGACAAACTCCAATAAATAAAGCCTAAGGAAGCTGAAGATTGGACACCTGAGATCTTATATTTATGGCCCTTCAAAGATGTGTTGAAGCAACCAGAAGACACAGACAAGATTGAAGCCTGGAAAGCTGGAAACTCCCAATTTAAGAAAAGATGATAAAAGGACTACAGAAAGTCAGCCAGATAAGCATGAAGAGTGAAAAATCAATAACCAATAGAGGACAGAACACTAATTAATAAAGAGAATGATGCAACTCAGAGGATAAACTTTTGCTTGCTAAATATAAGTGGAAAAGTTTTGTGTCTTGGGATTGTGTGGAGGTCAGAACTTTGTCAGCCACACAGACACATCTTGGACAAGAATAAAGTAATGCCTTACACACTAACACTAAAGGCAGTGTAAGAGCCTTGTTTTTCCCAGTGTTTTCAGAGGCTTTCAGTAAAACGTCCAACTCCCAGCCCTGTACAGGAAACTCTAACAATCTCACCCTGTGCCTGAGAGCGTTGTCCAAATGCTCCTTGAGCTCTGGTAGCTTTAGGGCTACGATGATTCCCTGGGGAGCTGTTCCAGCGCCTGACCACTCTCTGGAGGAAGAGCCTTTTCCCGATACCCAGCCTAAACCCCCCCTGATCCAGCTCTTGCCCTTCCCTGGTTCCCGTCACTGATCACCAGAACAGAGATGTGCTGCCCCTGCGTGTCCCCTTGCAGCAAAGCCGCAATCTGCATCGAGTTCCAAGAATTATCCTAAACCTTTATATGCCCCATTGGGCAGGAGAGCAAGCCGGGAGAGCTGCAACACTCCATTTGGGAGGATGTGCCGCGACCCCACCGAAGCGTTCCTTGGACGATCACGTTTCTGCCGATTATCGCCTATCGGGCAGGCCGCAGGCGGAGGCCGGGGCCGCTCCCTCGGGCGGTGCAGCGCTCCGTGCCGAGGCCGCGGCCGGGCCGGTCACCGCCGCGGGCCGCGTGTCCGGGGCCGCCGCGCCCCCGCCGCTCGCGCGGGGATTGGGCGGCCCGACCCGGCCGCGGCCAATCGGGGCCCGCCCGCCCCGCCACACCCCCGCGCGGAGCGGAGCGGCGCGGCCCGGCCGTACCTGGCGCTGCTCGGCGCTCAGCCCGTTCACCGTGTCGTCCACCGCCAGCCCCGCGCCGCCGCGCCGCGGCACCGCCAGCGCCCGCCAGCGCCGCGCCCCGCCCGCCGCGCGCCCCAGCGCCGCCGCCGCCATGGCCGCTCCCCGCCGCAGCCCCGCGCGCAGGCGCGGCCCGGCCCCCGAGCGCCCCGCCCCGCCCCGGTGCCCGCCTCCCGCGCGGCCGCGGCTGAGCCCACATGCTTGGAGCGCCTTTATTGAACTAAAACACACGAACGGCCGACGCCAGGCTGACCGGCCATCGCTGCGGCCTCAGCCCCCGTCCGTCCCCACCCCGCCGGGGAGCAGCCACAGCTCGGCCTTTGGATCACCCAACGCAGGAACCGAGCTTGACAAACAGGGACCACTGAATTAAGGGTGAAAGAGCAAAATTCCCAGTCCATCCTCGTGCCTCACATTTCCAGGAGCTTCCCCAGCGCTTCAAGTCTGGATTTCCACTCCTTAATTTGAGCTTGGAAACCGGAGTGCTTCTCCAGGGCGTGCTGGTTCTCCTCTTGCGCTGATTTCCACTTGGCCTTGGCTGTCTGTGGAGAAGTCAGTGCACAGCACGTTTTACTAACACCAGAGTAAGGAACAGAAAAGCCAAGTCCTAAAGCGTCTGAGCTCTTCCTCCTAAACTAAGATAAATCTGGGATTTCTTTTACCTTGATTGCTTGTGGAAAATGTAAATTTATCTATGGCCAAAATTTAGGAAGTCTCCTATAATGATTATATTTTAGCTCTAGGTCTTCTTAAGAATTGTAGAACTGAAATTTAACAACTGTTTTGGTCTCAATATCGGTAATTATTAAAGCCACTTGTGCTTGCACACTTCTCAGTTTCCAGGGTCACTGTTCTGCAACATTTTCCAATTTAAATCAATTCTCTGGCCTCCAGAATAACAGCCAGGCTGGTGGATACATCTATTTAAAAGAGGAGTAACAGTTTCCTTAAGTGTGTTTGTATTAAAAGAGGAATACTGGAGGTTTTCATCTGGGCTCATGTGGAATAAAAGAGAATTGGAAGGGGCAAAATAACCTCCCTGAGGGCCTGGTGCTCACTGCCAGGTTGAGTCAGTCTTACCTCAAGCATCTCCTTCTCTTTTGCAGCTCTGTGACAAAATAGCATCAGTTCTTCTGTGACCTTGCTAGTTAGCACCTGAAGAGTCAAAAGGAAAATGACTTTTAATATGATGCAAATAAATGTGAGTCTCAGCTGTTTTAGCATCAGGAGAGAAGGGTGAGGGCACACAGACCCCTCAAAGCCCAGTTCAAGCTTTTCTTACTGTTGTCTTTTCCCGGCACACACGCATCTCTTCCTCCTCCTTTATGTTGCTGCCTGTAAGGAATTCAGGAGGTGCATTAGTGAACCTCTAACATACACATAACTCTGAGAACAAACAGCTTTTCAAGGTGACTTTCTACAGCAAGAAATACTAAGTTAGTTTATCCAGGCCAGGGCTTACTACAGGAAGCAGTTCTTCACTTAAGCCACAAAAAACTCCCCAAAACCCTGGAATTCCAGCAGTATTCCCCAAACAAGGAAGCAGAGTCTAAATTTCTTATGAATAGTCAAAACAGAAGGAAAAAAACCATTCTGGAGAAGGAGTACCAGGATGAAAGCAAAGTGCAAACTCCTTACCAGGATTGATGTTTCTGCTTTCTAAAATCGTCATGCAAGTCTCCTGAATTTTCTTGAGCTTCTCAACCTCATGGACCAGCCTCTGGTTCTCCTTCTTTAACTCCCTTAACTTGAGAGTGCCCTGGTTAACACAGGCTGTAAGTGAGACAAGTTCCCAAGGAGATTTTCTTCTCCTTAGTAATACTGACACAAACAAATTCACAGTAGTGCACTTGGCACCAAGAATCAGACATTGCCTTCAGTCTCTACCACCACAGCAAATGAGACTGTTGCAGGACCTTGCTCCTGCTTCTTGACAGGAGTAATAAATTTATTACATCCACACACCAGAGCAATTACTAGAAAAATCTGATCATGGGCAAATTCCTTTTAGGCAACTCTATCTTTTCTTGTGCTCCCTCATTTATGTAAACAATGCACGCACTGAGGAGCATATAAACATTGTGAAGAAATGTGGAGAGCCTGGTTTAAGCATGGCTTAAAGAAAGAGGCCATGAAGGTGTTCAGCTGAGGGAAATATAGAAGCCTGCTGTGAAGCAGCCTTTCCCAGGCTTGATCCTGTAAATAATTAGGTTCTCAGCCACCTTTTATATAAACAACAAGATTCTCAGACCGTTCTGTCCTTGGCTGCTACTGGGAACAGACAGCCAGTCTGGGAATAGATATGAAGGTCTTGAGAACCTTTAATATCATGGTGGGAACACTGATTTTGGTTTCAGTAAACTAACTTCAGGTATTGTAAACAAAAGGAGGAGCCGAAGTTTTCTCTACAGCCTATCAGGAGCTCGGGTTTTGCAGTGTGCATGAGGTGAATTGACGCTGTTATAAAAAGTGCCTGATTGACGAATAAACTGGAGTCAGATGCGAAATCAACAAAGGTGGTTGCTCCCTCACTTCAACAAAGAAAAAGGGGTCTCAGGTCTTTAACCCCCAGCATTATTCCCTACACAATCCAGATATTACCAGGCAATTGGATAAGCTGATCAGCCTCCCAGGTTGAATGCAATTCTCCAAGAGGATCAATAAGCATGTGGATTAGGGTGATCTGCCTGATAGTGGCAGAAGCTTTGGGAACATTTCATAGGAAGTCTCAGAGGCTCTTAAGAAAATCAAGCTGTGACATGAGAGGAATGATCATCCCACAGACTGAGAACTGGAAAATAAAGTGAGATTTCACAGCTGTAGGTTCCCAGGTGGGCTTTCTGTACATGCCAGAAGTGGTACTAAGCATGTCCTAGAGATACCTCTGAGAGTCAGGGAATAATGAAGTGCCAATTCTGACTCTAAACCTGATTCCACAAAATCAGCTCTGTTTGAAACACAAGTCCCTGAACAGTCCCAGGTCTCTCAGCCTTTCCTTTCCTCCAGTCCCTCTGTGGCCCTTTCTTGGACTCTGTCCAGTACATCCATAGCACTTTTGTACCAGGAGCCCAGAACCAGACAAAACATTCCCAGTTTGGCCTCCCCAGAGCTGAGCAGATGGGAAAACAACTTGAAGAAGATGCAAAGACAAACGACTCAAACAATTTGTCCAGAAGAATACAAAGACATTCTGATGAAGACAAGAATAAAAGCAAGACAATCCTTAACATGATCCTGTATGGATCAGAATGCAGAAATTACTCAATAACTTATTTATTTTTCTCTCCTATCCTTACCTCTCCTCTTGCTAATTGTTGTTTGAGTGTTTCCACCAACTGATTCTTGTTTTTCAGCTCTGCTTCTAGTTGGTATCTGCTGAGAGGGCTGTGGAGTTAAAGAACAAAGACTCAGGGGCAAAACCACCAGCATTGCACACCTCCTGTTTCCCTTTGCCCTTTTTTAAGCATTTGTTCTGACCAACAGATTTAATTAGCAAGCTTGGCAGGAAAGCTGCACATGGGTGAGAGCTCATCACCAGCCTTCACAGGAGAACACCACACACAGCACAAGGACAACTAACAGAGGTGGGAGGCACATACCGTCTTGCCACTGTCTTCTTTGAAACTGGTTCCACTTTCTTTGCAGGCTTAGGCAACCTTAAAAGAGAGATAAAATAAAATTACCAGAAGACTACAATGTTCTTGCAGATCACCAAGCCTGTTAGTTTGACAAAATGTGCAAAATGAGCCATCTTTAAGACATCTGCCAAATAAATCCGTCAATATTTTGCTTTGATTTACCCTTGGTTTGCAGGCTTGAAGACGCTGTCTACTGGAACATTTGAGGCAAATTGAAGACTGGGAACCATGCTGAGCTCCGGCTCTGATGTGCTGACATGTTTTCTCGTTGAAGGAAAATTCATTTGCAATTCTGCGAGAAAAAAACAGCTGTGAAAACACCACAGACTGGAAGTAACCTCCTTTAAGGTCTCTTAAGCCTTCAATTTGAGGTAAAGCAGTTATATCTGGCTAGAATGGAGACTTCTAGATAGAAGTATAGGTAGAAGTAACTAAGAGTAGACTTCAACTTTTACCCACGGCCAAAGGTCCAGAATAAGCCAGAAACAGGTCAGATGTAGACAGTGTTAAAACACAATCACCAGGCTAGCACTAATGAGAATTTGAAATGATAATACACAATAAAGAAAGTCTCAACATCAAGCAGACATCGTGCCACAAGGTTGTTGTTCAATGCTGAAAGCAAAACAAGCACAGCCCACATGAAATTCTGTTAAGAGACCTCCATATTTTGCTACGAGTGAATAGCTACTAAAATAACACAGAAAACTAGCTTTTTATGTAGAGTTTATTTCTCTTGAATCACAACTGTTTAAGTATATAAAGCTTTGTTCACTCAGTAAGTTTAGAAAGCTGCTTTTTCTCCCTCAAGTTAAGTATTTTTCAAATTAAACACCCATGCGCACATTTACATTAGAGCAACGCAGAGTTTCACCGATACAGCCCAGCTCCCATGTTGTTAACGCTAATCCTGGGTGCCTTCCGCTTATAAAATGCTACAAAGTGCTGTAAGCAGCATTTAAAGATTTAGAAAAGTAAGAGACTGTGAATGAAGCATCTTTCGCATCAAGGGGCCGCTGCCTTTAGCCGGTGGAGGGTACACACGGCAGGCTAAGCGTTAACTTAAGTCCTAAACAGGGACCAAACAGTGCAATAAAGCTTCCAATTAGATTTTGGAACAGCCACCACGTAGCCAGGCAGGGATGGAGCACCCTAACGCCGGCGCTCCGCTGCACCCCTCGGCCGAACCCCGCCAGCCGTGTCCCCCGGGTGCCCGTCCGTGCCCCGCACTCACCTGCGGGCGGCTCGGGCCGGTGGAGCCGGGAATGCACGGGGATGCGGGAGAGCCGCCCGTCCATGGCGGCCGCGCTCCCCTCAGGAGTTCAAATAGGAGCGCGCCGGGACGGTTGGGCGGGTCCGCGCATGCGCGGGGGCGCGGCGCAGGCAGCGAGCGCACGGGGCGGGGCGGACGGGACGGGGCGGGGAGGCGCGCGCGGGCGGGGATTGAGGGCGCGGGTGCTCGCGCCGCTTCTCGCTCGCGCCCCGTGTGCCTCGCGCCGTTTCTGCCTCGCGCCCCCTCCCTCAGGGAGGCGTTGGCGGCCATTACGGGGGCAACAGGCGCGCGCGAGTCTTCTGCCCTCGGGGAAAGGCGGGGCGCAGTTCCTTCTTTCCTTCCTTCTTTTATTTCTTCCTCCTTTCCTTCCTTCACTGCTTCCCACTGCCTCTCACTGCCTCACCCTGTGCTTTGAGCACTCGAAGCCCGAAGATCAAGGAGTTTGTGGCCCTCTGTGTGGACGTGCAGGAGTCAAAAGCTGTGAGGGTGCCGGTGCTGCTGGTGTGTGAGGTACTAAAATTGTGCTCTAATGCCGCAAGGTGAAATGAGGCTTCTGTATAAAATGTTTCCCGACTTAAAGACATTTTTGCAATGTTTGCTAACATGGTTTTCTTAATGGGTGGCCAATCTCTCCCGACAGCAAAGGGGGGAGCCGCTCCTTGAGGAGGATGCTGCAGTTCCAACCTCAGGGTGGCTTTGGCTGCCTAAATACCCATCTGAACATTCACTATGACAATCTCAGGAAAAAACCCTAAAACTGAAACGTGAAAAATACAGAACCACGCAACTGACATGTTTGACATGTTTCCAACTCTGGTATTAGCTTTAAAAGTCCATGTCCCTAATGGATATCAGGGAGTTGCTGTCTGTGTCCCACAGCACAGGGATAACTTGTGGATGTCAGAAGAATAAGTATTTTAAAGATGTGTACTTCCCCTTGGAAAATATGTTGGGCACTTAAAAGATGAATAAGCACAGTGCTCTTGGTGACAATGAAGCATTACACAGATTTTAGGAAAGGTTGTTATAATCATTTATTGTATGTCAACTTGTAGAGAGAATGTTTTATTTTTCAACAAATAAGGGCAAATAAATATTTGTTTTCCTGTTTGTTTATGGTAGAGAGGGGAAAAACCTTAAAATTCAAGATTCACCAGATATGTGAATTTTAAAAAGTTATATGTTTGAGGGGAATGCCTTGAGTGGAAACACTCTGTAAAGAGGACACAACAAGGCACCTGAGTTTGGGGGGGACAAGAACTTAATCCTTCAAGGGGGAAATTCACACTGAAAATCTTTGGCAGTATTAAAATTCCTTCAGATAAAACAAGCAGAAGTTGTTACTGGAAATAGGTTTGGGCTGGATTCTACAGCCTCTTCCACAGTCAGGAAGAAGCTGTGTCAACTCAGAAATCTTGACAGGACTTTTAGTAATATCTGAGCTATTTGGATGGGGTCTGTAGATCTGGACTTTGCATAAAATAGAAAATTAAATACTTTATTTTTTATTATTCACAATACACTTCACTTGATACCTAGATTTTCAGTAGTTCAGTTTTGGGATTTTTTTTTTTTTTTAACATGAGCTCTCTTTCTCTGTCATTAAATACCTGGGGAGCTTCACCTCATAATTTATCTCAAGCAAACAAAACCTAATCACCTTGTAGGAAATGACAAACCAGGTGTACTCGGTAAGTCCTGTGAACAGCTCTGAACATGGCACCACACACTGGAAGTCAAAGGGCTTGTAGTCCATCACGATGGCTCTCACATCCTCACTGGCATCAGATCTGCTGATTCCTGTGAAAACACACGGTTTGCACAGCTGAAATGCTAAGAAATAGTCTCAGTCTCAGCTCTGGGAGAGGTGGGAGGAAAAAATTGATATTTACAGCTCTAAGGACATTCAGGCTTCCCCTTTCCCTGGCAGCAGCTTTGCTTTCTGCGAGGTCTCAGCTGTTGTAACCAGAACTTTGTGCACTGGATCGTTTGATCCAGACATCAGGCATGTCTGGCTGGCTGTTGGGCAGCACGACCGGCCCTTCGTTCCCCACTCCAAAGCGATTTTTCCACGAAGAGCTGTTCTGCTGTGATGCAGCTGGAGAGACATCAAAGACCGTCTCCCTCAGGTCCAGCCGCAGGGTATCTCTCTTCCCGTTCAGGTACCCTCGCTCGGTACCGTAGGAGTCAGACAGCTCTAAGGCATCGGGACAGGAACTGGCTGATTCCGCCAGCTTCAGGCCTTGCTCGAAATCGCTGATTGACGTCTCGCTGGAGATGTTGAGCATATCAAAAGAGCTGCCAAGAGAACAAAGGCATCTGTGAATTTTGTAGATGTCAGCAGCAGGGAGAGGGCTGTGGTCTGAGGTATAATCTGACTGCTGCTGGGCAGTGTCACTGGAGCACTGGGATTTATTGAGCTGCCCTTCTTCTTTCATGCCAGCTGGCTGGATGTGCTCCAGCCCAGACCCATCCCATGCTTTCAGACCATACTTTTGACAGCGGCAATCTCGGCAGAGTCTCTCCCTGTGAATTTCTGTTTCTGAGGTGCTGTGCTTGTAAGGAGAGGAAGTTTGCAAGGCAGGACACTGGCACAGGCTGATCTGCTGGTCTCCGAGCGGGTCCTGCAGACTCTGTCTCTCTCTTTCCACGGAGGGGTGCGTTCCCACTCGAGGGCATCTGTTGTCTTCAACTTGTATGTCTTCAGAGAGCACAGAGGGCCGGTTGGACAGCTTGCTTGTGGAAGTGCTGTTGTCAAAACTGTCGCTGAGTTTCCTAGACAAGGGTTGGAGCTCATATTGCTCATTTGCAGTGTTGGACTCCTGGACCTTCCGCAACCGGTTTTGCTTCTCGCTGCCCCCACAGGCAAAGTTTCCGTTCGGCCCGGAGTCATCAGAGTAGTCTTTCATGGTGTGGGCACAAGGCCAGAGGATCTGCCCACAATTCTTCTCTGGGCCGAAGAAGCAGCAGAGCGACTGGAAGAAGAGGCTGGCAAACCCACAGCTGATACAATTGATCATCATGATGAATATGCCCAGCTTCCTGTACGCCAGCACCGTGGCAGGCAGCATAATGACCCCTGCAGAGAAGAGAGCAGAAGCTGCCATGGCTGTGGCACAGCTCATCTGCTTCAGGGAAAAGGCCACTCGGCTCAGGCGGTCGGAATGGGGGCACAGGTGATAGGAGATGCAGTAGTTGACAGTGAAGTCAACAGAGAGACCGACTGCAGCTGAAATGAAGAGAGACTCCACTGCGTTGAGCTGCCACTCCAAGAGGACCAAGAGGCCGGTGGTTACCAGGACGGTGCCTGCAATGGCAGTAACGGAGAAAACGCTAAGGAGAACATTCCAGGTCGTGAGCAGCAGCACCACAAAGGAAATGGCTATGGAGAGCCCCATGACCACCATGGTTTCTGTGCTGAGACTGTGCTGGAGGTTGTACAGCTCTAGTTTACTGGTAAACCATCCGTTCTGAAGCCCCACAGGGGCAGTTTTCATTTCCTCTGTTATCCAGAGGCTGATTTCCTCATAGAATTGTTTGGCTCTGCTATAGTTGAAGGTATAATGATAGATAGTTTGAAACTGCAGCACTAAGGCAGCGACATTTCCCTCCCCATCAAACCTGAGGCCCATATCATGTGTTTCTGCCCCTTCCCTGCCCTCTTCCAGGAGCATCATTTTGATGCAGTGCAGGAAGGCTTCGCTTCTGTAAGGGAAGGAGAACTGGTTACAGCAAAGGTTGAAGCTGTGGTCTCGCTGGGAGCACTGGCGACTGTTCATCCACCTGAGGAACTCCTCCATGAAGCACACAGTAGACTTCTGTTCTGCATCAGGGTAATAAAAAGTTCTGTTCTTCACTTTTTGGCAGAATTCGAGGAGCCACTTCTGGGCATCAGGGTTTTGGATGGTAAAGGTGGTGTCTGTCACTAGGGTGCCATTGCTTTTTGGATTGAAATGGTCCCCGTTATCCACGGGCAGAATGCCCCAGACTATGGTGACAGGCATACGCTGCCCTTCTCCGTGCTCCAGCCTCTCAAACATGAACTGGTGGCAGTACTCGGAATCGTACCTCTCAAAGGGATGGCTCAGCCTGAACACTTGGACGGACGACGTCTCCAGAGTCGGGAGTTTGAGTTTGGGGTTGGAACAGGAAATGTAGGCACCTCCTATGGCTAAGGCAGCAAACCAGCAGATCCAGATGTACCGAAACTTGATGACCCCGCAAGGCAGAAGCTTTTCAAAGAGCAGCTTGGAGGTTTCAGACAGTGTGTTCTGGAGAGCCCGGAGGATGTAATGGACGGAGAGAGCCACTCTCTTGTGGCTGCTGTTGTTCCAGTAGGCTTCTGGCTTGTAAACGCAGGTGGTTGTGATGTAGCGCTCGTAGAGCACGGCCGAAGAGGGCAGCCAGGTCATCATGAAAACCAGGTTCACCAGCACCGAGGTGCCCATGTAGACAGCGAAGCAGCGGATGGCTGTGATGTTGCTGATGTAGCTGGCGTAGAAGGCAGCACCAGTTGTGAAGCACGAGGCCAGCATGAGATAGGCAAAGTGGTGCATGGTTTGACTCACCCACTGAGCGAGCCCGGCGGAAGGGTTCTGGCTCTTGCTGAGGTTCCACAGGTCGAAGAAGACAAAAGTGTGGTTGGCACAAATGCTGCTGAGAATGATGACTGCTGTCAGGTTTACAAAAGGGAAATAGGTGAATCTGAAGGCCACCTTGTACAAGAAGTAGGAGATCATCAAAGAACTGACAACAGCGAGCAAGACCATCAGGGTAATAAACACTGAGCGTAAATAAAAAGAAATGCTTAGAAAAATAGATAATATTGCCAGGACTGGATACTTAGTATCGAGTAAAAGGTAGTGCTGGAATAGTTTCTGTTTAAGGCCCAGGTCCATTCCAGTGATAGATGTGTAGTTATCAAACAGATCCCAGGTTTCAAGGTTGTCCAAGTAGATCCCCATCATAGATGCACCTTTTCTTGTAGGCAGGAAAAGCAGGCTGTATTTGAGAGAGGGCACTTGGTACTCCATTGTCTGGGGACTGAGAAAGTCCCTGTCAACCAGGAAGTGAAGCAGCTGGTAGATGGCATTGAAGCGGGTACATTTTTCTGGGACTTGGGCACACTGAGAGTGTTTCTGCCTGGCAGCTTCGGGGCCTATGCAGGAGGGAGTGAGGACACCTCGGTGGTAGTCTGGGGCACAGGCACGGAGCAGGGCCAGCGTGTGGGAGATGTCCCCTTGGGTTATCTCCAGACAGGAAGACCTGTTGTACAGGACAGCAATGTAGTTCCCCAGGGACCAGCTTGGGCAGCATTCGTTGGCTTCAGTGCGCTGGCAGAGGTCTCTAAAATGCACGTGGGAGCGTATCTGAAAAACATGAGGGGGCATCGGGTCAGACCCTCTCTTGCAGCCTCAGTGTTCCTTACTCACTGCAGTAATTCTCTCCTCTCCTCTCCTCTCCTCTCCTCTCCTCTCCTCTCCTCTCCTCTCCTCTCCTCTCCTCTCCTCTCCTCTCCTCTCCTCTCCTCTCCTCTCCTCTCCTCTCCTCTCCTCTCCTCTCCTCTCCTCTCCTCTCCTCTCCTCTCCTCTCCTCTCCTCTCCTCTCCTCTCCTCTCCTCTCCTCTCCTCTCCTCTCCTCTCCTCTCCTCTCCTCTCCTCTCCTCTCCTCTCCTCTCCTCTCCTCTTTCCCCTTTATCCAACATGTACCACCAATCCCTGGCCATCCTCCCAGGGACAAATCCCAAACACCAAAATTTTGGAAAGTTGGTAGCCTTTTGCAAAAATCAAACCCTGTCCATTATTTATATTTTATAACTACAGATTTGAAATTTTGGCTTCTATAGCAAATACAGCTCATCCAATTAAACTTCCCACTTATAAAACTTGCCACCAGTCTCCAAGCTGGTAGCTCAATTTCTGTAATTATGTTCTGCTGCCCAAAATCCTCAGCAGCTTCTGATGGACACCTTTAGCTTCTGGACCAGCTCCTGTTCAGTCTCCATTTATTCTTGTTTAATTTGCAACTGGCAGGTGGGATCATCCCTGTATTGCCAAGTAGGTGAAATGTTTTGGAATCCTCCAGGTGAAACCTGTCGCATGGCCTGTTTTTTGTCTGGCATCCTCTCAGCAAGACATCAAAGACTGCAGCAGACAGAAAAGAGACAGCCTGTACATGTGTTCTTCCTGCCATCACTGACCTTGTCTTGTTCCATTTGACACATAGACTGAATTGCTTGCAAGTTCCATAAGCTCCCAGCAGTTGTGGACATAAATACCAGCTGGGAATAGCTCTTTTCTGAAATAAAGAAGAAGGAAAAAAAAATCATAAAATGAGGTAATGAAGATGAATCAGCCAGGCTGTTTGGAGTAGACTCTGTCTTCACAGAAAAAAGGAATATATCTCTGTCTGTAGGACTGCTCTGGAGGGCTCCCTGGAGGGAAGCAGGTCACAAGACAGTAGTGAGCATGTGCCTTGTGTGACCTCGCCCCTGCCCCTTGGAATAGGTCAGCAGCATCAGGGCATTCTCAAAATCAAATGTCAGCTTGCCTTTAGTGACTGCTGGCATCTGGTTCTGCATCCCTGGAACAAGGAAGGAGCTTGAGCCCAGCCAAAAACCCCCAAGGAGCTGTGTGTTTGGTGTGTGACTTGTTTCCAGAGGTGGATAGAACAAAAATATCTTAATGCTGTTCTCCTTTCTACTTACTGCCCATTTTGGGACAAGTCTGGGGGGTGTGGGAGTTTTCTGTTTTTCTCTCCAGATTTTACTGCCATGTACACTTTTCAAGAAGAAAAGAAGGAAGGAACAGAGAGGGAGAGGGAGCAGACAAGGGGAGGGAGCAGACAGCAAGTGGGGCATGTGCTGTTTTTTCAGAGTATTCACTTTTGATATGGGTAAATGGTGGAAACATTGGTCCTTTAATATGTGTTTGCAAGGTATATTTCTAAAGGGAAAACAAGAACTATGGCAAAGAGTTAAGAAGGAGAAATAACTCTTCAGAATTTCTGAACCAGCCTTTTGTGACCACCGAAGTAAGACGTGCTGGGAGGGCACTGCCAGAGCTCTCACAGGTGGAACTGCACACACTGCTTGCTTAGAGCAAATTCAGAGTATTCCCTGTGTCCTGAGCTCTGACAGTTCTGTCAGTTGAGTTCTGGGTGTGCAGTATTTACTGCCTCACCAAGATTTCAGTCACCTGGGGGACCACAGAAGAATCCATCTGCTCCGTAGCTGGTTTCCACCATTCTCCGTGTCCTCGCTGCTTGTTCTCCCTGAGCAGCCTTCTGTCCTCTGCCAATGCCAAGGTCATCATAGCTAGCAAGAGGCCAGATTATTGTTAATAACTGTGATTATTAACAAGAGAGTGTCTGCCTGGGAGTTACATTCACTGACAAGGCTCTGGTGCCAGACACAGCAATAGGGAGCCTAAATCCATTGCAGGCACAAGGACTTCAAACCCTCCAATGCCTCAGTTGCTTTTAAGCATAGGATGTATGGAATTCACATAAATATTCTGGCATATTTAATACGTGACTTTACAACCAACATGTTCCTCAAATCCCCCAAACCAAGCTCAAATACCTTTTCTTCTTGGCATAGGGAGAAAGGGAAAGAGTCTTCTTGTAGCCTGTATGGCTCTCAATATTCCTCCACACAATGAGCTTCCTCCCAATGTCGGTGTCCCGTGGCTCGAAACCCTGCACCAAGGAAAAGGGCTTTGTCACAGCTCCACTTCAGCTCAGCTTCCTTAGGCCTCCTCCAGCACATGGAAACTGTAGGAGACTATTACTGCATCTTGGAGAGATACACAAATTGAACTTTCCCTGGAAATACTGGATCCCAGAGATAAGAGAAAATATATGAACCCTTTCCCTTCCTCTTTCCCTTTCCCCTTCCCGTCCCCTTTCCCTTTCCCCTTCCCGTCCCCTTTCCCTTCCCCTTCCCCTTCCCCTTCCCCTTTCCCTTTCCCTTTCCCTTCCCCTTTCCCCTTCCCTTTCCCTTTCCCTTTCCCTTTCCCTTTCCCTTTCCCTTTCCCTTTCCTTTCCACTTCTCTTTCCCTTCCCATCAACAATGACTACAATTATCTATCCCTGATCTACCAAGAATTTCTCCTCCTTTTTAAGGGTAGTAGTTCCTTACAGAAATTGCACTAATTTTCTTTTTTGTGGACAAAGTCTAGTGTATTCTTATTTTCTCAAGATTCCTCCAGGAGCCAGAGCAGGGATGATTTTAGGGAATGTGGCATTCCTCATGGAAAACATTCCATGAGCACAGTGCTCAGAACAGGGCATGCTCTCCAAAAGCCTGATGCACAGACTGCAGGAGCCAAAGCCAGCTCCTCTATCTCAGCTCTGCCAAGCCCAGCTGTTCACTGGGGGCAATCCCAGCCTTCCAGCCTTGGACAGGGAGCAAAGGGAGCAATCCCAGTTTGTGCTGGCAGTGTCTCCACACTGCAGTGAGGGCATGGTGGGAGTGCACAGCACAGCTGAGGGACAAGCGTGGGCTGTGTTCTCCCTGTGTGTCAGGGCCAGCTGTGCAGGACTGGCACATTCTGCTCATCGTGGAGGGACGATTGATATCACGGGTTGGGCGTGGATTTCCTTACATTGCCGTTGATCCCTGAGCTGTAGGCACTCACCATGAGGGGCTGTGCAAAGTCAGGCAGGTTCCCCAGCAGCAGCCCAGCCACGCTGCAGACGGCCGCCGCCACGGAGCACAGCAGCAGCACGGCCAGCGGCCACTCCGCCAGCAGCTGCGAGTAACTGCACAACAGGAGGAGAACAATGCAGCTGGTAAGGTGCTTCTGCTCTGAGCACAAACCTGCTGCTGAGCCACTGAGCTGGCAGTAACTGGAAGGAGAAAATCAGGGTCTCTGGTTTGCAGTTATTTACTGTGAAGCTTGGAGGCTCTAGTGCAGCTATTAATGAACACATTACACCTCTAACTGGATATTTGCAGGCAGCTCTAATTAACTCGGGTAATTACATTTTGCCTCTCTGCGTTTTCCAGCTTTTTCAATCAGAAATAATAAAAACCAGACTCTTGTGTCCTCAAGCAAAATGAAGCTTTAAACATTTAAGTTCAAAGATTGCATTTAGAAAGAGCCTCTTAATTTCCCCCAGATTGTGCAATGTCAGCTGGTGGCTGCAACAGTTTAGGCTACAGATTTCCAAACTGGACCCTGAGAAATCTTTGGGTAATTCTGAAGAGTCCTTGAAGGTAACTGACCCAAGCAAGCCCATTGTCATTGGTCTAAATTAGTGTATTTAGACACTGCTCTAAATTCATACATGTTCACTAGAATACATTCAATTTTAATGATGTATCACAAAATTTTGATGACATCAAAACCCTTCCAGGGAAGCAGCTTACTCTGGCCCAAGTATTATTTGTCAGTTACTTTTGTTCTTAAGGAGCTTGTGTAAAATTTTCTCTCCAAGTTCCGTTTTTCCTTTGGGACAAACTGTCTCACATATAGGATGATCTATGAATGTTACTCTCCCACATTTTTTACCAGTGTAAGTTTTACTATGTCAAGATTTTTGTCTTCCTCAGAAATATCAGTTGAGATGTAAGATAGCAGAATGGGTTCCTGCTCTGGTTTGGCAGGCTAGTTCTTTTGTGTTCTGATGTACTTTTGAAATATAAAAAATTCTTTGAACAAAAATAGCTGACAAATGTTTGTGAAGGCAAGTGAAATAGTCATGAACTTTATTTGAGATGGAATGTTTCTCCTTGCCTGCTCTTTTCCCCCTTTTGCCTGGGACTCCACCACAGCTATTTCAGAATTAGAAGTCATCACAAGCACTTCAAGCAGCTTTTCACATGACTTTTGATTTTTTTGTTATTTTGCCTTTTTTTTTTTTCAATTTACAATTGCCTTATCAAGTTTGTTTTCATAGATGAAGTCTTTACTATAAAAATGAACAAAACTGCTCTTCACTCATTAGAGTACCTAATTTCTGGAGGCTATTTTGGATATTTCCATGTCCAATTACCAGAAAAAAGAACAAAAAAACCAGCTGCGGTCGCTGATGACAGAAGGTGCATATCCAAACCATCCAGAAGCAATAGTTTACAAAAGTCAGATTTTAAACAAAAGTAGAAGGCAATCAAATTATTTTAATTTTGATAAATGTATTTAAAATTTTCTGTCTTTATAAAAGATGAGTTTACTTCATGGATGGGCTCTTTTCCTTATTGCTCCTCTGATAAGACAAGCTGGATTAATCTTACACACACACACACACAGACACATCTAGAATTATTATATATATATAAATATATATATAAAGCTACCATATGGGTTAGAGCCAGGCACCTGCCCAAGAACAGCTACTCAGACAATGTTACTATTCATTAATGCAGGTTGAATTGATCTCACAAGCACAGGGAGATTTTTCCAAGGAGTGGAAAGCCCCAGGAGCGCTGACCTCGCCTCTGGAGCCGGGCCTGCTGGGATGTCACCAGCAGGAGCACTCTGCTTCTCCTAATAGCAGGACAGGAGAGCACTGATCACAGGGTACAAGGAAGGACAAGGAAGCTTTTGCTGTTCAACATACCTTTTTGGCATCCTGAAAGCTTTGTCATGTCTGCAGAGAGAAAGGAAAAAAGATGTGTTCATTTATTATTTTCCTGGGAAGCCCTATCAGTGCTGGGCTGATCCCTGAGCAGATTAACCCTTGCAGCGATGTAAGCACCAAGGTGAGCCAGCGCTGCCACAGTTCTGTCACTGTGTGAATCAGTTAAATGAATAATAGAGCCTTTTCCTCTCCCATTTTAACCAAACAGGATGGGAAGCCATGTAGTCACTCCTCCTTTGTCCCTCTCAGAAAACCTTCCAGAGAACTGAACATTAGCAATGCAGTCCTATAGAAATCCATTAAAATCTGTCTGGTTTAAGTGCTTTCCCTGCACTTCCTAAAGTGTTTCTTGACAAAAGCAAACCTCTTTTTCAAATCTCATGAGCTGGGCTAGCAACAACTATAGTTAGTTTTTATTTTCTCTTTAGCTCAGCTCACCAAAAAGGTGACTCTCATTTGTTTCCTGGGTCCCTCCAAGGACTGTCTTTTCAGGCTATAAGAGCAGAAAGCCAGTGGAGCTGCTAAAAATATTTGATTTGGATTTTCTTCAGAGGAGCATTTGTTACTCCTGCTTGAAGGGCTCTAAGAGGGGAAATAAAGAAGCCTTCCCCAGGGGAGCCAAAGTTTGTTAGTGAATCCCTGAGGACAAGCCTTCCACCAGCATCCTGGCAGAAAAGCTGCATCTTGTTGGGTCAGGTATCTCCAGGACCTTTTGTTCTGCTCTCTCTTTCTGCTCTGAAACATCCCCTTGAAACATGGCCCAGTCTGGCACGGCCTTGGCTTGGTCACAGCTCGCAGGGAACTGCTCCCACCTCCTTCCACAGCTGTGCCAGGCTCTGCTCAGCCAGTGCTCCCTCCTCCTCTCACCCTCCCACACTCCTGCTCAGCCTGGGAGAAGGTCCTGCTGCACTCCAGTATCTGTGTCGGGCAGATGGTCCCCCCTCCTTGCAGCAGCCAACCTTGAGGCAGCTCATCCTTCCTGGCCTTGTTATGAGTGGGAGAAATGGAGAAGCAGTGGAGGAGAGCTCCCCATGGCACAGTCACTCCGGGTGGCTCATGTAAAAAATGATTCTGTGTTTTGCTCGTCACGCTAATGCTCTGCAGATTCGGGACAGAGAGGAGCAGAGCAAAAGCCTGCCCAGATTATCAAAGCGAGGTCTCTCTCCAGCAGTACACTGCCCATCCTGTGCTAATTCCCTCACAATAGCTCTTCAAGCAGATTTGCTTGGATTAAAAACCTCATTCTGGCATTATTATGTTATCACTTTTCTGACTGCTGGCGCTGCACACTCTGCCAGGGATTTACAATCCAGTTGTGCTTCCTACTTAAATAACCTGTTACAGAGGATGTGGTTGGCAATTTTGTTGATAGCACATGAGTGAAAAAGGATCCAGAAAAAGGATCCAGGAAAGCGATTCAGAAAAAGGACCCAGGCTCCTTTGACTGCAGTTCCTCTACACAAACACAAGCAAATTAAATCCTGTGTAAATGGCTGGAAAATGAGACTCTAAAGGGCCTTTGTGCCTAACACTGCAATGCTGTACACAGGCAAGAAAGGAATCCTGCGCCATCTTTTATCAGGATTCAGTGGCTATGGCTACAGCAGTGAAGGGATCACGATCTCTTGTGCCAGGAGTGGACCCTAAAAGGCACACTCAGGAGGAAGGATGGTGCTGGCTGGAAGGAGCAGAGTTGTAGCTCAGGCTCTTGTTACCCAGGCACTGCACACAAATGGATTCTGTCATGGACAAGAAAGAATTCATACCCTGGTTGCTGCCCAACCTGGAAAGCCAAATAATGTTCTCCCCTTTTGTATCTCTCACTGCTCAGCTGTTGCCCTCTGCTGCCATTCCCTCCCAGCACTGGCAGCAGCTTCTGTGGGGGCAGGAAAAGAACAAACTCTATTCCCACCACTGAGAACTCTGCCAAGATAAAGGACTGGCAGCTGGGTGGCTTGGAGTGCAAAGGGAGAAAATACAGAGGTAAAGGAAGATGGGCCTATTCACAGCTGCATGACCTAGGAGTGACTGAGTGACCTTGGCTTTAGCCAGCCACTCCCTTGAGAAGGAAATCCCACCTCTCCCTGGCATGGGAATGGCTGCTCTCTGTACACCCACACAGAGGTAGAGAGCAAACTGGATCCTTCTGTGTGTTTTGGAGCAGCTGCTGCCCCGAGCTGAAGAACAAACCCACGTTTCATCTACCACAGCTCAGCCCCTGTTCATCCCTCCCAGTCCCCCCACCGAGTGTGGAAGCCACTCTTTCACGCCGCCCTCGCTGTGCCCTTACCTGACTGTCACAACGTGGTGCTGCACCGGCCGCCGCTGCCCGGGGGACCACTGCTTCCAGGGCGTTTCCGAGGCCTCGGGGTGGGAGGCGGCCTCAAGGTCCCCGCTGGAGAGGTGGGAGCACAGCACGGGCCTCTCGCCGTGCCCAGGGAGTGAGGGCAGGCCGTAGCTGCCTCGGGACTCCTCCTGGCTGCAGGGGTAGTACGGGTGCTGCTGCTGGGAGTCCTGGCAGCTGGCTGGCACCTGCCCGTTGGACTGGGTGGAGACTGGCCCAAGCGTGTGGCTGGAGGAGGGCAGGTTGTCTTCTCCCAGCCCGGGGGATGCAGGAATGGGGCAGTGATGGACTGGGCAGATTTTTTCCCAGGAAGTGCCACTGTAGCTGAGCTCAGCATTCCCAATCTCTGGCATGGCAAGGCAGGTCTGGCAAGGTCCTGCATTTTGTTTTTCCCTATGAGAGAAATGAAGGGAAAGGTAAAACGGGAGAGGTTGAAAGGCTGCGCTGGGGAGCTGCATCTCAGAAACTGGAGATGCTTACAGACCTCCCACACAACACAAAAGTCAAACCTCACCCACTGTATCCTCTACCAGGAGTCTGCCTGAGGGCTGAACTGGATTATGCTTTTTATAAAGACATCCATGACTCATTCAGGGATCCCAAGCGATGGAGAATTCTGTAATCCATCCTTTGTGTGTGTTGCTTCAAAAGTTGGAAAAATTGGGTAATATCCGACCCAAAAATTCTCTGGGATATTTCATTGTGCCAGGAGGGTCCTAACTGAGGACCCAGAGAAATTACACAAGTCTGGACAAACAGAATTGAAAGGAATCTGCATATGAGGAAGCCACTCAATTATCTGCACTCCTTGGGAGGATTAATTAGTGTGATTGCTCTGCAGGAGGACTGGCACTGCTCCATGTTGGGTCAGCAGGGGAGTGAGTCATCCCTGGCACTGACACAGCTGAGCAGTGAACCTGAGGGCTGTGACATCTAACAGGGCCTTCAGCCTCCAGCCTGGCACATTCCTTCAGGGCTCCCATGTCCTGCATGCTCCACAGGGCTCTTCAGGAACTTTTTAGACACACATCTCCCAAGGATGACAGCAACAAATTTTATTGGTCTTACCTTGTAGGGAGGGGATGGACTGGGATCTCTATAGATCCTTTGAAACGTGACTATCCTCTGGCTGCTGGATTTACTTACACAAAACATTTGCAGACTCTAGTTCCCAAGTAATGAGGTTTCTGCAGGATACACTTTCTTCCCTTCAAGGAATGTAAAACATTATTTCATTCCTATAGTTCTTGATTTATGGAGCCTGAGAGGTTTTGCTAGCTTTGAGAAAGTTTGAATCATACTTTGAGGGATTGCTTAGTATGTGTGACACCAAAAACCCCTTCACACACCACAGACTGAGGTCCTTGTGACCCCAAAAATGCTTTAGGAATTACTGTCCCAAGAGATGCAAACAGCAGCAGTTTCTGGTCCTTGTTCAGAGCACGTGCCATGGTCTCTTACAGCTGAATGATGTGTCTTGCTGCAGTGCCTGGCATCCAGGATTAAAAAGGACAAACAGTTCAGGCCAGCCAGAATCACAAAATGTCTCAGGTCATCAAAGAATATAATTATGAGTGTTGGAACAAGACTGCAGTGAGATGAACTTTAGCCTAAGGCACCTGGTGTGATGTGGGAAAAAATGAAGGTAAAAAGTTGGGGAAAGGCTATCTTTTATATTTTTCTCACAGCCTTGGAAAAGGGCAGAATTTTAGTGATTACATGTCTCTAGAATTGCACCCAAAGTTAACTGGCATGAGATTTTTAAAGACAAAAGAATCTGGAGAATACTATTAGCTCAATATTGCTTGAAAATTGCTATTTTTTCCAGAAAGCAGGACATATTGGCCTTGGCAGTCTGTGCTGTGTACTTTCCAACATCAGCTGAGTTTATCAACACTGATAAACTATATTTCATGATTGTACCAAATGGGCTTATTTCATTAAAATCATGACAGCAGGGTCATGTTTGTGGTAGCAGTTACACCACTGCCAGTGTGGACACTCAAGGCACAGGCATCACATGTAGCCTCACGTGCACATTGTACTAGTCCAGGGAGCAGTAACAGAGAAATCTTGCCTGATTAACCACCATCCAATGCTACATTTAGTTTCTAAGCCTAATGAAAGCTGCAGCAGTTACAGACACAGATAGCACATTCCTGGGACCTGACTTCAGAAGCCATAATTGATGTGGTGTCTGTGCTGAAGCAGGTGCCAGAAAACCAGCAGACAGGTGTGTGCACACACCTTATCTCCCCTCAGTGAGATAAGGTTGAGATAAGGTTGTCCCCAGCAGTTCCAGTGCTCATTTGCCTCTAAGCTGCAGTCAAGGTACTGGTACTGAGCTGGTTCAAAACAGCAAGAGGGAGAGCAGCTGGCAAAGCAGAAGCTCCTGACTGTGACAATGATGTCCCAGTCACCCACAGAACTTGTCAAATAACATCAACAATAGGCTTGAAGTCCTTGCTGTCCTGTCCCAGGTGGATTAGTGACAGGATTACCTGGCCTCTCAAGTGTGTGATTTGTGTTAGAGCTCTGTGTAAAGGTAGTTCACAACAGGAGATTCCACACTTGTCATATATGAGATTACAAATGCAGAGCCACCAAAGCTGCTCAGGAGATGCAATCTGAAGTCTTGTTTGGGGTTCTTACAGCCCCATCAGAGCCTGGGGAGGGATTCAGGTGCAGCACGGGGCAGGAGCACTGCAGACAGAGCAGGGAAAGATCAGGGTCTGTGGCAGTCAGCACATAAAATTGCACCTTCAATTAGTCATTGCACTTCTCTGCTAATTATAGCAGCAACCTGATGGGAGCATGCTAAACCACCATGTCCCCTACAGTGCTGGTGAGGTGCAGGGGCAGAGGTTGTTTGGGACAGCTGACCTGGAGGGTCCCTCAAGCCACACTATCAAGCTTTAAGCGTAAATCATCCCACTCCTCCCATGTGTCCAGTGACTTTGTGGTTTGTAGTTTTGTACTGCAGGGAATTTTCATCAGAGAGCTGTGGTCATGCTAGTGTTATGCTTTGACAAGGTCTAGACCTTTTCTGACTCCCTTTTTGTTGCCTCTAAGTTACTCTTTTTCCTCTACCTTGATCCCATTATTTTCCCTAGCTGCGTGCTTTAAATAGGTGATGTTCTCCTACAGTGCATAATAATTCATAAAGACACTGCTGCACTCACATCTTGTGTTTTGGTGTTCCTACACCTGTACTATATTTCAGATTTTTTTTTCAAAGGAAAAGCAAAATTCTTATCCCTTTAAACTACTGTATCTGCACAGTAATCTGGGACCAGAGGCTTTTCATGACTTAATTAGCCTGCCTGCCTCATCTGAGGGTGAGTATGTGACACTGGACAGAACAAAAGGGCTTTTACAAAATACACTTTGAATGTGGTCAGGGAGAGGCAGGAGACCATGCAATGACAAATTCTTCCTCCACAAACCCCTCGGCTACAAAACCTCCTGGTGGAGAAAGCAGATGCCAAACTCTTGGAGATTGCAGATTGCCTCCGGGTTTTCTGCACATACATTGGTAACGTTGAGTCTAATATTTCACACAAAATCACACTCTCCTTGTTTACCATCTTTGCTGTGAAATGCTGTCAAGTTCTGCTCTTCCCCCGCATGTCGTTTCCTAACTCAATCCCTGACCTGCTCAGTGACTTCAGATTCTGGAATAACTTTGGCAAGTTTGGATCATTCACTCGTGACTTCTCTCCATTATCTCTTTCTCAGACTAAACAATTACAGCTCTGTCAATCACCCTCTGGATATGAGTTCCCTTATGCTCACCCCTCTCCAACTCCATGACGATGTGACCTTGGCTATCCACCATCTCCAGGGAAACCTGGAGCTTGCAAATAATGATGGGTTTGGATAATCACTGCTGGCAGCTCAGCAGAATTCAAGTCTCCACTTGCTGCTCTCCCAATTAGCTGTAGTGCTGGTGAGCTTAACCTTTGCTCTGCTGAGGTCTGCACCAGACACGTAGGCTGCTCCTCCTTTGCCCGAAACCGTGTCACTATTACTTTTCTGGGCCCTCAGGACCCTGAACTATGTTAGGAGAATGTTTCTGGGGATTTTTGATGTCTGTTTGCTGTCAGACATGAGGAGAAGAGGGCAGAGCACCACACTGGACTCTGCTTGCCACGCTGACACTGACAAAGACTTCTATTTTTAAGATTCATTCCCACTCTGGGCTGTGTCAGATATTTGATATGTTTGGGATTAAACAGGCAGAAATGGTGTCTTGGCTGCAGAAAAACCTACAGAGGCAGCTGACAGCCTCCATTTTCTTTTCCAGGCTCAGCTGGATGCAACCAGAGAGATGCTGACAAAGGAGAAAAGAAGGGGTATAAGGGAAGGGATGGACTAGGGTTAACTGCTCCTGTTACCCACACCTGTGAGCTGTGTTGCTCTCACTGTTTGCTTCCCTGTCTCTTGCCCTGAGATGTCTAGACAGAATAATAATCCAATTTGTGGACCTGCCCAAGCCACTCTGAGTGCAGCAGTGCTTCTCTGAGATGAGTGCCAGGGCATAAACACCCCAAAGTATGTGGGGGACCCAGCAAACGGACTGGAGCTTCTTCCCACGAGGAAACAGGAAAGAGAAGGTCAGGATTTCTAAGGAAATGGCCAGAAGTTTTCTGCCATTCCAGGTCTGCAGGGATGTGGTGGGATGGATACAGGGTTTGTGGCAGGAGCCAAGGGCTGTATGCTGTCAGTCTGTCCCCCTGGCAGGGATTATCTCCCTTTTCCAGAGACCAGCATCCTTGTGCCCCACAGAGAATGGCTGCAGGAGCTGCCTTTAGGCTTTAGCTGCTCACTCCGCCCTAGCAGGTGCTTTACTGGAAACATGCCATGTTGGCTTCTTGCTCCCAGCACGTTCCCCTCAGGATGGTTTCGTCCTGCAGCACACAGAGCCAAGCTGGGCTGGAGGAAGCTTTGCACGCAGGGAAATAGTAGCATATGACCACCTTCGTTTTCCTAAGCAATTCCAGTTTTTGGCTCTCTCTGGTCTTGCTGTCCCCCCCAAGCCAGAGCAGCAGGAGAGCAGCAGGAGAGGTTCTGAGAGGGTAATGGGCCAAAAATATTCAGCCTTTTGCAGGACTGGCCCCTTTCTCTGCCTAATTCCACCCTCATCACCAAACCCATTTCTATAAGCACTGGGGGTTTTTTTAATAGATCATTTCCCCCTTTGCATACTAAAGAGAGGATCAAGAAAGAAGCACTTTGCATATGAAAGATGGGAAACACCTACTGAGTGAATGGAGCTGTCTGATGCCTGACTCAAACTACAACTTCTCCTGTTGCCCCAGGATTCTCAAGGGGGAATAAAAACAAGTGGGAAAATGGCAGAAGTCTGTACCTTGCCTACAACCAGAGCCCTTTTTCATCAAGAACCTTTGCTCAATTAGACATTAGGTGCCACAAAATTTCATTCAACAACAACAAAAAAAAGCTAGTTTGTTTCTCTTTCCCCTTTTTTTCCTTCCTCTAGCAGAGTTTTGTTTGCATATCAGCTGTGCAAGTGTTCCCCAATGAAAAAGAAATATGAATTCTTTCTGGATTAAATCCATGTGCTATAGGTCAGCTTCCATCTAGACTAATAGCTTTTTCCTGGAGAGCTGTAAATGACTTTTTAAGAATGTGCTTTTATAATGGAATTTAAATTTCTCTTTGAACATACCACCAGCAAAACTGCAGTGGAGCTCTTGAGAAAAAGAGCTTTTTTCTTTGTATTTTCTAAGGAGATAAGAATGCCCTTTCCCTGGGATTAGGGAAGGGTTCAGTGAGTTTCACTGTCACCTCGTTATCTCGCTCCCTGTCTCCCTGACAGGGAGAGACAGGCACTCCTGAGCAATCCATCTCCTGCTCTGGCTGCGGCAAATCCTTGTGCGCTGAACAATTCCTGCTGAGTTCTTTTGTTTTGCTTTTTCAGTCTAGCAGCAGGATCGTGCATATCCTTGAGAAGACCTACAGTTTTTTTGTTAGTGAGACTCCTGAGTATGTTAAATCATCATGAAAAATTAATGAGACTGCAAAACTCTGCTTCCCACGTAGTCTGCCAGGAAAAGTTTAGTTTTATAAACCTTTCCATTGACTTGTGCAAACGGCCTTACCTTTCCACCAGGCAGCTGCTGCTGCTGCTGTGGGTACAGGTGTTTGTGCTGGGATAGAGCCAGAGGCAGAGGGCTCAAGGCTCCCACCCAGCCTTCAGTGCCAGAACAGCTCTGTCTGCACTGGGAAAATCATACTTGCTAAGCCTTGTTTAGAAGGAAAAAAAAAAAGGGTTAAATGGAAAGGGAAAGGAAAAGAAAATCACCACTTTAGTGTCCCAGGCTGAAAGAGGCCGGGAGGAAAGTGGTGTTTTCTATCATCTGTGGTTTTTTACTGATGCAGTGAGCATTGATGATGAAGAGCCTTGGCTAGGACAGAAGGTGGAGACCACAGAGCTAAGACTGAGTGAGCAGCATGGATGAGAAATGCATCTGTGTCAGGTGGCTTAACTGTCTGTAACTTACCTCTTGCAGGCTGCAGTGTTCATCTCAAGACCTGTCTGAATGGCCAAGGAGTACTCAGACAAGCAAAGAAAATGGCTCCAGTAACAGCTTTGCCCCCATTGAATGCACGAGGTCTAAAGCAGTGCTGGACTGTGTGAGAGCCACAGGAGACTGAGACCCCCAGGCACAGCAGCCTCTGGCCGGGGACATCAGAGCTGTCTGAGTGCCCTGCCAGTGCTCCCGGGCGGGTGGGGCTCCCTCAGCGTGAATGTCCTGTAGCAGACACAAATGGAACCCTTGGGCTTTCAGAAAGGATTTGTGTGCTGCTGACCTCGGGGTGTGCTCTGTCAAGCAGAATCTGAAGAGCTTAGGTCTGTTGCCCTGGTCTAACAAATGCCAATGTACTTGTGAATATGGGATGGCTCCTTGCCCATGATTTTGGGCTTGTTGATGTTTCCAGAAAATGTTGATGATTGTGGCTGCTAACCTGGCTTAAGACACCAGGTAAGGGAGCATATGTCACGGGGGATGAGGGATGTGGGGGTTTATGGAGGAGATCTTTGGACTGAAACCCATTTTTGCCCACAGCTGATTGCACTAAGGCTCTGTCTGAAACACGCTGAGCTTCCCAACAATAGCTCTCCCGTTGCTGCAGAAGGGAGAGCACACCATGTTGCAGGATCAAAACCTGCCCGCGAGGCCAAACCAGGAAGCCCCCCTGGCACAAATAGCTGTGCTTGGTGCTCCTGGCCCCAGGGCAGGAGCAACCAGGACCCCGGCTGGGCAGCACACGTCGCCAGAGCCCAATCGCGGGTGGGCAGCCTTGCAGGCTGCGAGGGACTCTGTCTGCACCCCCGGTGGGAGGATGGGACACACCTCGGCAGGACTGGGGGGTCCCGGTCCCAGGAAAACCCGGTGACACCGACCACTTCCACACACAGAACCGGTGGTGGCGGCAGGGCTGCAGTTCCCACCCGCCGGGGCACCGGCTCCGCGTCCCTGTCCCGATCCCGCAGCTCCTACCTGGGCGAGGCGGGGTCGCGACCGCGGCGCGTCCCCTCGGGCCGCGGCTCCCGGGGCGGCGGGGCGGGCGCGGCCTCCATGGCCGGCGGCGGCGGGCGCTGTCCGTGCCCGCGGTGCTGAACACTCCGGAGCGGTGGTGGAGGTAGCGCCCCGGCGCGTCCCGGCTCTTGCCCGGCTCGGCTCGGCTCGGTGCGGCGCGGCTCTGCCCGATTCGGCGCCGCTCTACCTGGCCCGGCTCGGCTCAGCGCTCAGCGCAGCTCGACTCGACTCGGCTTGGTTCGGCTTTGCCCGGCTGGGCTCTGCCCGGCTCGGCGCGGCGCTTGCGCGGCCGCGGAGGCGGGCCCGGCGCGGGGGAGGGGGGGCACGGGGGCGCAGCCGCCGGCACCGGGAGAGCTGCGGGGGGAACTGTGAGCCCCGGGCCAGCCTGGCTGTCGGGGATGCGGCGGAGCTTAAGGGTGCGGAACAGGAGCTCGGGGCACCGGGCATCCTTTGGGCGAAAATAATTGCCTCATCCCTGCAGTTGTGCTGCTGCTTGGCCCGGTCTGGGAATGCTCCCAGAAGTGCTCCTGGCCCTGTGTGGCAGGTGCAGGGCAGCGTTTTGAATTGTTGGCTTTTAGAAGCATTAAATAGGTAAAGGATCTTTTGAAACAGATGGTACGTTTGAAACAACTGAGTTGAAAGCATGGAGAACACAGGGAGGTCAGGCATGTCCACCTCCTTGCAGGATCCTTCAGTCCTTGTCTGTCCATACTATGACATTGCTCTGAGCTGGGTGGTAGCCACACGTGTCTCCTTGTGCATGGGGATAGCTTCCTACCGAGCTGGTGGAAGGTGGCTGCTCCTTCTGTAGCTGCTCTCATAACCATGCCAATGACTCATGCAGGAAGGACTTGGGGCTTTCTTGTGGCTGTGTGTATGGCCATGGGAGTGACAGCGACCTTCTCTGCCTTGTCATCATCCTTTGTGCGGCTGTGGGGATGGCTGTGACCTTCTCCTTCCTCGTAGCCATGTCTGTGGACCTCACAGTGGCAGTGACCTTCTTTCTCATGAGGGTGGCATCCTTTTTGCTTCACACATACAGAACAGCTGAAGCAAAAAGGGAAAGTATTAGAGTGGAGAGTATCCTATAACTTCCACTAATCCTCTAGCTGCTTAGAGTAAGCCCTTCCTGCCTTAATGACTTAAATGCCCGAGGCAGTTTAAAGAACAAAAAGCTTTTCCTAATGCCAGGGTGGGTGACTCTCCCACCGAAGGCTGACACTTCTCTGAACCCAGCAGGAGGGAGTTTCCAGGACAGCCTGCGGGCAGCGCCGCTGGCCCAGCGTGGCGCTCTCTTCTGGGCAGGGCCGCAGGGAAAAGCCTGCTGTTCTGAGCCCAGCCACAGAAATGTCACTTGCCTGGTAGGATCGGATCCACTGCGAGGAGCAGCTCCAGAGCAGCTTGTATTGGTGTGGCCCAGCAGGAAAGACTGAAACCTGGTATCTGCTGAAAAGATTAGCTAGCATTAATGTGGTGACAAGGACATAGGTGATATTTCCTTTTCATTCTTCCCGATGCTAAATAAAAATTCTTGCAACAGTAATGATATTAATAGAGCCATGGGAGCCACAAGGATGGTGGGAATCAGCTGGATTCCAAACATCCCACTGCTTCTGACAGACAGGCACATCTTACAGCTTTAGTTTGGCTCAGCCCGAGGTGCGAACTCCTTGTCTGGTAAGTGGGGGTGATCACGCTTCCTCACTCCCACAGCTTGGCAGGTTTCCTCTGTACTGCTGCAAGGTATTCAACACATGGATTAATTATTTTTCATTGCCCTTAGCCAGGGGCTATAGCAGGGCTTGTGCTCCCAGCTGGCTGCAAAGCACTGCCCTAGGCAGCAGTGGTGTTGCCCACGTCCCTCCTGGGGCTGCTGCTGCTGCTCTGCCAGGGCTGGGGGGACCGGCTGTAGTGGCCAAATCTGGGAATCCAGGAGTCCCTTACTTCAAACCTGCTTGGCTCCTGCCCCTGCAGTGCAGCAGAAGAGGAATTGCCTCTCCCAGCACCCGGAAGCTGATGCTCTCCTTAATGTGTTGTGTCATTTGGAATATTGCCACTCTGTGACTCCCTGTGCTTGGCCAGCTTGAGACTGGTGGGGCAGATCTCAGTGTCATTCTAGGGGAGGCATGTGCTGATCCCAAGATGTCCTCTCCTTACAGAAACAACCTAAGGGTGAGCAGGAAGAACACGTAAATGGGGTTCCCAAACTATTTTAGGAACTAGGGACATAAATGCTTCCCACAAGACAATTCCATCAAGATGTGAACAGCCTTCATCCAGAGGAACTCTTAATTTCATTGCCTGGCAAACCATGATGGGTAGGTCAGCAGGATGGAGGCCAAGTGGTCCGGAGCAGTCTCTTTGGATTGGGATGCATCCCTGCCTCTTTTTCTGCAGACAATGCTACCCCAAATCTCAGGGAAACCATGCTCAAAGCTGACAGCTTGAAGTGGTGACACCACCATGGTGTTTTGCACAGTGCAAAAACACTCATGTCATGAGTTTCATAGACACCCAAGCCCCTGAAGTCATCCTGGCCAAAGCAAGGCTGGGGATCATTGCGCAGCTGCCTCGGATTGCAGCAGACTGCTGGTTTCCAGGCAATGTGCAATGGCTCATGGATCTGCAGCCAGCTTATGAACCCTGGTTTGTCACTGCTCACTGGAGCAATGAAATAGCCAGCGTATTTCTGCTGCTCGAAGCCAGTGACAGTGTGCCAGACACCTCCCGTGCTGGAAGATTTCCATGGGTACAGCAGCAGTCCTGGCTGCTCCTGCTGCATAAACCTCCCATTGTCTCACCCACTGAAATCGCTTCCTTAGCCAGAGAACAGCACTGCATTAGCCAACTGAGCCCCAGTCATTTCACCGTGCATGGCTTATTTTACAGGTGAATATACCTGCCCACCTCCTGAAACTTCAGGAGGGGTTAATTTAGAGATATAAAGTGCTTTAGTAATGGTTTCAGTGCCAGGACCTGCGACAGAGCTGTTTGTCTAAACATTTACATTATACACCAAAGCCATTGGTGCTGGGTGCCTGAAGAGAAAGGCCCAGATGGATGCTGGGTCTCCTCTACACAGCCAGTTTGATTTGCTGCTGTCCCAGCAGCACAGCACAAGCAATGTCATTGTGCACAGAAGGATGTGTGTCTCTGCAGGTGTCTGCACTCCACAGAGCCCACCTTCTTCTGAGTTCTTAGGAGTATAACTACCTGAAAGAATAAGATTTAGTGCCTTTTTGTTCAGTGCTGTTTGTGACCACTCTGTACTGGGATGGGCTTGGAGGAACCATCACCTTCCAAAATCTGTGCAGTTGTCTGTGTTGATAAGAAGTATCTTCCCCAGTGTATGCCATTTTAAGGCATGAGGTTGAAAAGGGCTCAGGAATCAGGCTCACAGGTTGTTTTTGATTGTCAGTCATCATTTCTGCCCAGGGTGTGTGCTGGAGCATGGCCCACATGCTGCACACAGATGAGAGATCCATGCAGGGCCCTTCTCTCTTTCTCAGGCTTCTGCAAGGCTCCTGCAGTGCTGGAAAGCTCTGAATAGTTGTTGACCCAGTACCAGGGCTGAGAAGGTTGCAGGCATATGGCAGTTATGTTTCTGGGCACTGGGACATTGCAAACTGAAGCAAATAAGAGATGTGCTGAATTTGCAGTGTGTTTGAATGGGGCAGGAGGCCCATGGAGACCCAATTCCACTTTGTCTTGGCAGGGGAAGTCTCACTGTGGCAATATTGTCCCATTTTTCCTGGTGCTGTGTGCTGGGAGCGCAGCCACATTCGCTCTGAAGCCGCCCATATGTTCACACCATTTCCAAGCGTGACTGACAGTGAGCCAGTTCCCTCCAAGCATCCTGAGATATCCCAGACTAATTCATCCTTTGTACATAAATATTCTTCCTGTGACATTTGGGACACAAATTCTCAGCCTGGGGAAGGCCAGAGAAGGCACTGGGGTATGTGACACAACTTGACTAACTGCCTGTTACAATACCTTCACAGCCTAAACAAGGTCCCAATGGCACCAGTGCCAGCGTGTCAGTGTCATCCAGAGATGGCCCAGTTGACATTTGGCTGAGGAAACTGGGCAAAACGGCTCATTTCAGGAGGATCAGAGCCTTGGGGGGAGGAAAACCAGTTCTTTTGGCTCAAGAGCAGATATATGAGCAGTGTGGAAAGCTTACACTTCTCATATTTGTTGAAATGTTTCTGCTTTTTTTTTTTTGGTTAGCAACTGCGCTTCAGAAATGCTCCAAGTATTTCATCTGGTGCTTCCAGAAAAAGGCATCTTTAAATGTTTGTTCCAAACCTTTCTTATCTTTCAATAACAACAGGGCAAAGGAAGAGTGCTTTTAATCAATTCCTTCTGAAAGTACTGAAGGGAACAAAATATTCCAGGGAGAAAGGAAATGGAACTTTTCCTTTTTTCAAACCCAGTTCTGAACCCTAATTGTGTGGTAGCCCACCCTAATCCAAAGTGTTTGGGCTGCACAGTGTCTCTAGGCCTGGGCAACCCCTCAGCCTTTCTGCAGAGATCAAGTCAGAAGGGCCAACAAAATATCCACATTCCCAAAGGAGAATCACTTGGCTCAGGATCTCACTCAGGGACCCAAAATGGTCACCCAGAGAAAGCTATCATCCTTTTGAGTTATGATTTCCATCGTGTTGGAGCAGGGATTATTTGCACTTTCAGAAGTTTTCTGCCACTTTAGTGAAGCTCTCAGTAGCCAGGCACAGCCCAGTAAGTCTGGAAGTGCTTCATGTGATGCCTAAGATTTTTAGCTTTTTATATTTTTAATATATTTGCAGCTTTGTAGATTGCTAAAGCATGGCTGTAGCTTCTAGTAGTTTTCCTCTCTTTCTTCCCTACATTTAGAAACAATAGGATAACTTTACAAACCTAAGTATTGTGTAGTCTTATTTCAAGAAGAGAACAAATTACAAGGATGTTCTGTTTTCCAACCAGAATCTGGACCAGACATAATAAAAGTGGGGCAAAAGAAAGCTCTGGACTGCTTCCAGTGGACACCCCAGGAATTATTACCTAATCAACTAACCTTTTAAGTGGACAGTATATGATATGTATACTAATTGACTAACCTTATAAAAATTGTACAATTACTATACCACGTGTGATTTTTGCCATATAGTGTACTTGCAAGCTTTCAAGTAAAGGTTTGCTTTTATATTCACTCTAACATTATTGGAAAGAACTATTCTATTTTCCAGGCACCTCCACCCCTTCCCTTCACCCAAGTACTAATTATTGTTGAACTAGTCCTTTAATATTTAATTGCCACCTTGACTCCCCTTTTCATCTCCTCCCTTCCCAGGCTGGTCCTTCCTGTGTTTGTGCTCCCAACCAGCTGCACACCTTGACCCTCTGCATAAGCAGAGCCAGTGTTCCTGCTGAGCCCAGGCAGAATCCATGCAGCATCCCTGTGAAGTGGCACCACTGGAGCCCACGGAGATTCTTCAGTCCAGCTCAAACCCTGGAGCCAAGGTTGGTCTCTGGAGCTTGCTTTTGAGGTCTGCTGGCAAAGGGAAATGAGATGGTTTGTTAGGCTTTAATGGAGTTTGGCTGGGATGAGAGGGACCGAATTTGCCACTTTTTTCTTCTTGCATCAGACTCAGAGTGGGTCACTCTCATTTGTGTAGCCCCAAAGCAGCCATACATGGAATAATTGTGACTTTTTGGAGTTCACAAAGGGCATGTGACCACGTCAAGAGCAAGCTGGCTCCTGGCTGCTCATTTGCAGCTTGTGAGCCCCGGCCACTGGGTTGTCCGTGTCCTCCTAGATCTGGGCTGAAGCCATGGCTGGAATGGGGAACCTCCCTGGGCCCCTGCTGATGACAGGGCAAACAAGTTGCTGTCTGCAGCATTCCATGCTTTCCCCAAGGACTACATTTCCATAAAAGACGAAAAAACCTGCCTGACTGGCTGTCCCGGCCACTTTCCACATCCTCACACCCTCCCAAGGCTGGGTCCTGTGTCCTACATCTGAAGGCTGGGTAGTGAACAAGGTCAGCAAACCTGTATTTGTCCCTGCTGAGAGTGTCTGCAAGGGAGAAAAACTAAGTGGACAGAGCAATTTTTCATTTTCTCAGGCTTTGACCACTTCAGAGGTCTTATACTGGAATGATAAGTTTTCAGGAGCAGAAAATATTGGAAGAGCTGACAAGATCATGGGTTTTTCAAGGTGGCATTAAACACAAGTATGAACAGAACTCACCCACAGGACTTGAGGCCGGACCCTGCACGCTGCAATGATGAACAGGGAAGGGGAAAAGAGGGGATGTCTTGTTTCAAATGAGAAGAGGGCTGCTCTGCACATCCTGAGATGTTTCTGTGCTGTGCCATGATTGGTATCCCTGTGGAAGTACCAATAGGCAGCTATGATCCTTACTGCTGTTAAATGGGACCAAGCTGCCATTAAGTCCTTTAACTGTCTTTAGTTAATAGTTTAAATTTTGATCCATTTCAAAACAAATGTCTCAGCAGCTCTTTGATCCCCACGAGTCTCTCCAGCTAAAGTCCATTTAAGGTTCCTGCCTGGTCTCTCTTCTCAGTCTAGGGAATATGCTGACCTTTCTCCTGGCTGGAGGAAACACCTCAACCCCTTTTGAATCCTGCAGTGCAGCTGCTTGAAGGACCAGAGCTGGGGGAGGCAAGGGAGGCAAGAGGAATTGCCTTATTGTGTGTTTGGTAGGAAGTGTGCCTCCAGGCCTCCCGGAACTCTTCTTTGATACACTGTGTTCCCATCCCTCCCTCTGTCCAAGGCATGGAGAAGGATTGCTAGCTCAGCTCAGGAGCCTCGGGCGCACATCGCTGCACACAGCCGTGCCTGGAGACTCGGCCCTGTGCCTTATCTGCAGTCCTGACACATAATGCAGAAACAGCCTCCCACAGCATCCAGACTTCAGCTCCTTCAGTGGGCTTTTGGCAGCTGCCTCCCAGATCCTCCCAGCAGTTCCCGAGTGCCATCTGTTGACTCGATAGCGGTCATGCAAAAAATGGAGAGGAGCCAGGATAAGGCTGGGTGAAGTGCACTTGGGAAAAGTGGCAGCATGGCACTGAGTGGCTCTGGAGGAGTTTCACAGAGTGCAAAAGGAAAAGGAGAGAGGATTTCAAGCTGAAGTTGTTCCTGCTGGTGGAAGGGCTGATGAAGGGATGCCAGGAATATTTCTTGGGGCAGGCAAGTTTGCATTTTTTGAAGAATCAGATTCTTTCCTTCAGTCTTTCTGTAAGGCAGAGAGACAGAGTCTTACCGATAAAATATGGGGCAAAACTTTGTGCCAGATGCTGAGTGCTGTCCTGGAGCAGGGAGATGGCAGAATCCTGTCAGGGATGGTTCTTTGTGCCAAAACTGAAAGGCCTTGCAGCACACAATTAGAGAAAGGGACTATTTCACTGTCACAAGCACAAAATGGAGAGGTCATTGCCCTGCTTTCCTTCCTTGGCCCCAGAAAAATCTCCAGCAAGCTTTGGCCCAAGTGGAGAGTGAGGGCTCCAAGTAGGCAGCTGGAGGCTGTGCTTAAGGACAGTCAGCTGAGCCCCTGAGCAATGCAGTCACAGCAGGGCAATGCAGAAAAGACCCCGTTATATCCTTTTGATTCCTCCAGCTTCCAGGCTTTCCTGAAGGAAGCTGCTGTCCACCCCAGCGACTTCTTCAGGGGCAGCCTGAGGTTAGCAAGAGCTGACAGATCCATGAAGCAGAAACCACAGAGCCAACCTGGGTACACTTCATGTGCCCACTGTGCTGAGCAGTTTCAGAGGTGGCACCAGCCAGAGCACGAGAGAGCCCAGAATTAGACCATCCCAGCAGGTCTTTTGGGATTTGAAAGAATAAAGAGATTAACTCTAGGTGTGGTGTACAAATTGCTGAGTGAGTAATGAGGCTGGTTTCTCCAGATGTCCTTCCTGTTGCTCATGGATGCAGGAACACTTGCTGTCTGAAATACTCTGTCAAGCTGCTGCGTGTGGGAAGCGCTGCCACCAACGGCTGGAGAGAGCAGGATTGGTGTCCTGCAGCCACCCAGGTGGGAGTATTGGTGTGAGCAGGATTCAGTGTGTCCTGAAGTCATGCAGGACTCCCAAAATGTCATGCATCCAGCACACCCCGCTCACTAGAGCAGGAGTAATAGGAACCTTCTCTGGCTCCTCTCCTTCCCAAAAGCAAACCTCTGGGTATTGGAATGCCTGGTGCCTGGATAATGGTCCAGAAGGATTGCCCATAGCTTGATGCAGGCACAGACCTCATTGGAAGGCAGTGCCAGTTTTGGGATTGACACTGCACTTTAGAGAAAATCAGGGGTTTTGACAGCTTTTTAATGGGGACAGTGGTGGTATTACTGCAGCCCTTTCTGGCCACAGTGCTGGGAATAATTAAATTTACATGCATATTCATAATCCCATAAATCTTGGCACATTCATAGGGTTCTGTTTTCTCCTCTGACTGTCCCAAGGGCATCAGCAGGTCCCCAAACCAGCCTGTTTTGCCTCACTGCTGCAGCTGCAGAAGCTGCTTCCTTGACTGGGCCCTTTTGCCCATGGGTTTCTGTGTCTGCAGTGTTCACTGAGGGTTCCCATTGATGTCAGATGATGATGCAGAAGTAGGTGCCTGTCATTTGTACCACTCAGACATGGTAAAGGACAGCTGAGACATGTCAGCTCTTTGTATTGAGGTCAGGAGCAGCTGAGACTGCCCTGGAGGGAAATGCAGCTCTCCAGCGACATGAGCAAAGGCAAAGGTATTTTGGGGATCTTCACCCCTGGTTCGTGGCACTGCTCTTTGCTGGAAGAGCTTCGTCACACAGCCAGGAATGGCAGGGACATAGGATGCCATGGATGTGAGGTCTGGGGAAGTCTGGAGAAACTCCTTGTGAGCAGTTGGCTTAAGCCTTGATAATTTGAGCATGACATGGGCAGCACAATGGACCCAGCTGCATGTGGTGTTCAGCCAGCGCTGCACACAGAACCTGGCCTTGGGTTTGGGTAATGGTTTCTGTTTTAACCTGAACCTCAGCATCAACATAGTCTGCAGTGTCCTTGAGGCAGGAGACATGACCACCTCACAAAGAGGATAATGCACAGGATAATGCACTGGGGTCCCTCACCCCAAAAGGCCACACAAGGACTTGCACTTCCTTCAGGGCGACCTTTCAGTGGCTGTCACTTTGTTTTCTTGCCTTGCCTGGCTGCCAGCAGGCACGGGGAGCAAATAAGCCATACTGCCCTGCAGGAGGGGTGCTGGGGGCACACAGTTTTGGTGCTGGGGTTTACATCCCTGGCCAGGGCAGGTCGTGATAGCTGGTCAGGACATGGTGCCTCCCAGGAGGCAGATAACAAAAAGAAATGCAGGCAGTGCTGGATGGTGCCTGTGCTGGTGAGGGCTTCAGTGTTTCCATGAACACTGACTCCCTGACTCAACCCAGTCCTGGGTGACCTTGTCCCTGTGGCCTCCAGCCCAGCTAAAAATGGGATATCACTCTGCCTTCAAAAGAGAGTGTGCCAGCTTGGAAAACCAAGGCAGTGCCATCCCACAGTTCCCCTCCGTTCCCAGGTCAAGGTAAAGCTCCCCATGACTCTGCATCTCCTGCACAGCTGTGTCCACCACAAATGTCCTGACAAGCACTTGGGCTCCAGCAAAGCTCCTTTTCCCGATTTTCTGCCCACAGCTGAGTCTTCATTTCCTTCATCAAGCCTGAATCCAGAAGCACTGCCTTGGAAATGGTTTCAATTTCCCTTCATCATTGAGTACCTACTAATTAATATAGGTCACTCTGTCCCTCCAAGAGCTTTTACTAAGCTGTGCTTCCCATCTCCTTAGTGCCTTAGCCGTGATGTCCAAGTCATGTGCAAAGAAGGGACCAGATTCTGAGTTCTGCAAAGTCTTTGGCAGATTTCCCTTCAACTACTCCAGGTTTCAGATCAGTTTTCTTGAATTTTGTGAGGAGTTGAACTGCTTAAAGGTTTAGAGTGGACAGTGGGCAGCAGTGGACCAGCTTGGTTTTTTTAACTTACGAACATAGAAGGGCTCACATTAAGGGGGGGCTGTGCATCAATCCTTGGGCAACAAAACATTCCCTTGTGTACTTCCATCTCCTGTTTGCCTCACACTTGATCTGTGTCCCTCAGGATGGAGGGAAAGGGCAGCCAGTCTGTGCTGAGGGAGAATGTAGCACATGGTCAGGACACATGGCTGAGGTTTGTTCAGCCTGGAGGAGACTCATTGGGGTCTGCAGCTTCCTCACAAGGGGCAGTGGGGAGGCAGCTCCGATGTCTTATCTCTGTGACCAGGAGCAGGAGCCGAGGGAACAGCTGGAGCTGTGTCATGGGAGGGTTAGGCTGGATATCAGGAAAAGGTTCTTTCCCCCAGAGGGTGGTCAGGCACTGAGCAGGCTCCCCAGGGAGTGGGCACAGCTCCAAAGCTGCCAGAGCTCCAGGAGGGTTTGAACAATGCTCTCAAACACAGGGTGGGATTTGTGGTGTCTGGGCAGAGGCAGGAGTTGGGCTGGATGATCCTGTGGGTTCCTTCCAACTCAGGATATCCTATGGTGAGGTAAGGGTTCATGTGGTGACTCAAGATGCAGCAGCTGAATGGTGTTCCCTCAAAGCCCCGTTGCTACTTGTGACTCTCCTGAGGGTTGTTTTGGCAGCTTTCGGACAGGCACTTACAGGAGCCCCTCTGCTTTGGCTGTGTGCCTCCTGCTAGTCCTGCTGCCAGCTGGTGATGCCCACCCCACAGCACTCTTCAGTTCCTTCCTGAAAGAAAGGCCCACTTTAACAGTGGGGAAATCATTCCCAGAGAATACTGAAATTAAACAGAAAAAGGCAAATCTGACCCATGTTTTCCCATGCAGGCTCGTGCACACACTCACAAGACGTGCAGGACCCCAGATATTTCCCGGCCCCGCCAGGCGTGGAGCCAGCCATGCATAACAAACAACACGACCCCGTGAATGGCCACGCAGCGAAGCCAAGCTGTTTGCCTGATCCATCCGTCATTGTTCAGCCGGCTTTTCCCACTTTGAACGAGGGTTTGTGGCATCAGGAAGTTAAAAGGAGTCAGGAGGGGGGAAAAGGGGGAGTGTTTCTTTTAAAAAGAGAGTGAGATTGGAGAGGAGGACACAGGCACTCCAAACCCTGTCTGTGCTTGGTATATTAGGCAGCCAGTGCTCTTGGCTGGGAGCCCAGACGAGGCTTTTGTAATCAAAACATGATCTTGTATGCTGTGCAACCAGTGCTGAGAAAGGCCGTCTGATGGCTCTCCTCTTTTAGCTCTGCTCTGGAATCCGCCGGGCTCCGCCGCCGATGTCCAACATGCACCGAGCTGTGAGTGCTGCCCGCGCGGGGCCGGGAGGGGCGGGGGCGCTGGGGTCCCTCACCCCAAAAGGCCACGCAAGGACTTGCACTCGCTTCCTTCAGGGTGGCCTTTCGGCGGCTGTCGCTTTGTTTTCTTGCCTCGCCTGGCTGCCAGCAGGCACGGGGAGCAAACAAGCCGTACCGCACGGCGGGAGGGGTGCTGGGGGGAGCGCATTTTGGGTGCTGGGGTTTACATCCCTCGCCGGGGCAGGTTGTGGTGGCTGGCTCAGAATAAGGTGTCTCCCGGGAGGCAGATAACAAACAGAAACGCAGGCAGTGCTGGATGGTGCCTGTGCTGGTGAGGGCTTCAGCTGCAGCTGTCAAGGAAGAGGATATTTCTTAAAAAGAGCGGATACATTTGCTTACGCAGAAAAACGTTAGTACGGGCCGCTCCTGTCCCCTTTCCCTCCCCCCCTTCCCCGCCATTCACACTTTCCCAACCCTGCTGTCTCCGAGGTCTGGCTGTGGAAGCAGGCGATCGTAGAAGTGTATGGGAAAACACTGCACGCAGAGACAGTCAGGAGCGAGGTGTCCTTCCAGCCCCCAAGGAGCTGCGTAGCCAGTGTGTGTGCCATTTAGGAGAGGGGCTGTCACACAACGGGATGTCGTCATTTAACTGAAGCCTAAAGCCGATAGCTTTCAATTTTCTCCTTTTGTGACATTTTAATTTGCAATAGAATGAGGCCTCTCGTTCCGTGGCTATGCCCTGCTCTCGCGGAGGCTTTGGGTTCAGCTGATTGCTGATTCAAAGCCATCGCACGTTTGTTCTGCCAAAACCATTTATAACTCTCTGTCGCGGTGACATACGGGCACCTTGGCTCCCCGGAAGAGCTTTACTCTGGGGAGGGCACGGTGGAGCCACACTTTCCATCCTGAGCATCAGCTCCAGCACGGGCTGGAGCCGCGGTTCGTTCCAGAAAGGGAGGACAGGGCCCGGCCCCCTGTTATCGGCTGGCTCGGAGCGGCAGCTGACGAGCAAACGCTGACTGGGCTGAAGTGTACAATGGGTGAGCCCCTGGGAGCTGAGCGTGGGCTCCACACGCTGCCCGGCGCTTCGGCCGCGGGGCCCGGGTGTGCGGGTGAGCGACCCCTCCCGCCCACAGCTTCCCAGCATTTGCTGAAACAGGTTGTGCACAGAGAAACACCATAATGGCTTCGTTAATAAAGGGAAGGAGAAGTGCTGAACACCAGCAAACTTTCCTTCCAGTGACTTGTTTCCAGCTGGAAATGGAAAGACTCCCTCCCCCCCAATACCAGCCGTCTTGCAGTGCAGACAAAATGCTGACAAATGGGCAGAGGGAGGACAGCCTGACAGGCCTTTTCCATTTTTTTGCCTTAAAAAGAGAAGAGCATGAATAAGACCTCTGCAGGAATTTTAAATTTTTTCTCAAGCCGGCAGCTCTGCCAGTTCTCCTTCAAAAGAATCTGAAGATGAAAGGGGTGTGTTTGAGGGCATGCACCACTTTGATCCCACCCTCAGCAGCCAACACCCCAGAGCTCAGTAAACAGTGAACCTGCCAATTTAGTGCTCCCAGAACAGCTTCTGTTCAGGTAAACACCGAATTTGGCTTTAATCAGCCTTGCAAAATGCCCATGGAACTGTATCCGCCCACAAAGGCAATCTGCTCACCTGTCGCATATCCGATGATGAATGGCAGTGGAAAAGCCATTTGTTTCCCACAGATCTTGACAAAATCCCATTGTCCAGCAGAAGAATGTGTGGAGGCAGTTTAAATGTTCTTGTCGTCCCACTGGGACGCAGATGTGTGCCCGTGTCCCTGTGTCCTGGTGAAGCAGCCCTTGGCAGGGGCTGTAGGATCAGATACCCCTCAGAAGGGATGCCAGTGGAGATGGGCTGGTGCAGGAGGTGCGGTCTGTGTCATGAGCAGGTTCTGCTGCCTTTCCCTCACTGATGTCTGACAAGGTGTCTGAGAACACGTGAAGGCGAGGGTCATGTACTGCATGCAGATAAGCAGGGTGTTAACTCTGGAGCCCACTGACAGCCATCAAAGTGGGGCAGCAGCGCTTTGCTCAGACTACCTCATTGCTGAGCAAAAATTGTAAGAAAAGGAAAGTGAATTCTGTCAGGAAAAGTCAGGGAGAAGTGATGGGAAAGACTCTTTCACTTCCCACCTTGTCCAGACAGAAGGAGCAGGTTTCATCCTGTTGGTAAAATGACTGAGAAGAGCTTTCCTCCTTGTGTTTCCAGGATGCTGCTGTGGATGATGCTGTGTTAAGGAAGAAAGAGCAGAAAGATGTTGAACTTGATAAGAAAATCTTGGCTTTGCGGAAAAAAAACGAAGCACTGATACGAAGGTACCAGGTGAGTCTGCAAGTCCTTACCTTCCCCAGCTCTGATCTGGGGTCCTCAACTCACAGTGTAAAGAAGATTGTCAGCACAGTCAGAATGACCGTGTTACTTAGATAGCATGTTTGTATTGGAAACACTCAGACCAGGTGGGTAGAGCTCTGCCTTTAGCTTAGGCTTTACCTTAGCCTTTAACTACAATTCTTGAATTGCTTCAGAGAACAGATACTGACACTTGCCTCACTGCTGCAGCATCTCCTCACCCACTGCCACCTTCCTCTGTCTGCATCCCATAACTGGGACACAAGTTGGTCCACTCCCTCTTAGAGGTGGAGGTGGGTCCATTTAGCAGAATTAAACAGGAAAATGAACAACATCCAGGTACAGGCTTGTGATAAGGGCTATCTGTGTTTCAGGAAATAGAAGAGGACAAAAAGCGAGCGGAACAGGAGGGAATGGCTGTTACCTCCAGGAGGCCCAAGCAGGATGGACTCACTATTACCATCACCAAAGCTCACAACGTAAGTGATGCCTCTCCTTCACCATGGGCCAGCTCTCACTCCAGTCCTGCTCCTGCAAAATGGCATTTCTGAGAGAGACCATCCACAACAAAGTTCTTTGAGCACAGGAAATACATCCTAAGCCCTGAAAAGTGTGTGTGAGTTCTGCAGAGATGTGTGATCAGAGTGATTTTAGGTGCTGCACATACGTTTCCAGCCATGCCCAGGCACCTCTACCCATGCACAAAGAGATAACTGGCAGATGACTGGGTGTGTGAACAGGCACACTTGGCCCTCAATAGGTCCCAGGTGTCAGCATCACTGCAAATATGTAGGCAGAGTATATCAGGTGTATGTGTGTGTGTCACTGGAGGCATCAGGAGTGCCTCTGGAGAATGCCATAGGCTGGGAAAACTTATGGTCTCCTTAGGCTCTGGGAGTGAGCAAAGCAGGTGGCCCTGGGCCAGAGACTGTGAGTCCCAGGTTTCCTTCCTAATTGGATCAAATCTGATAAGCTCTGTCCACCCATCCTGGCAGCATGGGGCTTGGGAAGCCAGTCCTGCCTTAACCCCTTGGTGAACTTTTCTGCCAGAGCTCATGCAGGGCCTGCTGAGCCAGCCCACCCTGCTTTCAGCACTCCGGGTTGTTGGATCCAGGCCAGTGCATTGCTCTCCTCCCACCCTGGCCATGGCCCTTGCCTCTCTTGGGGTGCTGCTGCACACATTTTTCTCTCATACAGGACCTGAAAGATGCAATTACCCAGACTGAACACTATGGACAAGATAGCCCAGGCCTCTCGATGGTGAGCACCACCCTCAGCCATCCACTTGGCTTCCAAGGCCACCTTCAGCAGGACTTGGGCTTTCCCAAGCTAACTCAGTGTGCTGCAGAAAGAGATGAGGATGGCATTTCTTTCCCATAACTCTGGCATTTTAGTCTGAAATGTCAGATTTGTAAGTGCAAAGGATTTTTCAGCCCTGCTGTCTTTGTGGGTTTTGCTGCTGAGCAGACAACAAGCTCCTTGTTCCCCAGGAATGTCACAGCAGTGTGCTGGGCACAGAGAACTTCCTGGGGGCAAGGGCTGTTTGTAGCTGCCTTCCCGCTTGTGTGCAGGTGTGTTTGGGGAAGGGAATCACATCCCTGAGTCAAGGCTCTGGATTTGCTAATGGAAGTGGTTCATTTTCCAGGACAAAAGGGTGGTGAGTGAGAAAAGGGGAAACCCCTGTCCTACAAGCCCTGGGTTTGGCATTGGCAGTGAGGAAGAGGAGGAGGAGGAGGAAGCAGATCATATGTTCACATTCAGGATGGGGAAGAGGGTGCAGCTGGCTGTTACCATGGACAACAAAGCAAAGGTGAGTAGGGAAGAGGATTGCTCTCACACTGCAGCCTCTTGCCTTACAAAGGAGCTTCTGTTCTGCCTCTCACTTGAGCTTTCTGTCCAGCGTGTCACATCCAAAGGGAGCAGTTCCTTGCTGCTTGTTTCCTCTCATTTCACAGTTATTCAGCACAACCTCAGAGCTACCACATGCTTCCCTCTCTATATTTGATTCCCAGGAATCAGCCCTCAGGCTTTGCTAGCCCCCTCAGCAACACCCTCCACCCAGCCAGGTGGAACCAGTTCCCTTTCTAAGGGATCAGTCAACTTGTTGCCCTCCTGGGCCAGTCTGGTGTTAAACTGTATTGCTGTGCCTGGAAAGAGGGGCTTGCTTGGTGACGCTGGTGTGACTGAATGAGGCACCACCATCCTTCCTGTGACCACTGCAAGGTCCCAGCACCAGAGATCCTCGACAGTGCAGGAAACCACTCACACCCAATCATCAACAACCTAAATCATAGTCAAGCAAGATGCCCCAAAGGAAAGCCAGCTGGAAAGTTTCACAAAATGGACATAAGTCAGGAGTTTCCTTTGTTCCCCAGTTCTTTTTCCTGGCATGCCCCGGATGAGTATTTTTAACACTGCCTCTGCAATCTGGGGCATGCCTCAGGCATGAGATGGGCACATCTCACCTTACAGTGACTCTGTATGGGGAGTGGTGTAGTTCTGACTAAGCTAAAGAGCTGGTGCCAGAGTCCCAGATCTCTGTCAGGCAGGGAATGACCCAGGACAAGCCCTGTGGAGGGGAGGAGTTGGCTCTGCCAGGCGCTGTGGCTGTAGACCTGCTCTCTGTCCCTCTTGGCTCTGCATGGGTGCTCTCCTCATATGACATCTCTCACTCTGGGAGCTGGGGCACCAAGGACCAGGATTTCCCAATGTGGGACAAGCAGGCTGAGAGATCACCCAGACTGTTAAAATAGGAAACAAGGGAAGAAGACACATGTCAGCAGACACATTGAGCAGAATGTGCCTTCAGGCGAGGCAGCTTAGCCAGAAGCAAAATGGGGAGGGAGGGAGGGAGGGAGGGAAGAAAGGAGGGAAAGAGTGGTAAAGGGAGGGAGAGCAAAGGGTATTACACAGAAAATCTGATGGTCTCCCAGCCTGGATGTGTCTAGCTGCCACATCTATGTTAAATAGCTGTTTCCTGTATTTCCTTTGAGTCTTCCTTGCCATCTGCTCAATAAATGCAGGGTTAAAAACTTTGTCAGCACACCAGCCTTCACACCATGCCTTTTAACATCCAGTAGCCCAGGGATGGTTTCAACTCCCTGTAATCCAGTGATGTTCTCTTGAGGCTTCTGTTGTGCTCGAGGTGTTTGGGCACAAGGTTCTTTGTGTTGGGTCTCATGAGAGACTTTCTCAGACAGCAAGTGATGAAGTCACCTTCAAATATCCTCCCAGTGCCAGACCTCCCTGGGAAGAGGTATCTGTGACCCTGTTACATGTCTAAAGGATGAGCCATCAACACCTAAACACTGAAGAGCTCTAGGGAACAGCTGTTGACTTAAGATGAATAAATGCTTGATGTACAACTTGTGGATTAATAGCTTGCTGTTGCCTTCTAAACCATCTCTGGGCTTACTTTCTTAATAAAAAAATAATGTTAAGTAGAATGCCAAACACCTCACACAAGTGCTCTGGGTAGGGCAGAGCCAGGCCAGTCTCCAGTTCAGGCTCTCACCTCAGCAATACTGCCTAGAATTACTGAATCCAAAAGCAGAGCTAGAAATCCCCAAAGGAATATGTAACAAGGTTCCCACCATGTCTGTTTATCTGGGGCTGACAGGACAGGCAGAGCCAGACCACTCCTCTCCCCTGCATCAGGCTGACTCAAGAACTATCTCTGCTGAAACAGCAAAATCACACAAATGTGAAAGATGAATAAACAAGAGACTGAGGTTCTGCTGCTGGAAATACTCCAGTGTCTCCTAAAACATTTATCATGTGCTAGGAAGCCTGATGACTGAGAAGCCGTAAAAAAGGTCATGCTGATGGAGGCTGTGAACAGGAAGGCTCTCTCCTCACTAACATCTGCACTCCTGGCAGAGCTGAGGGAAAATGAGGTTAATGTGAGGCTTCTTGCAATCACATGTCATGGCAAAGGCCCTGATTGCATGTCTTCCCTACAAACCAGAGGTCTGGGTGTGCTTTTTGTTTTTAAAAACAATTTTGTAGCAACAAAGTTCCCAAGTTTCACTAAAGTTTCCTTGGAGATTTTGAGTACCTTTTAAATCAAGACTCCAGTAAATGTGAAAGCTCAGGGTGGAAAACAGAGTAAAATGCACCATCCTTTAGAGAGGGAAGCTGCTGAGGTTCTTTCATCCCTGGTGAAGTTGAGCAGACTTCATATGGATGAAGAGAAAAGAAAAAGATCAGAGATAACGATGGATATGACTTATTAAGTCTCTCATTTCCTTGTAAGGCAAAAACAAAAAGGCACATGACTGGCCTGAAAGATGATACTTTTAAATGAGAAAAAAATGAGTATCTTTTTGTACAAAAGATGTGCTCATTTTGTGGAATTGATGGCTGAGGGCACTGGCAGGACATCAGCCAGCAACAAAGATCATTAACAAAATAAGAAACAGATGTAAATCCATGTAGTGAAATCATGACACTAATACAGACAGCTGTAAATAATATCTGAGAAGGGTAAACTGCCCTTGCTCAAGGAGCTTATATATCAGGTTTCTTAAGTATTCCACTGCTGAATAAATAATTCCAGAAATACAAACACACAATGACTATGAATCAATGAATTATCAAATGCTAATACACTTCAGGGGAGTAACTGCTATGTGGACAAGGTTGAAGAGAATGAACCCCACTCTTCCCCTTCTCCTCCACCTTCTAGGCTTATGCTCTAAGGTAGCCTCACATTTTATTGGGACATGTTGTATGGGGAGGGGACAACCTCACATTTGTTTCTAAGACACAGACACAAGCTTAAAATAAAACCGTCTTTCAGTGTTCATGCTGCAGATTATCCAAGCAGGGTAAATCCCGCCATGCTGGTGTTGTGCTCAGCTAAACACACCTCTGTAATATCACAGATCCCTTCCCGTGGGGTGGCAGCTTTATGAGCCAAGGGTTCTGACTGTTCTGCTCATTTTCTGTCCTGCCAGGCCAAAATCCTTTGCAGTTTGGGATGGCCACTCTCCTAGGAGGTCTATGGGGGTGTCCTTAACTGAGCCTGTGCCTTCCAGGGCAAGAGGATCGTCAGCGAGAAGCGCGCCGAGAGCTTCCCTGGCCCGGGCCGAGTGCCGGACCTGAGCGAGGAGGAGATGGACCATTTGGTGGCTTTCCGACGGGGAAGGAGGATGCAGATTGCCATCACCATGGACAACAAGGAGAAGGTAAGTACAGTGCCAGTGACTGGCCTGGAACCTATCCATGGCATCCACTTCTGCTGGCATGAGGAGAGCCTAGCCACAGGATGTTGGGAGACACTCTATGTTAATAGTGCAGCTTATTTCCTTATTTCTGCTTTCCATCCCTGTGAAAGAAGAAAGCCATGATCTTTTCCCTCCCCTGTGATCCTAGCTAAAGCTAGAAGCCTCCTAAACACACTGAGTTCATCAACAGATGCTGCTTTGGAAGGATTGATGAAAGCACTGCTAGATATGGGGCATGAATCTCACCTTGTCTCTTACCAGCTTTTCTTTGAAGCTACACAGCAGACTGGGACAGGAGCAGTGTCCTCCTGACTCACTGCACCACTTAAACGTTAACAGAGCTGGGCTATATCTGCCTCTGAACCACATCCTGCTGTGCCTGGCCATCACCTGCTGAGTGAACTGGCTGAACTTTGTTAATCTTTGAAACATATTTCAAATACTTCTTTACAAATACCTTTCTCTTTACACACACAGAGGCATGTGCTATTTTCCTCTTTGGAAGCTTTCACAGATAAGAAAGAATGCCTGCAGCAAACAGGGTCAGAGACTGTGTAGGAAAACACACTTGGTGTAGCTACCAACCACCCAGGAATGCTGGGAGACATCTGCAGCCCCTCTCTGCAATAGTGCCAACCATTTGCTGCTACTACCCACGCTCATCTTCAGCTTCTCCTCCTCCCCAGGGCTTATCTAGGCTTCAGGAGTTCAGGTGCTCCTTTCTTGTGGCTGCCAAGCTGTGTTTTGAATGCCATAAAGCTCAAATGAGCTGCCTGATTGAGCCACTGGTAACTCCAAAGTCCCCATGACAGACATCATCACCAGCATTCCTGGATGTAATGGGATTGACCTGACTGTGCTGTTTCTGCCCTTAAGCTTGTCAAATGTACTTCTGCAATGTGCCAGGCAAGTGTCTCCTTCTGCTCTCTGCTGAGCCTGTTCAAACACTTGTCTCTGAGATCATCAAGGTTGGGGCTGTACTAGGATAGAGCAGCAGGAAGAGTGCCTGGATGTTGGCTTTAGATCCTGTGGTCTCTTAAATGTATGGACTGCCCTGGAAGGTCATTTTTAATCTGGTTTTATTATGGAATGTGAAACTTGAGGCTGAGCATCCATGTATGTGGTTTTGGCAATGCCTTGCTCATCCTGGCCTCAAAGCATCTGGATTCAGAACATATGAGGGTGGGCCTAAGGCTGCACTGGCTAAAGCCATAGAACCATGGAAGCTTGGAATCCCAGACTTGTTCAGCCTTGTTCCCTGACAGCTCCATTTGCTGTTCCTGCATCAGGGGAAGCAGTGAATAGATCATTCCCAGCACTTCCCAAAGCACAAATGATTTTATCGACCTGTTTCACATCTTCCCTCAGCTATCTCACGGAACTTAAGAGATTGTCCCTATTTAGACTTGTCTGCTGAGGACTGTTCTTTATTTCTGATCATTCTCATTGTCCCCATTTGTGCTTTTGTTATTTTTACCATATTCTTTCAGTACAGGCAGACCAGAACTGCACATGGTATTCCAGCTGCGGGCTCTCCAGGATGTACTCAGTGACATAACAATGTTCTGGTTTGTTCTCTATTCTTCTACCAGCAAGTTTGCATTTTCTTTGCTTTTTTTTTTCCTAAATAATTGAGCTAACATTTTTAGAGAACTAGTCACAGTAACACCAAAATTTCATTCCTGACTGTTAATCATAGCTCAGGACTCATTACTCTGTGTGTGTATACAAGAAGGGACATTTTTCTCTGTGTGAGTTATTTTCTATTACTGATATTGAATTTCAGCTGTAATTTTATGATGCAGGCATTCAATGTCAAGAGATCTTTCGCAGCTCTTTCCGGGCAAATTACATTCTTTGCCCTGGATGATTTAGTATCATCAGCAAACTGTCATCCCTCTCTTCAGCTCCTTTTCCAGACCATTTATGAGCATGTTGAGCAGCACATGTTCCAGTGGCACACTCCTGCTAATCTTCTGCCATGGAAACCACCATTTTCTTGCCACTTTTTCTTTTCTATCCTTTAATCAGTTGTTAAAAGAGAAACTTCATTTTCATCCCCAAATCCATCAGCTGCTGGGGAGCGTGGCGGGGTGTCAGTGGCTGGGTAGCTGTGTGTCAGGACCTGAGCTGGGACCCCTGATTCAAGGATTAACTTTCAGTCCCTCATTAACCCCAGCATGGTTCATCCTTTGGGCCTCTTTACCTTGTGCCCCAGCTGGTTCCCTGCTCTTTTGGGGTTCCCACAAAGGCCTAGGAGAAAGAGTCACATCCATCACTGCCCCTCCAGTAGCCTGGCCCCTGTCAAATTTGCTTCCTCCTCTGTGCATGTGTCATATTTATCCAATTAAAGTATTTGATGGGTATCCTCATTACCACACATTTTCTCTATTTTTATTCTTGATGAAATTCAATAAAGAAAAAAAGCCCAAACTAACAAAACAAAACAAAAAAATCCCCCAAAGAGGAAACCTGCTCCCATTCTTGCTGCCCATGGTGCTTCTGGCTAACCCCACGCTGTCAGTCCCAGACTGCAGCAGAGCTGAGATAGGAGCTACCAAAGGAAATGCAAGGGAAAAAAGATGCTTTCATGATCTCCTTTTCTGAGACAGCTCCAGTGCCATAAGCAGAAAGACTCTTTCACTCTGTGTTAGCCCACAGGGCTGAAGGGACCAAATTATCCTGTCTCCTTGCAGAGTCCATCGCTCTACTGCTGCAGCTTCATGACCTCCAGTGCTGCTGCTGGCTTGGAAGTGCCACATCTGGGACCCATCTCTGCCTGGCTGCCCCTAAACCTGCCTCAGGGCTCTCCTGCATGTAGGGCTGGAGACAATCCTTCATTTTTAGCCCTAAAAAGCCACTCCATGCTTTGGCAGTGTTTCAGGCTCATTAGTACATTAGAGCTGGGAGCCAGCAGCTCAGGACCAGTGGAGCACAATGGTTAATTAACAGGTTACAAATCATCTTTTAAATGGGCAGTTGATAGAGCTTCAGGGCTTTTAAATTGTCCTTTTATTAACAGAGTTTCCCAGGATGGTGTATCAGAAATGACTGTAATCAAGAGACACAAAAGCTGCTTTCAGGGACTAACACAGAGGAGTCTGACTTGGTGCTTGCAGAGGAGAGGAACCAAACCTGTGGCAGGAGAAACACTTGCTTTTACATTGCAGATGGGAGGGAGAAATAGGCAGAGAGGGTGGCTGAAAAGTCTTTAGCTCCCTTCAGGCAGCACAATTAAGGAGGCAGATTTTTCAAAAGAGTTATAAAAAAATCCTCTCATGTACTAGTTTCAAAAATCCTGCCCAGTGGGGAATCTGAGCACTAGAAAAACGGCTTTAAGCTTCTACAAAAATCTCCTCATTTCTTCAAGAAGAAATGCCAGTTGTGGTGCTGACACGTGCCTGGAGAGGTGGGTACCAAAGGGTTTGTTTAACTCATCTGATTGTCCTTATTTTTAAAAAAAGAAGGCATTGAACTAGCCCAGAGATATGGAAGCCTGTCAAAGCTTCTGGAGAACTGTTAGTACCAACCAGTGCTTGGCTGGATAATGGCATCAGTACTGTCACCGCTGCACAGTGACATTAGCTGGGAATATGTGTGCCAGGGAGTCAGAAAGACCCAGTGGCAAAAGGCATTTGGGATCCCAGGGCTGGTTTGGAGCAGGCTCTGCCCCACCTTGGGCCCCACCCTGGGCCATTCTGGACTGAAAAACTGAGAAATCTTGGCAGCAACCTCAGGATAAACAATCATAATCTTCCTTGACTGCTTCAGGCTTTTGTGTCCTCCTCCTGCTCTGCAGGAACAGTTACACTAGGAATGATAACGTCCATGTCATTTTTCTTAATTTTGGGGGCAGAGAGGAGAAGGAAAAGTAAAACATGTTTTGCTCCCTCTTGGCCTGGGTGTGTGGTAACAGGAGGAGCAGTTCTGGGACAGCAAGACAACAGGAATTCTGCTCCTCAGCCAGTGCAAGAGCCAAGCTGACTGTTCTCTGGACAGCTCAGACCCGCTGTCCTGGTACAAAAGAACTACATTTTTGTGGTCTTCTCCATTTTCCACAGTGCCCTCTGAGAAGCAAAAATAGAAGCAGACTGAGGCAAAAGGCAGCTGGCTTGCAGTGAGGGTGTAAAAGGATGAAGGGTTGTGCAGTGTCTCTGTGACCCAGGTTTGTGGTGGGCACTGATGAGCGACCATTCCAAGTGGGACAGCCACTGGCATGTAGGGCCCTGGAGAGCAAAGTTTCCAGATTTCTCCTGTTTGATCTCTCAGTAAATGCTCAGTTTGGGACTGCAGAGAGTCATTCAATTTCTCACTACAGGGTTCTTCAAACAGGGCTGCCTGAGCAGGTGTTTTGAGTCCAGAGGGAGCATCTTTGGTTATATAAGTTTTCACAGCAACATTTTAAATAAATCCCCAGTGTCATCTTTCACCATATCCCCTTTTGCAACAGGCAGGATGTGGTGAGGGGCAGCTTCTCTGAGCACAGACCCCTCTGTATTTTTCCCAAATCTTTGCAGAGAAATCCCAGGACAATATAGCTAAAATTTTCCTTGTTATTTCCAAGGATCTGTTTGAACAAACCTCCATCTGTACTGGAGCTACGAGTCAGACCAGTGAAGCTGTCATGCACCAAGTGCAGTGACAGTCCCTGAACTGTATGGCCACACTTCCCACCTGCCTCAGACTTAGCATGTGTGGGCAATCCCCCAAAAATGTGTCCCCAGCTCATTCCCTGCATGATTCCATGGGATACATGAGAACAAGCTGCAGCAGCATTTGCTGCCTTAGGAGACTGGGCAGAGCTGCAGGTATCAAGACTGATATCCCAAGTTTTCCCTGTAAAACTAAAGCTGTGTCTGGTGAATACATGGAATAAAAGTCCTGTTTCCAGCCTGGGCTGGACCTCACCATGCTGCTGCTTTCTGGAAGGGCTGAGCTGGCAGTTTGTGCTGCCACATTCCTCTTTGTGTTTCAGTTCTGCTTGGCACTGCAAAATGGCAGCAGGACAAGCTCAGCCGTGCACAGCCCCAGCCCTGTAGCTGTCCAACCAGGCAGGGAGCCTTTCCTAAAAGATCTTTATGCTCTGCAGACTGCTTTGTAAAGACCCACTGCAATCTCACCCTGGCCTCTGACATGGCTCTGTCTCAATTATTCATCATGTGTGGGGACAGAGAACCCCTGGCTTGGCCCGTGTTTGGTGCCCGTAGCTCACTAAGAAACAGAGGCTGATTGTCACCTCCTGCCAGGCTGGGGAATATCAACCAGAGCAGAGCTTGCCAGTCTGGTGGCAGCATGGGTAAACCCCATGGGAGCAGAGATGGACCATGGTAGAAGGATGCCATGTTTGCCAGGGACTGAAATCACTCCTAGTTTGACCATGCTGGGTTGTAGCTGCACCTGACAGCTGCTGTTTGTAGCTATCCAGATCTTGTACCATGGAATTCTAAAATGGCCCAAATCCGTAGAAGTACCTGAAACTTGGTCTGCCTTGGAAAGAAACAGGACCATGCGGGACACCACTTTGCTTCCAGCCTGGGAGAAGGAACGACCTCTGGGAATGCTTTTCTCATGCACCCCTTGCTTTCTGACTTCTTTTTTTTCTACATCAGTTTGATTTGGGGCCCTAGAAAAAATCCTTCCTCTTTTGCTGATCTTTTCTGAAAAGTTCTTACATGTCCCGGTCAGCATAGGTTCAGGTGCTGATTCCCCTGCGAGGAATCCTTGCTTAATCCTGAAATAATTCCTGTGTCCGTTCTCTTGCAGGGAGAAGAGCGGAGAACAGCAGAGAAGAGGAGAACAGAGAGTGACAGAGGCCCAGAAAGTGAGCACAGCCGGAAGGTGAGTGGGACCCAGGTCCCTTTGTGGGGATCTTTGTCTTGGAAGAGGAAACCAGTAGAATGTGCCTTCCCACCATAATCCTAAAGGAAGATAACCTTTGAGGTCTCTTGAGACCCAAACCATCCTGTAATTGTGTGAAGCAGCCTTGTGCTCTGATGTGGCTCCTGCTGTTCATCACTCTCATCATACAAAACTTTGCTGAGCAGCTGACACACCTGGAGCAAGCAGCACTGGGAAGGTGACAAGGACCTGCCTCCACACCTTGTCATGGCTGCTCAAGCCCTTCACACAGCCATAGGGATGTTAGGAAGGGTAACATGCTCACCTCTGTGGCAGCACAGTTTTGGCTGTTTCCTCTCTCAAAACCATTTCTTGTGGATTGAAAAGCTCAGGCTGTATTAGCTACAGCTCCTCACTTCAGCAGGAGCTGAGTAGGATGGAGGTAAATTAAAGCACAGGCCTTCCCACTGACTGTTTAATGCAAAGCCTGGAGACATGCTGGCTCCCTCGAGCCTGCAGATGCTTTAATTAATGGAGCACAAATAGAATAACCCCACCTCAGTGTGATTCATTAGGAGGACACAGATGGGCTCTTAGACACTAATTCCAGCTGAGCCCCCCAGAGCAGGAAGGGGGAGCACGATAGCTTGTGGTCCAGCTAACCACAGCTACGCTGTAATTGAGGTGAGGGACTGACTCCTCCTGCTCCATAGGCCTCCAGCCATTTCTGCCTCTCCCCAAAAGGGAGCACAGGCATCAGCCTCAGTCCTTCCCTTGCTTTTGGCTTTATGGATGCATCAGGGTCCATCCTGGCAGGACCCCCTCATCTCTCCCTCCTTGGGGACAGGGTGTTAGGTCCCAGCTCCTGCCAGCTGAGGAATGCAGGAGCAATTGGTGCCACCCCAGCTCTGGCCCACACAGGTGAGTCACCTTGGTAACAGGGCTTTCTGTCCCTTCTTCCTGCTGCTTCTCTTACCCGCAGTGCAGGGCTGAGGAGTTAATTCCTCTTTGGGGAAGGTGTGAGGGTGGCTGGCATGGAAGGACACGTGTATGAGGTGATGAATTATCTGCTGGTAATTAGCACCCCAGGACTCAGCTCTGCACTAAGCTATTCCCTACACACTGTTGCTTGACAACACACCACAGCCTGTCGGCTCCTGCTTCCACCTCATCCATTAACCTGACAGCTGGGCTACTTCCCCCCCACATGCTCCATCAGCTCTGAATTGTCTTTCCATTAAGCTTTAAATTTTTGAGCAGTTAACCCTTAACCAGTCTGTCATGAGGAGTGATAAACCAGGAGCCTGACAGCAGTGAAGGTAAAGAGCCCCTTTGCTCTGGGAATGCTGCTCTTGAGCACAGGGTTGGCTGCAGCTCTGTGACTGTGGGCTCCCATGGATGCCTGGTGGTCACACAAGGCTGGCTTCCTTCCCTGCCTTCTCACTCTAAAGGACTTCACAGGCATAACTTCAATTTATGTATCCCAAAGCCTTCAGGATGGGGGACTCATCATTCAGACCCTGTTGAGAGATGTTGTAAGCACTCCAGGAACTGACTCTATGCCATAAGTAAACCTTAGCAAAAGTTCCTGCCTCAGTTTCCCTTCTGTAGAGCCAAAAAGCCCCAGTGTATTTGGGCTTTGGGTAAAGCAGAGTCCTGGTGTGCACACAGCACTTCAGAGAAAGGAGCTGACCTTGTCCAAAGTTGTTTTCAAATATTCATGACTATTTGTGGTGGTGACAGTATAAAGCACCCTGAGTGCACCTGTTTCAGACAGTTTTATTAACCAGAAGCTCTTTTCCCTCTGCTAGGATGGTGGGAAGCCAGTCCAGAAGAGCCCTGGAGACCCGAGTTTCCCTATGAGTGGCCGGGAGCGCTCAGAGTACATGCGCTGGAAGAGGGAGCGAGAGCAGATTGACCTGGAGCGCCTGGCACGTCACAAGAATGCCAAGGGCGAGTGGCGACGGGCTTGGGATGTGGAGAAGTCGGAGCACATGTAGGTCCTTCCCTGTCCCAGGGTGCTTTGCCTGCAGCAGGCCTAAAGCCAGTGGTGGGAGCTTGTGCAGATACTTATGAATCCCATGCTGTCATGTGCCTGACCAAATCCACACTGCTGCTTCTTCCTCCCCAGAGCATGCCCATAAGTGGGATCTGGTATCAGAGTGATTCTCATGTTTTCTTCCTAATATGAGCTCTCCTGAGAGGGGATACCATGTGCTGACAAAGATTGCCTGCCTTTGGTCCAACCAGGATATGGACTGTAGGAGGGAGGGGAGCATGAACCAAGGCTCAGTCTGCATCTGGAGGATGCTTTCCATTTCCACACAAACAAATCCAATGGCAGGAGCGTACAGGTGCTCTTCCAGAAACCTGGGTGGACAAACTCACATTGCTACTCCACAGGTTCTCTAACTGCCCCCACTCCTTTGTCCTTTTTAAGCACAGGAGAACCCAACATGCCTAAATCCTCCCCACTCCACAAACTGAGCCTGTTCAGGCACTGCAGGGCAAGGGGGTCACTTCAAAAGGCCACCTGTGTCATACAGGGACAATGCTGAGAACAGCAATGTGGGACAGCTGGGAATGGGGCCGGACACGTCCCTGCCTTAATCACTATCCCTCTGACTGTGCTGGTTCAGCTGGGTCACACCAGCTAGAGAGCTTTGGAGGATGACTTGGCTCCTGTAGCAGGAAAAGCTTCTGGTAGGGTGGGGAGTTAGAGACTGTTACAAAGGTTTGGTGATAGAAGAGTTTGCACAGGACAGGTAGGTGGGACAGTCCTTTGGCTGAGGAATGGAATCAAACACATCAATTTTCAGTCGCTGAGACCCCAATGATTAGGGGTGAATTGACTGAAGTGGGGGCTGAGTGTCGATGTCAAGACAGCCCTGAGCCCTACTGTTTTTCCAAAAATCCATTTTTAAGAGAAAAGCCATAATATAAAACAAGCAGGGCTAGAAGCCAACCAAATGGTCTGATTTGAGATGACAAATCCTGAAGCTACTTCAGATTGTATTTGGAAGCTTGGGAAGCTGCATTTGAGTGTAGTACAGCTACATCTATATATCTACAGAGTGTAGTACACCCTACATCTATAGGAGGTTCATAACATTCAATATATACGTATGGGTACTGATGAAAGGTTTTAGAGGTTCTTCTTTGGGGTAGAACTACCTCATAACCTCAGTTAGCACATGCTGCTTCAGCTGCTGCTGAGAAACCTGCACAGGTTTGCCTGAGGGCAGGTGCAGAAGGCCAAAGGCCGGAGCTTGCATCGTGCCAAGGGCTCCTGCCCACGCTTTGCACACTGGAGGAGGATGGTCAGGTCTGACAATGCCTGTTTTTAACCTGCAGGTTTGAAGAGGACTTTGTTAAGGATGGGGAGCCAGCCTTGGATAATCCCAGCAGTAAGAAAGGTTGGCAAGGGACACCTAGACTCTGTCCTGACGCTAGTGAACGCTGATCGTGCGCATCCCAGTGCCACAGCAGCTGTCGTGGCTGTCAGCTGTGAAGCTCTGCTTTCCTGGGCAAACACCTCTGAGCTGGGGGCTCAGCCCTCCCTGCTGGGCAGAGGGCTCGGGGATGGGATTTGAGCAGCTGGGTGCTAGAGCTTTGGACCTTCCCAGGGAGAGCAGTGGCTTCTGGAAGCTGGTACAACACAGTGTGGAGGCACAGCCCTGCCTCCTTTCCCACACACTCGTTTAAGAGGCAGTCCTATTCCAGAGCACATCATCTCTGATCCCTATGGCACATGCTGGCTTCTTTACGAGTCCATCCTGATTCCTGTTTCTCAGGAGATGGACTGGCAAAACAAAGCTTTCCCTCATGACACCCTATTTGAACATCAGGTTTTTTCTGCCTGTCCATTACAGACCCTCACTCACTTTAGTGCTTCCTCTGTTGTGTCCTTGCAGGGGGAAGGAATGCAAGGAAATTCCAGCACAGGTCCTTTCCTGCAGAGGGGAGAGGTGAGTAAATCACAGAATTGTGTTATGTCACCCCACTAAATGCCAGCACCTCTGATATCCCTCAGGGAGAATGTTCTCTACAGACACTTGCAGACTTGGAGAGCATTTTGGAACACACCACATGGCTGCTCTCGTAGCTGTGTGCAGGGGAGAAGTTTTCCAAGAACAGCACAAGACTGTATCCAAGGAATAAGATTTAAAGTTAGAATTGGAATTTGGAATTTAAAAAAAAAAACACAGAAGAAACACCCTAAATTCTTTATTGTCTTCATTACTTTAGAAAATATATGTGCATTATGCACACAGCTTCAAAGGCTTCCCACCTCAGAGGTCCTGTCCAAGATTACAAGGGTGTTGGCCTGTTCAGTGGTCCATCAGCTGTTTCTGCCTGCTTTTGCATGGCATTCTAACTTGTTTTCTAGGTGGAGGACATCATGGAGTCAATGTGAGCGACCCTGGGCCGAAGGCAGTGCCTGCTGTGAGCAGCCGAGCCAAGGGGAAGGACAGACTGACAGGCAGAGCCAGAAGGTGAGGAGCTGGCAGCACTGCCGTGGTGTGCACAGCCACGCCTCACTCCCTGCCTAGTTATGAAGAGGCAGCCTCTGCCAGGGCCTCACCACACTCACATGGAAGCATATGCCACCTAACACTTCCCTGTGTCAGTGGGAAGCCATTGGCCCTTGTCCTGTCACTGCAGGCCCTTGTAAATAGTCTCTCTGACTTCCAAGCTACTTCAAAGTAATTTTAGCCTTCAATATCTGCCTCTGTGATTGCTGTCGTGGAGACCTGGGGCACTTGGGCACTGTCAGGCAAGCAGGCCCAGACTCCGGCAGGCATCAGCACAAGCAAATTCTGTCTTCTTAGTCTGACTCAACTGTCTGTTCTGGCAATTGAAGTTCATGTGTTCATTACAACTAGAATTACAACAACCAGTTCATTAAGATTTAGTGATCTCAAATGAGTGTCTCTGGGTAGGCCTGGACAAGAGGCTCAGACAAGGAATACATGGCCCTGGAAGAAATCCCTGTCTGGGTGTCAGGCAAGGGACACTGGCTTTTTAAGAACTTCAAGGCCTAAATTCTGATTACTTTTTCTTGACAGATGGGATGCAAAAGAAGGCGAGGACATGTCTCTTGTGAAGGATGACCTTGATGGCCAGGTGAGTTCCTAAGTTGCAGGCTGGCAGCTGAGATTTGCAAACACATGCACTATCAGGAATATTGGATAATCTCAGCAGTAAGAAAGGTTGGCAAGGGACCAAGGAATCTCTATTCTATTCCAGAGCTGGCATAGAGCTGGTTTTGGATAACTGTACTCACCACTAACACTCCTCACATGGCCTGGTGACTGCTTACCCTGACCCTCTGTCAGCACAACCACCTCACCTATTCTGGTCCCTGAACACTTCTCCACCTACATCCTTTTGCATCCTTTTTTCTCAGGTTTTCAGAACCATCACAGACTAGAAATATGATATACTGGTATTTTAATAAGCTAAACTTCATATGTCCTTTGTTTCTCAGAGGAGCCTTGGTATGGACAGGCAGAAGAGCAGAGGTGATGAGGGGGTGGAAGAGAACTGCACAGCTGAGCTGGAGGAAAAGGGGAAGCAGCCAAGCCTCCAGGATCACGGGGCCTCCTCCTCCCAGCGGCTGCGAAATGGGAAGGTCCAGCCTGCCCAGAATGGCCAGAAGGAGGAGCAGAGGGGAGTGAGGGGCTGCAGCACAGAGGTGTCTGTGGCCAGCGCTGGGGACTCAGAGCCAGGGCCCAAGCCAAGCAAGGAAAATGTTGGGGAAGATGCCAATGGGAAGCCTGGCACTGCTGACGTCTCCCAGGAGAAGGAGAGCACTGACAGCAGTGCTTCACAGAGCAGCCTACAGAACACTCTGCAAGGCACCAGGCCTGGCAGCGAGGAGACCTTGTCACTGCCCGTGGGAGTGAATGTAGATGGAGCTGGGTTGGAGAAGCAGCCAGCTTCGGAACAGGAGTCCTCTGAGAACTCTTCCAGCAGCCACGGAGGAAAGCTCGACACAGCAGCAGGAGACAGGCTGGATGCAGACCAAGGACAGCTTGTGAGCAAAGGAGGGGAAGAAGTGACCCAAACCACTGTTCTTGAGGGACAGGCACTTGCACTGAAAGGAAGTGAAGATGCTGAAGGCACTGAACACCACGGGCCTTTGCCCCCAGAGAAAGCCAGCTCTGACAAGGCTGTTGTGCCTGAGCAGGACATGGCAAAATCCCAGTCTGGGGAAGGGGACCAGCCTGAGGACTGCAAGGACAAGGACAGTGGGGACACTCACAACTAGCAGATTGCCCCAGCTTGCCTGAGACATAAGGTGAGTCATTGCATTAATGCTCTCAGCCATTGTACAGAGCCACAACTCCATTTTCTGAGGTACAAAGGCATCATACCAGATAACTGTTTAGAAATGTTCATTAGCAGTGCTATGGATCTCTTAAGGTAATTAAATCTGTGGATCACAAAGGCCTGTCCTGCAGTGGGTGGGGAAGGAATGCAAAGTCAGACAAAAATTTAGACAGAAAACTGGGCTGCTGAAGTTCGTTGATGACACACATTAGTTAGGGCACATACTGATCTATTCCTGGGAAACTATGACCTTAGAAAGGATGGGAGGAATAACCTCAGTGGGATGAGTTTATTTCTGTCTCTGGGGTGATCACAACTTGAGGTCAGTGTGGTCCTTCCCCAAAACACTTGCAGAGCCACAGGGGTCCACCTCGTGGGCAGAGCTCGAGAGAAGGTTGATTGTATGTGGGATTCTCTTCCAGTAGAAGGTCTGTGAGTGCTACACTTTGAATTACACATGGTAACACTGATGTGCAGGGCAGTGTATAAATGCACAGGGTGAGATGATTCCTGGTGTAAAGGCCCACAAACCAAACAGAAGGGAGGGAGAAGAGAGCCAGTTATGGAGCAATGCTCCAGGTTTTACACAAACAAATAATTTTTCTTCCATAAAGGCAAATGCAAAGCCAGGAGAAGGAACAAAGGATGACAAGCACAAAGTTAAGGTAGAAATGAGGAGGAAGGGGAAAGGAGAGAGGGTAGGGGCTCTTTGCAAGGTGTGCTTTTTCCAGGCAATGTCCCACAGAGCAGAACATCACACTAAACAGAGATGAGTATTCCCAGAACACAGTTCAGCTTGCCTAACATGGGAGTGGCTCTCAGGATACTCGTGCCTCTCTCCTGCACAGAGGCAGCAGCTCTGTTCCATAAGTAGGCATGGGAGGCAATGAGCTGCTCAGAGCCAGGCAGGCAGATCCCCCCACCAAGTGCCTTTCCTGGATTCCAGAAGCTTTTCTGCAGACCCTACACAGCAATGTGTCCCCTGGTGTTGCTCAGTATTCCTCCCAGAGGTACAAATGAGCTTAGGGATGAAGTGGCTAAGCTGCTAACAAAGACTCTCCCTATAATCCAATCCATATAAAAGGCAGGGAGAAGTGCAAGCGTCATAGTGATTTCAAAAAGACAAAACATCAGGAACCAGCAGGAGCTGGTTCTATGTTTGAACTAAAATTCCTTCAAGTGAGGGAAATTAATTCCAACAGCATTTATAGGAGTATGTTATGAAACACCTAGATGGACATAGTGGGAGATTACTGTCCAGCCACGCCTCTCCAATCTCCCAAAATTCCCCCCAAATTAGAGGATGGAGGAATTAATGACTGCTTTGCTCACTCAGGATAACTTTAATTAGACACCAACTAAGAGGAAATGATAAATTAGAGTAGTCCATTTTCATCTCAGCGATGGAGATTCCCATGGTTTGGTAATAGGGCCCTGAGTCCACTTCAGAGCTCAGCAGGTATGTGTAACAGCTGGAAACATCTGTACTCAGTGATAACGATGTGCTGGCCCCCTGCCCGGCTCGTGGGGCCCGTGTCCTACTCACATTAAATGCAGATCTCACATCCCTTCCTGCACAAGTGCAGCCCTGTGCAGCCACCACGTGGGTTTCACAGCTCCCCCTCCCTATGTCTATTTATGGCACTAAAAATCTCCAGCACCTTCAAATCAGTGGGAGATGCTGTGCAGAGAGTGTGGTGGGGCTTTCATCCTTCGCTTCAAATAACAAGGAATAAATATTTACTCGAAGTGCAGGACTGGAATCCCTGGAGAACGTCCAACGAGTCCCAGAGAAGTAAACGATACACAAAAACCACAGAAGCTTTTCCCTGAATTCTCTTGAGAAAATTAATCTTAACATCTTTAGAGAAAATGCAGCTGGGGGTAGATTTCCAGAGCAGCTCCAGGGATCTGACCTTGCAGCACTGGCTGACGTAAACAGGAGTGGGGCAGGCAGGGCCTGAGTGCTGCAGGACCGAGGAGGTCAGCAGAGGTCGGCTCTGATGCAAACCAGCGCCCAAGGTTGGTGCAGGAAACAGCACAAGCAGAAACCAGCACTTCCCAAAACAGCTGTGGAGCTGCCGAAGGACAACCAGCTTCCTTGAGGTTCAGGAGACAGGAAGGTACCATCTGCTGGTATGTCTGGGGAGTTGGCCTAGGATTGGCAGGGTCAAGGGCTTGCCTTGAATAGCATTGGCTTCCCTGGTCCTTCCTGCAGCCACACCACCCTCTGGAGCCCATCCTCGTGCCATGGGCATTTTAAATTCCCAGAGCACCTCTGAGTACCACCTAAGTGGAGAGCTCGGTCTTTACGCAGTCAGGGAGTGGGACTTGACATAGTTGTCTCCATATCTCTGGAGTCATGGCACAACGTGGGAGGACAGTGTTAATATTGGAAAACACAGGGACTCTGTGAGAATGGTGCAAGAGACTTGGGACACACAGGGAAGGCTCCAGAGCTGTTGAGGGAATGTTGTTTAGTCTAGGAAAATGAAGGCAGAAAGCAGTGGAATTGTGATCTCTGTAGATAGGTGGGTAGTGAACATCAGCAAAGGGGAAGAAACATCCAAGCCAGAACACAATGCTGGGGCAGGGACCAATGTATTGGAGAAGCCCAGGAACAAATATGGGAAAATTAGGACAAGGTGGCTTCCAGAGCACTTGGAAGCTCACCATGGCTGAATCCTGAGGGCCACTTACTGCAGCTTAACACATCTAAACATAACTCAGGGCTCTGATGGGCGAGCTGCTGCCATTCCAAACACCAGGAATGGAGCTGCTCTCATATCCCACAGTTGTTCCTGCTAACCCAGACCTTCATCAGCCGTGTTCAGCTGCAGCTTCAGGGAGTTCTGCACATCCCTCCATCACATGGGCCTGACCAGTAGGTCCCACAAGGACCTGCTGTGAAGGCCATCCCAGTGACATTGCCCAGCCAGCCAGGCTGGGAGGTGTGAGACAGACAGCAGTGATCTGTGGCAATCCTTTCCTGTGACACTGACACACAAAGGGAATTCTGCCACCACACAATTCCCACTCTGGTGGCAGAGCCCAGGCAGCACAAGGTGGCAGTGCTGCCCTGAGCCCCAGCTCACAGCCAGCCCACAGCTGCTCCATCTCCCACTGGCCCTGGAGTTATGTATGGGAAAGAGGATACAGTGGGAAATGTGAGAAAGGCTAATCACTCTGGCTAATTACCATGCGAAGTAATGACTTTAAAGCCCACCAGTGTCTTGGCTGTAAAGACTCACTCATGCATGGGAAGGTGTCTGTATTAAAAGGATAGTACTGCAAAGCAGGAAAGGGAATTGTCTCCCAGCACTGAAACACAGTCAGAGCCTTCTGAAAGCATCAGTGATCAAATAGATCCACAATAGAAGAACTCGTGCTGGAGTCAGCTCAGACTCATAAACCACATTACTTTACAATATCTGGACCACCAAGTGTGACTGACAGTCTGCTTCTGGCCCTTCCCAGTGTCATTAAATCCCAGTGTGCTGCCACAGCACTGAGCAGCCCTGGGCAGCAGGACACAGCCAGCCCTCACTGCTGCACACAGACAGGAGAAGGAATTAAGTCTCCAGCAACAATCTCATCTCAGCTGTACACAGCATCAGTTGTGTCAGCACCTCGGGTCTGATTTCAGTGCAGTTCCTTATTAAACACATGTGGCTGTGTCTTTAGATGATTCCTTGAGAAGTTTCTTTTTTATGCAAGCCAAGTTTCCTGTGACCTCTCCTGCCTTTGGAGGATTTAATCTCTTCTTTTTTATATCCCTCTCCCTGACCTTTCTTGAGAGCTTTGGGTGCTGAAATCTGCATCAGCAAAAGGCAGATCTATGGATTTAAACATGGATGCAGGAAAATGCCAGCTCAGCAATTCTGAGCAGCACCCAAGCTGGCAACTACAAAAGAATAAAAATTCTGCCTTTCCCAGTTAAATTCAGCATGTCTGGGTCTAGGACCAGCTCTAGGACAGCAGGCTCCACTCACAGGATAGTTTTTCATTAGGAAAAGCTGATTCAGCCTCTGCCCTTGGGGTTCACAAGTGCTGCTCACCCAGGCCAGGTTCACCAGGAAGGATCACAAAGCCCTACCTGAAATCAGCCTCTTCTCTTGGTGCTCCAGGTGCTGAACCAGCACACACAAGAACACATCAGGATTGCTGTTCCTGAGATATAAGGAAAGAGTAAAGTTGATGTATCCCAGAGGAGGACTGAGAGTGTTTAATCCAAACTGGTACAGTCAGCTTGTCCCCTGGGCTGCAGAGCCTCCACTGCTCCTGTTCTGATTTGGCAGCAGGTATCTGGGTTATGCCCCAGTGGTGCCTCCCAAGCAGCCCCAGCCGTGCAGGAAGGGCAGGGTGGAACTCAGCAGACATTTTAATTTACAGCTCAGCAGTTCCCTGGAGACTGATAATCCTGCGGCTGTCTCTGCTCTTGTTTCACAGGATAACGTGCTGGAGGCAGTAGAGGAGAAGAGGAGCACAAGCTTGTCCTCACTCTTGTACCTTCTATGAAATCAGCTTCAGCACCTGTGCAGTGCCCTTTAGCACCATTCACAACGTGGGGTCCCCATCAGCACCCACTCACAGTTCTGGCATCCCCCTTCCCTATCCGTGTGTCAAAGGACAGGGAAGGGTGCACACACTCCCACCCTACAGAGAAAACACCATCACTTATCTATTTGTTTGGCATATATTGCAGCTGCGTGGCAAGACAAGGAAATGTCTACTGGATGCACTTTATTTTATTTAATGACTAATTCGTTTTAAACTTATGGCTTGGGTTTCTGGGCACACATGCTGTTTTTTCCCCAAACGCTGGAGGCATGTGCCAGGGGCTGTGCCAGCAACTGGAACAGCAGGAAGAGGTGACTGGCAAAGCAGAAGGGTGAGGTGTTAGGGTGTAGTTCAGTAGGTGGGTGAAGAAGTTGTGTTCAGAGCTCTTGTACTAGAGGTTTGCACGTGGTTGAAGTGTTGGCAAAGGTGTACGGTAGTGGCAGGGGTGGCAGGGCATGAGCAGGATGACGGACGGATGGATGGATGGATGGATGGATGGATGGATGGATGGAGCGCTTCTGACAAGCACAGATCAAGCCAGCACCTCCTCCTTGAAGAACCTCCAGCTGTCCTCCCCTTTTAGAGGCTGAGGAGCACATCAGGACAGTGCTTTGTGCCAAGGAAGGTGCCTGCTTGGGTGCCAGGTGTGTGCATAACCCAGCAAACTCCGTGCCCCCTTCCCAAGCGTAACTGGGCATCCCTGCAGCACGGCAAGGAGGGGGACAGCACAATAATCTTCCTCCCCCACCACACTGCCCAAAGCAGTTGGCAGCAGGACCCAAACTGGAGCTGGAGGTCCAAGACTTTGTATTAAACATTTTCACTTTCCTGGTTGTGCCTTCCATAGCCTTGTGTTTCATTAAGAGAGCAGGAATCCTCTCTAAGCTGCTCTGCAGACCTTCTGACCTGGCCTTAAAGATACCTTTCAAATGGAGGATCTGGAGGAGCTTTACAAGCACAAACATGTAGGAATTCTAGCTGCTTGGCTTTCCAGTTACAGCAAGCTAGGACCCAGCTGGAATACAGCTATCAGTTAAGGAGAAGGCACAAGGAATAACACAACATAATTTCTGACTTCTGAATGACAGGGCAGAGTGGGCATCACCCTCACTTCAAGGATGCTGTAGAATTTGATGCCAGAGTAAGCGTCCCTGGGACAGGTATATGTGGAGACTGCCTGGAATATCCTGCAGGATGTTGGCTGACCAGGCTGGCAGACTGCCCTGGAGATCAGGTTGGCACGTGTGGACTGAAATACTCTATGCTGCTTTAATAAACTAATATTTGCACAGACAAGCATTTGTTTTCCCACGTGACTCAGACCCGTGACACCTATCATGAAGCACAAGCCTGGGAATTTCCTCTTTGTGCCAAATTCAGGAGACTTTACTGGCATCACACCAGGTATTATCAAGAAACAGAGCATGCAGCTTTTGTGTTTTATCAGTAGAAACATCTCCACCCCACCAAAGCCCAGACTGGGTTTATTTGGACTTATCCAACAGATAAAACAGATAAACAGAAGATTGTAAAACTGCTCCAGGTCCTGGAGCATCTCCATCACTGTTAAAGGCTGATTTTCCTTATCTGACTGGCTCAAAAACCTGCTTGCAATTGTTTAGTTTTTTAATTCATTATTATTTTGTACATCAGGTTTGTGACCTGGCTCTTGGTCCAGTCAGACTGAGTCATTACCAGCATTTCCCAGGAGCCAGCTTGCCTCATGGTCCATGGAACACACAGTCTCAGCTCAAGAGCTGTTGTGCCCCAGGAACAGTTGGACACATGGCCAGGCAGGAATTTTACATTGCCCTGGTCCAGGACTGTGTTGAAGAGATAAAAAAACCTTACTGCCCTAGACTCCATTCTGAAAGGAAAAACCATCACTGGTCCTCCATTCCCTCCTTTTTTTCCTTTCTTCCAAGTGACTTTTCAGGTAATGATGCCCAGGAAGGACTGAGTCTGATCCAGGCTCTGGGAATGGGACTGGACAGCTTGTGCCTGTTCTAAGTGTATTTTTTCCTGCTCATTAACACTTTGCTCAATGCACTTTGTTTGGTGCCTGGGTTGTGATTTTTCAGACAACTGTGGCTTAGCTGTTTCTTCTTTATGGTGAGAGAAAAAACTGAAAAGTTGACAAATCTGATGTAGAGGGATTATTTATATGAAATAAAAGTTGGAATGAGGAAAAACCTCCTGTGTCTTACTATTTCTCAGTTCCATATGTAGAGATTTCCAAACAGAATCAGTAATCTCTGGCTTTTAGAGCAACAGCTCTGGTTCAGAGCACTGATTCCTTTGGGAAGCACTGAACTCCTGGGCTAGCTCAGCTTCCTCACCACAAAAGCTCCCTGCAACAATGCCAGGAAGATGAGGATCACTTTTCCTATGAGGCATCAGAGCCACCAGCTCATCACCACTGCACTTTTCCTGCAAGCAAATGCAAGGACAGCTCACAGAGTTCAGAGTCACCTGCCTGCACAGGACCTGTCCCTTCCCAGCAGTGGCTGGTAGCTCATGGATTTCATGGAACTTATTCCAGCTTTTCCAGACACAAGGGAAGCAGCAGCACTCCCAGGCAGAATGCTTTTTCCTTCAAACCAAAGGATCAGCTGGCCACTAGACAGCATTCTTTTCCTTAAAAATTTGGAAATCAATTTCAACACAGCCACTCTGTAGCTAAAACTATCAGAATTGATCCCAGACTGGTGAATCAGCTCTTGCATAAAGAAGGTAATTTAACAAACTTCAAGCCAAGGACAAAAATACATTTGGTTAATGTTGGAGATACTTGTTTCCAAAGTAATTACTGAAGGAGGCAATAACATAAAATCCTGACAGCAGTTCAGCTCTCCATTCCTACCTCAACAAGTCCAATACCTGCAGCAGGAGCATACACACAGACCACTAACCAGTAAAGCCCAATACAGAGTCTCTAGATATAAAAATAACAGAAAATTTGACTGGTTTTCCACAATGATCTCCCTCCAGATAAACTGGTTGCTAGTGGCAGAGGACACTGAGGACACTGAGGACACTGAGGACACTGAGGACACTGAGGACACTGGCACTTAGCTATCAATTTTATATTTTAAGTGCATAATACAGTAGTCAGTGCTTTTCAAGTCAGTGGAAGGCCCAGAACAGCAGAAGGATACAGCACTGCTGGGAAGTTAAGGAAGTTCAGGCAGCCTGCTGCCTTCCCTGGAAAGGTTTTACAGCAGCAGCTCAACCAGCTCCCAGGCTCTGCAGCACTGGCAGGCAACACTGGAAGTCCATGGCTGATTCCTGCTCAGTGCAGTGACACAGCACCTGGCCAGTTTTCCCAAAACTGCCTCTGAACGTGTGTGGAGCAGCCACAAGCCAAGCAAGCTTCATCCCCTTGGCTTCCTGCTATGACTGTTTCTTACGCCGTTCCCCCCTCTGTGTGCTCCAGCAGCTCCAGGACTCAGAGCCAGCCGTCGGTAACACCGCCCTGAGCAGCCCACTGAGATCAGCTTTGACTTCTCTGGGGGAAATCCCTGATGGCCAGAAGCAGCCACTGGTTTTGTTATCATCCCTACACCACACAACTGCTTTTCAGCTACGCTCAGTGATTAAGCCAAGATTCCCTGTCAGAAATACTGCACAGGAATCTGGGATTAAGATGATGTGCATTGCATCAGATGAGCCCGCAAGAGAACGCACACGGGGAAAAAAGAGCTTTTAGAGATAGAAACGTGAGCCAGCTGCTGGAGCGCATTACATGCTCCAGTAACTCTTCCTGCTATTTCCCTTCTTTCTGGTCCCTCTGCATGTGAGTTACACTAAATGCTCTCCTTGAACAAACTGGACTCATTTGGACAAGGCCAGTCTGCACAGGCAGAGAGCAGGTATTAGATGTCTACCACAAAAGCAAAAAGCTTTAAGGTAGACTCAAATTTCACTCACATTTGAGTATTTCCTTCATCCAACTGACTTCCAGATGTCTTCCTTCCTCACCGACATGGGAACATGGCACAGCTCTGTTGGTAGGTGACATGTAGGACAGCAGCTGTGTGAAGGGAATAACCTTCCCCAGCAATTCCAAGGAATCAACATCTTGAATCACAAGGTTACAGTAATTTCTTCCTGGGAAGCAACACACAACCCTGTGCCTTGTCGTGCCTGATACAATCACACTAAGTGAACCTGAATTTTTTTTTTTTTTTTGAGGAGCAATGAAGGGAAAGGGTGAACTGGAGCTGAAGTAACACAACAGACGACACAACCATCTGCCTTTTAAACCTCAGCCTTACCCCAGACTGGTGACTGCACCATTTTAGGGCACTAAAGCAATTCTGCTGAGATGCAGATGACTGTCTCAGTACAATGATAGCAACATAATGTAAAAATTCGCAGTCCAAGTATCTGTTGCAGCCAATCTACTTCCCAAGAAATCCTAGTGCCCTGAATTTTAAGTTAGCTTACATCTAGAAACCAGTCCAGATGAGCCATTTTTATTACTGGAGTATTTGCAAAGTACACTTAGTCACAGATTTCTTCGACAGCCTGTCATGACAAGAGTAAGAAGCACAGCAACGGGCTCATCACAGGCTGACGACAGCATCCCAATGGGAACACATCTGCCTCTGGAGGACTATGACTCCTGGCTACGAAAAGGATGGGGAAATGATTATAGCTGAAGAATATAGCTGGAAAAGATTTGGAAAACCAGGCTGCTGCAATCACCAGAGCTCCCTGGCTGTTAGGCTGGCAGCACACAACCCTTCTGCATCTTCCCCAGGCAGCTTCCCCTCCCTTGCACACTCAGTACAACCGGAGTGAAGCCCCAGGATGCTCCAAAGCCACTTGTAATAGGTACAGAAATAGCAGCATTTCACTGAAATCTGTTTGTCAGCAGAGGAGAAGATGCAAAAACAGTCTGGGAACTCACCAAGCCTGCACTTTCCTACAGGAATGCAGACAGCCACAACCATCCTCATACTGGCTCATCAACTATTTTTAGCACCAGAAGGGGAGGCAGCCATCAGTGAAGGGCCTGTTCCCTTTGATCCAGTGAATCTGTCTCTGTCCCAGAGATCCTTTGCTACCAAAACCACAAACCAGGTAAAGAACTTTAGGTTGTTCCTGCTCCCGAGTACAAGGCATCTCTTAGCAGTTACACGACAGGTTGGAAGAGGGCCACACAGCCCATTTAATTCCATTCACTTCCTCTCCCCTCTGCACCACGCAGCCAGACTCTATTAGTCTTCTGAGAGCAACTGTAGTTAAAGTGAAGGATGCCAGGAGGCCCTGGGCACTCAGCGCACAGAGTCACCAGCTCCAAGCTGCAGGCCAGCAGCACAGAAATCCCAGCATCCATGGCATTGCACGCAGCTTTATTTATCTCCAAGGTTTCACAAGTTAAACAGCAGCTCCTTCTCAGAGACACTTCCCAACTGGTTCTGCATTACCGCCTGAGCTGAGAAGCAGACTAAACTCAACTGGCACCACAATAAGCTTGGTTTCTCTGTCATTCATTTCTCCCTTGGGAAGCTGCAGGAACTTTGCCCCACAATCAAAGGTGGACCCTAAGGCCAGCAAAAGGCATTGATGTCACCAGGACCAGAACTGCTGTGGGCGTGAGCAGCCCCACAGAGGGATCAACACGCTGCAGGCAGAACCACCGAAGGAACACAATACCCCCACTCGCAGAACAGACACCCATGGGGCCTGGAGCCAGTGCTGCTCTGGGACACTCAGCCTTCCCCCTGCAGATGAACAGGGAGAGCAGAGAAGCACCTCAGGAGGTGACAGCTGCAGGGCACCTGTCTGCTGACTCAGTGCTTCCAGCTCTTCCACCTGCCCCGCAGGAGGGTGGCAGCGATTTTGGCTAAAGTGACTTAAGCGGAATCGTTTTGTTCTTCCCACCAGCTTTCTGTTCCAATAACACAAAGCATTCCCTGCATGCTCTCCAGAAAACTGGAAAAGAGGGTGAAAAGAAGATAACAAACCACTCTCCGTTCACCTCATTCCTCCCTGCAAACCCTCTGCTCCTGGTTCTACCTTTCACAGATGATGTGAAGGCAATGCCCAGCTGATGATGCAGCCTTAACAAACCACCAGTCCCAAACCCCAATTTTGATATGAAACAGCTCTTTTTAAGCAGCCAAGTGCTGTATTTTATAGTACCTTTTTGATCTGCACAACTCAAATACGTACGCCACGTTACACCACATTTGCATCCCTCAGCAGAAGGAATCTGAACTGCTGTGATTCTTTCATAGGGATGCTGCACAGCCTGGCAGCCTCACAGATTCAGCTGAATCCATCCATCTGGAAAGCAGCAGCTTGGAACAACATGGCTCTTACGGTTTCCTAGTTTATATCCCACTTCCCAGAGTCATTAAAGGCCATTTTTTCACCCTGCTCATCAAGGAATAGAAGATTTCTGAAGATCACAGGGCAGGAAACCATGGAGCTGGGAGGACAGCCTTCCCAGGACTCACCAGGAGTGCCTGGGCCAGACCTACCCTGGTTCTGCATGCCCCAGAGGTGCGGGGAGGATCCGTAAGCGCTGCCATCCCTTGCGGGCAGCAGCACGAGGGTACAACCGCGGGTACAACCGCGCCGTAGCTCAGAGCCCGCCAGCACCCACCGCCACAGCTCCGCCTGCTCTGCCAGCACAGATCAAACCTTTCCAGCACCACTGCTTCGTTTCCACAATTAGCCGCGTACAGAGGTTTCTCCAGCCTCACCTACAGAGACCAATAACAAATGAATCAACATCATGTACCACAGCTGCCCATTGCAGTGGCCAAATTTTTGTTACTCAGACCCCTTCCAGTTCAGCATTCCTCCTCCCACCACCGAAGAGAACATACTTTGTTACAGAGACTTTCATATTGGGAAAATATTTTAATATAGTAAACAAGTCAATTTACCCTCCACATATTTTAAATAAGTTTATGCTCATCGTTAAACAAAACTGTTTTTACTTCAACAATGGATTACAGCCTCTAAATTCGTATTGTTCCCAGCTGATCCTGTAAATAGCGAGGAATTTTGGACACCGATATCCTTGTATAGGTAACAGACTGGCATAAACAGCGCAGGAATTCAATGCGGGTTCAAAGGGAGAGAAGCTAGCCCTGGTGAGGAAGAAAACGAAGCCACAAAATTCCCTTTTGAGGAAAAATCGGGGGGAAAAGAAGATACCGCAGTTCCACCGAGTCCAAACGGGGCCGAGTCAGTCTCCAGGTCAGTCTCCAGTCAGTCTCCACGGGCGCTGCACGGTGCCGCAGGGACGGGCGAGCCATCGGTCTCCATCCTCGGCCGAGCCCCGCGGCCGCATCCCCGGCGGCGCGCGGCCTCCCGCGGCCCGCCCGGCTCAGGGGCTGCCGGCGCCCGGCCCGCTCCCGGCCGCGGGCGAGGGGGACGCGGCCGGCGGGGCGGTGGCGGCGGGGCCGGGGCCGGTGCGCGGCGGCGCGGGCGGAGGCCCCGCCGTAGGTCCGGCGGGCGCGGCGCGGAGCTGCGCGGGGGTGGCGGCGGCGCCGGGGCCGGGGCTGGAGGAGCCGCCGCTGCCGCGCACCGGCTGCCAGATGAGGCTGTAGTAGACGGCGAGCACGATGGCGGCCAGCGAGACGGAGAGCACGTAGGCCAGCACGGTGGCCAGGCGCACCCACTTCTTGTTGGTCTTGGCCGCCATGCGCGCCTTCTTGTCCCCGGTGTAAGTGGCGGGCTTGCCCCGCTCCGCGCCCGCCTCCTTCTCCTTCATGGGGGCCCGGCCCTTGGCCCGCTGCTCCACCGAGCCCTCCGTGCTGGCTCCGGCCCGGATCGGCCGCCGCCGCTGCTCAGGACATGCCGGTACCGCCCGTGCTGCCACCGGTGCCGCTGCCCGCGCTGCCCCGCCGGGGGCGAGGGGCGGAGCATAGGGGGCAAGCCCGCCCTGAGGGGTGGGAACGACAGGAGGGGAGGAGGGCAGGGGAGGAAAGGAGAGGGGCGGGCACGGGGAGGAGCCTGGGCCACCTTTAAAAGGAGCCCCCTCCCCCGGTGCCCGTGTCACCGCACCCTTTACCCGCCCCGCAGTGAGGGGTGGGCGGGAGCGGTGCCTCAGGGACACGGGCAGCGCTCGCCGAGCCGCAGGAACGCTTCTGGCACGGCCTCCTGGAACGTGCCCAGCGCTGGAGGAGGTCAGGAGTCTCCTCTCTACCTTGGCTTCCCGACGGAGTTACTTTTTGCGCTCTCCCTGGTGCAGGTATGTGCTGCCTGCACCTCTGTGAGGCTGCAAGGGTGCCTGAGGCAAGCGGCATTTTTTTAGAGGGAAAGACTGCCTTAGTTTTGTCCAAATTGGGTTCTTCCCACCCCGTTATTGATACAGTCTAAACCTCCTCTTAAGTTATGGCTTCACCTTACTCCACAGGTGTTAGTTCCCTACAAAATTGTTCTGTTGTCTTGTTCAGAAGGCAACTAAAATGGTGATCTGGGACATAAATTAGTTTTTGTTCTTTATGATGCAAGAAAACTACTTTTTGGAATTATGTAGTTGTGCCTTCTGCAATCATTTTCTACCTCCCCTCAATCTGAGGTTAGTCAGGTGTAGTGGTTGCAGCAAAAACCTCTTGTAAACCAGGACTTGTAGATCTGGAGGAGCCTACAGCAACTGGAGAACTGCCTATAACCCAGAGGCTTCCCCAAGAAGACATGGGAATAAATGGAGTAGCTGCAAAATAATTGTAATTCTTGGAAAGCGAATTTATAGCACTTCCTACAAAATGGATTTTCTAGTAATATTTCAATGTGTTTCCCCTCAGTGATGGGTTTACTCCAGCTCCTCCTTTTTTTTGGTTCAGTAGGTGAAATGATGATGAGTTACTACCTCCCACAAGTCCCTTCCCTATGCTCTTGCTTAATTCCAGTGAAGAGGCAGAGGGTTGACATGTACCAAGAATGCCTCTGGGGCTGAGTGAAGTCTCGACAGTTTTTGCCTGGTGCTTGTTGGGTTGAAGTACTGAGGCCTGAACAACAGGCCCTGAGCCAAAGCTGACCTCTCGATGAACCTTTCAACCAGATGTTGTATGTGTCCACTCATTTCAACCAATACCATCAGCAATATGATAGATGTATCTGGTCATTCTCAAAGCATGTATTCGCCTTTCCCTGTTTAGGAACCAGATAAGGCTGGATGTGCAGGGGAGCTGTTGGAACATTCTCAGCAAATGAACAGTGTGATGGGCTTGTGATGTTCTGCCTTCAGCCCAACAGCCTCCCCTCCCTGTTGCATTTATTTGTGACTCACTCATGCTGCAGTGGAGACTTGCCCTTCCTAAAACACACAATTCCATGGTAATATTCAAGAAATTCAGTATTCTTAAGGCTCTCTTCTCCCTGCCAACCCTTTGCTCTCAGGGCTTTGAGTAGGAGCAGGCTTGTGTTCATTAAGTGTGAAGTCTTGGCTTTTGCCAAGGTCAGGTGAAGGCTTTTCATTTTATTGTGGACAAGTAACTGTGTGTGAACTTCTCTGCAGGCAGCTGTGAGCAGGTCTGTGCCCTCTTTCCTAAAGAGAGCTCCTTGCTAACAACCATCCCTAAAGAGCTGCAGTAATGGTGCTTGCTTTGGCCTTGTGGTTTTAGCAAAAACACCAAGCTGTGCTCTGAGTGGATTCCTGTGGTACAGAACTGGAGCTCTGGGGTCTTGTAAAGTCACTGACTGTTTGACACTAGACACAGCTTGCAAATTATCCCTCTCTGGGATTCTTCCTAAGGAGCACAAAAGAGGTCCCTTGGAGACAGAGTCAGGGATATGTGATGCCCTCAGGGACTCCTGCCAGGGAAGGAGAGCTGCAGAGTCCCTAAACAGCCTTCCTCCCACCACTCCAAAAACTGCTCTGCAGGCTCCTGTTCTTTATAAGCTCCTTTAATTTTGACTTCTCATGTCTGAGGGCCATAGAAAGCTTGAATTCTGCTGCTACCTCTTGTAGTGGGATGTTTGTTTGGTCTCCAAGGGCTCCCGAAGGATGTAGCTAAATGAACCTGCATTATTGATTTCCCACAATCACAGTCAGTGAATAGCTTCCCAGTGCTGCAGGATAGGGAAAACTTAATTAAGGGAAGATTGCTGGCCTGAGATAGATTCTCTCCATGCTTCTGAGAGTAGCAGAATACTGGATGGGATGCCTGAGACATCTGTCTGAGCTGTGCAAAGGCCTTTGCAGGGAGGAGGAGGAGCTCTAGGTTGAGGCTGGATATTACAGAAATGAGAGCTTTGGGCTAGCATGTGGAGAAGTGAAGGGAAGACTGTGGCTGACACTTGTTCAGTTTCTTGAACCGAGTAGGCAAACAGAGTAAGTTGGGCTGGTGCAGCGGGAAGTAAATGTGGATGAGCTTAAGAGCACAATGGGGCTTTCTCCCCCAGTATCCTGATTTCCTCTGCAGTGTTTTGTACTGGAGGTGAATACAGGTGGGAACAGGCTGCATTCACCTCCAGGTGTGGTAAAAGTTGCTTTCCTCTTCTTGTTACTCTGCTACTGAAGTGTACCATGAAATGGGCATGTTGATTGCGTGCCACTGCTCCTCATGCTTCCTTTCCTGTTAATGACCTGTCTTGGAAAGTCTTGTTCTTTTCCCAGCAGCCATGGCATGGTACAGCCAGCCCTGGGCAGCAGTGACCTGGCACTGCAGGAATGTATGGGATGTTTAAATGTGATCCTGCTTGCAGCCTCACTGTGCTGGTTGGAAACATGCTGAAAGCTGTCAGTGCTGTAAACACAACACACTGCCCAGTGAGCAGTTAATTACAGGCCTAACCATGTCTTGGTGGTTGGACAGATAGTTTCTTGGGATTTGGGGTTTTTTTGCACAAGACCTCACTGCTTTTATGGTTTTGTGGCATCTGTGGTCACTTCTCTGTGCCATAGTCCACTGTCCTCTGACTTTTGCAGATCAAGCTGAAGAGTCATGCTGAAAGCTGTCAGGAGTCCTTGGCCGCGTGGTTTCAGCTCAAAATGGGACACAAGATACGTCCCTGTACACACACTCAGCAGTTCTGCTCTCCAGGGTGGTAAGAAAATACTGTCTTTGTGGTCTTAATGGGATTGTTAATCCTTTCCGGATTGCCAGCGCTCTGAGGGCAGAGCAGCCACAGGAGCAGTGGGATGGGCTGGCATTTGCAGAGCTGGGAGTTCGTTGCTGATGTGCAGTGTCACAGCTCTTCACTAGAGGACAGCATTACACATGGCAAATTAATTCTGCAACAATGCTGGGAGAGATTTCTTACAGATTTCCTGTGCCAGGAGTAAGCTGGGGTGGAGGTTACAGTAATTTGCTGGAAGTCAGAAGGGAGGTTTAACGGTGTGGTTTAAATGAGAGTCTGGAAACCTTGTCTCCTAAACCTTGTCTGAAGGGTGATGCTGCCTGCCTTGCTGCTGCATGCACCCTGGGGGGGTACAGGCTGCTGGATAGGTAGCACAGGGAGAGAAGGAAGAATATTAAATTTTAAAAAGGGAAATGTTTGCATATCAAAACTATTGTAGCAAGTGGTGGGTTAGCCTGGCAGGGAAGGTATGGGAGGAAAGCAAGGAGACAGGGATGTGGGACAAGTATGCACTGAGTGATGTGCCTTACAGGACAGAGAGAATAAAGGATGCTTTGAATAAACAAATACTGCTCAAGTGCTGCTGTTTGTGCCTGCTCTGATGTTGCAGCTCTCAGCAGAGGGCAGGACTGCTGCTCTGTGCTATCAGGGCTCCATCAGCCATCTCTGCATGCAAGGGACAGAGGCTCCTACAGAGCAAGGAGTGTGAAGTGGAAGATAAGGAGGCTGGGTTGGGCAAGAGGAAGGGAGCTGCAGCTTTTGTGACAACCTTTGTGCAAGTGGGGGTTTGGCCCTTGCTGTTGGGCATCATGTGGCCTTGCAGGGCAGCCACCAACTTGGGCACTGATCTTCATGCTGCTTGTGTTGAGTCGCAAATATGATTTCATTATTCATCGAATTAAGGTTTTATTCCTTAGGGGAAGCTGACCTTGAGTGACATGTAGAGTTAAGCTGTGGCAGGATTCTTGCTTACTTTGTTCATGAGGTAGAGAAAGCTGATGAATATCTGGGTGTGAGAGAAGGACAGAAGCAGCCTCTCAGTGAGGCCCTGGCAGGAAGCACACTTGGTTCACAAAGCTGTGATAACTGACAGTACCAGTCAAGCCATGGGATCCAGTAGCTATGACTGATCTCACCTGCCCTTGGCAGTACCAGGTGGCAAAGCTCATCCCACCTCTCACTGCTTTGCAGCTGTGACCTGCAGGGCCTTCCTGCAGTGCTGTCAGTGTTCCAGAGGCTGGGAGGACTGCAGCACCTCTGAGCAAGATTAATGCTCTCTATTTTCTCCATTGCTGCTCCCTAATTTAAGGGAAGTGAACCTGAAGCTGCTCTGGCCTTGCAGAAGAGATCAGGTGAGTGTAGAGAACTTTCACTCTCACTGCACTCTTTATCATCTTCTGTTTCTCTCCTTGGGAGTAACCAATTTTCCTGAGTGTGGGATCCTGGTGACACTGGCTTGGCTGGGCCTGGAATATCCCCGTGACCCTAAGGAAAGAGAGCCAGCTGCCTTCTGTTGGATAGCCAATTCCTGTAAGTGCAAGATTGATAAGTGCAGAAAATGCCATGGTAGCTGGAAATGCGGAAGCTCTCTTATTCCCAGGGTTTTTTTTGGCAGATCCCTTGAAAGACAAAGGATGTTGTGTTTGCTCAGGGTTCTCTTTTCCTGCAGCAGGGAGCTCTGGTTCCTGCTTTTACTGTTTTACAGTTGGAGCACTTGCTAAAGTTCCACTTTATCTCTCCTGCCTCATGCCAGTAGCACCTGAGAATGCCCTTAGGATTCCTTCAGTGACCATTCCCCAGCTGTCCAGGCTGCTCCAAACTGCCAGACTCATCACATCAGGGCTGGGAAGAAAGGAAAGAACAAAACATGCAGCTGGCTCCTCTTACAGAGTTGGGGGGGGGTGGGGTTGTTCTCCACCTTTTCTGTGCTACTTTTGCAGCAGCTTGTCCCTTTTGAGCCATGGCAATCTTGGCTTTGATAGGAGGTGAGGATGACATCCCATCATGTGCCTGGGAATCCACAGCAATCATAGCATAGTTATTTCCACTTGTAATTAGTTGTGGGGCTCTGCCTCTGACTAAAATTGATCTTGGCCATGTCAGGCCTTTTCATAAGCTGCTCTCTAGGTTAGCCAGTGCCCATCAGCCAGTGGAGCTGATTTCCTCCTCTGCTGCCCACATGGAATTCCTTTGTTCCAAGGTCAGAAGCAGACTTGTTTTGGCCCTGTTTGCCTCTAACCTGTTCTGCTTTTGGTCCCTTCCCTGCTGCTTTGTCACTTTAATCCCCATCTTGCCCACCTCTCCTGTTCTATGTCCCATGTATCTGCCACAGAACCAAGTGAGTGTGTGGAACAGTGCAGTTCCTGGGACTCTGGGAATGTTTCATTTCATCTGGGGAATTTCCAGCTGCCCTGCTGGTCTGTCTCATTTTGAGGCTGACATTCAGAAGAGCCCATAAGAGAAAGGAAAACTGTTTAAGATTGGACAGTGCAGTGTGGCCTCAGAAATGGCATCTGTCCAGAGCAAGGAAGGAGTTTGTTTCCTGGGACATCTGGCCTCTTGCATGAAGGGGGCAGTCTGCTTGTAGCCAGAGCCGAGCTGCTCCGTAACACAGCTGCAGAAGCAGTTGGAGCGTTTCTGGCAATGCCTGTACTTCGTCAAGAGAGCATTTAAGGAAGTTGAGTTGCGGAAGTTCACCGAGCCGGGTGCCTCACCAGCACAGCTCCAAGGAGTGGATCCCTCCCGGAGGGACGGTGGCTGTTTGTGCCCACCAGCACGCCAGCCTTACTCTGGGTGACCTTGGGAGAGGCTCTACTTGCCTGGAGAGCTGTTGATTTACAATGCAGATTCATCGCTCCTCGCCTGCCTGCCCCTGCCCCTCCTAAATTGGACTGGGATATAAGAGGTTGTTTGCTCTCCGATGCCAACAGAGGCCATGGCAGAACGCCCTGCCACGTGAGAGGCAGAGATAGAGAGGGGGCTAAGGAGGAGTGAGCTGTGCAGTTGCTCTTGCTTGTGGTAGCTGAGGAGCACATCTGTAGGACCATGTCTGTGCTGAACCCTGTCCTGCAGCCCACGAAGGTGAAGGAGTACCTGTGCAAGGGCGACCGCTTCATCAAATGGGATGATGTGAGTACTGGGGTGTCCCTTCCCTGGGCTCTGCCTGGGGTGGCAGCTAGACACTGGCTGGGTCACGGTTTGTGGGGAGGCTGGGAGCCTATGTTCTGTGTGGGATCCCACCTGACAGCAGAGATCTCTAGATGGCGAGAGGGAACTGGGAAGAACAGGAAAGCTGAGGACTGAAGTTAAGGGGATGTTGTGTGTGTCTGTGTGTGTAAGAGGCTGGGGATATGCTTTCTACATCTCTTATAGTGGAGGATGGAGACAAATGGAGCGAGCGTGCTCTGGGTCTGTGTGTGCAGCCCCTGGTGTAGGACACAAGGTCCAGCCCTGAGGAAGATGGTCGCTGCTGGGAGTCTCTGTGGGGTGATATGCAAATGCCACATTTGGGCTTTCTGGAGGCACATAAGGGGTAGGGTAGGATCTACTTCAGAGTAAAAAACACACATTACACTTTTCAGATAGAGATGAAAACAGGCTCCAAGTTGCTTCCTCTTATGGCCCTGTTGCCTGAGTGGATCGGGGGTGAGCCATGGCCTCCCACGCCTGCCCGGCCCCTGGGCCTGGGAATGACTGAAGAGCAAAGGGCCTGTGCTTTAACAGGGCTGAAGCCTCAGGGTGCTGCAGCAAGCTGCTGCTCTCTCCAGCTCATTGTCCTCTACACCTTCAAAACAGCTGCTTTGCAGTCACTGCCTTTCTGTGTGAGGGGAACAAAGTGTAGAGCAGCAGCAGTTCATTGGAATGTAAGGGCTCCCCTCCTCACTTTCGAAGGAGGCAAAGGAGTGCTCACCCCAGCACCCACAAACGTGAGCAGGAGGAGAGCTGCTGCTGGGCATGGATGTTGATAAAAGGGGGAAAGCCCAGATTATGGTTATTCACAGGGGTCTGGGGAGATGGTTCATGTGGTGGTGCAAATGAGATGATCAGAAGGAACCTGCAGCAGCAGTGCAGGAGGGATTAGCACTTTTGTGGGTGTGAAGCTGGAATAGAGTGTTAAGTCGCAAAGGAGCATGTGGGGGAGTGGATCACCTGTGCCCAACATCAGTGGGGTGGTCCAGCAGCACTGAGAATGACAGCAGTGTACTGTGCAGCTGGCAGGAAGGATGGATGTGAGGAATAGGAGCTGGAATATGGCTGCCAGTTCCCCTGTGAGCAGTACATAAACAGGAGGATGACACTGGCTACAGTGAAAAGTACAGCCTTCCTCTTTCCTGTGGGCCTGCTCCCTGCAGAGTGCACTTAGGGCTTCTCAGAATTTGAAATCTGCTTTCTCAGAATCACAGTAGCCAAACTTGTCTAAAATTGCTGATGACTTTGTGTTCAGTCCTTGGGGGCCATTCTCCCAAGAATTGGAAGCTGTTAAGTTCATCACTGGGTATTCCTGGGTTAGGGTCCCCTGAAAACCAACGTGAGTCAGTTGGGCTTCCAAGACCCACCAAGTGTTTATTTCCTGCTGTAGCTGTTGATTAGTGAGCTCAACTCCCGTATGGATCTTTCCTTAAGGTTTATATATTTGTAAACATTTCTAAGTGGTTGCCTCAAATAAGTAGTTTACAGGCTTCATCTCCACCAATAAAGAAAGGCTTCTCCATGAGTGGCCTGTTCTGGTCACATTGCTCTATCACATTGGGCTTTCCCAACCCATGGTTAGAATAGGCTGCAGAGGATGATGGTGAGAGCTCCAGACTGCAAGATTGCTGCACTTTAGAATTCATGAGTGTTAAGTTTTTTGTATCTCTTTCAATTGACAGGACTGTACTGTTGGTAACAGTTTTGAACTCCCTCCAGGATAAGTGAGGCAAAGGAGTTCAGGAAAATCAGGCTGGCCTCTTAAATCACTGTTCAGCTTGGGACAGAACTAGGGCCTTCCAGCAAAAACGCATACCCACACTTTTTCTACAGAGCCCTCACCTTGTCCAGCTTTGGTAAGGCATTGTCTAGAGGAGAGAGCAATGGGTCCCTGACAGGCAGGACTGTTCTGACCTGTCCCCTTGGTTAGTTGCAGGACCCTGGGGTAAAGAGCAGCTCTGCAGTGCTTTGGTCAGCATCCAGCAAGGTAGGGCTCCTAAACAGACTGAAGAGGTGAAGTTCTGCTACATGGGTGGTAGCTGGGTTAAAGAACCAGCTGGGAATCCTGTCAGAACCCCAGGCAGGGCACAAGGCAGTAGCTGACATCTTGGGCAGGGCAGATGGGTACGGGTATGGTTCTGTGCTGCCTCTGAGTCTTCATAGTAGAGTCAAAACTGTTCCTATCTCTGAAAGATTATGGATTACAGGATTTTAGTAGACAGTGCTTGTTTTTTGCCCCACAGAGTGAGAAGCAGCCAGGTTGGCTGCCAGACCATCTTCTGTAGGATTGCCCATTTCCTTTGCTGCCAGGAGCTGCCCCATTGGAGAGGCTGCCTGCACCCCCTGTCAGGAGTCTGGCTGGCAGCAGCCTCCTTGCAGCCTCAGCTTGCCCTCCAGAAAGCTGCTTTGTGGGAGATAAGGGTAATCTAGAACATGGCACAATCCTCTGTGGTGGTACCATGAGGCCTGTTCTGCTCTCCATGGCCATGTGTGCAGGAGCAGCCAAGAGCTCTGGGAACATGGACACGGTGCTGGGCAGGCTGGTGCTGGCCCTGGCACAGCAAGGGAAGACAAGAGGCTGTAAAAGGACCACACACAATGTGCTGTGCAATGAGCACTTTACTGCAAATATTGTGTATGGAAATGGAGGTCTCTGAAAACATAGATACACTCTAGAGTGAAGTATGAGTTGAGTAAAAAACTGAAAAATCTGAGGCCAACAGACAAGTACAACTTCCAGATTTCATTACTGTTTTCATATTAACAGTGATGTGTTCAGCTTCCTGAATTGAATCTGGAGCCTTCCCAGAAATGGTTGTGTGGGGTTCAGGATCAGCCCCAAATTATTTCATCTCATTGCAGCCTCTGGTGTGGGTGTTTGTGTAGCTGCTTCTTTCTATAGTCCATATAGAGACTGAGTGTACAGTCTGTGGAGTTTCAGAATCTCCATCTAAAGCAGCATGATGATGCTGCATTGATGTATCCCCTCCTTGAAGCCTTCCTGACAAGGAGCCCAGATAATCTGCACAAACACCTGGATGGGAGATGCCATGGATGAATGCTTTCTCTGCTTGGCCTGGGTTACTCCTGAGCTTGTAGAATGGAGCAGGTCAAAGAAGACTTATCAAATGAAAAAATTAATTGAATCTCCAGATGCTTTATTATCTCACTTCTTTATGTAGAAAATTCCAAAGCTGTTCTTGTTAAATGCACAGATTAGGTGATACTCAGGATTCAGCTTCCAGAACCTCACAAGTGTCGCTGTGGAGATGTCCTAAAATCCTTGGGTTCATTTTCATAAATCCCAGAGGGTGTTCACCTGCTGGGTCTGTGTTTGAACTGGGAACCTTGTGTCCCAGGATGTTTTCTCCAAGTCACCCGAGGTGCCAACATTCTTTTGCTGGTTTTTTTTCTGTCAGGAAACATCAAATGCTTCTCCTGTGATTCTCAGAGTGGACACCCAGGGCTTTTACGTGTACTGGACCTATCAGAGCACGGTAAGTGCTGAGGCCGCACAGCTCGGGCTCCAGCCAGCCAGCTCAGGTTTGTGTGAGATGACAACACTGCAAGTGCTCGAGTCCTGCACTTGGGAGCAAACTGCCACACTTATTCCTCTTAGTAGGGACACCCCACCATGAGAGAGAGCTGCTCAGTGGCAGGTTAGTCTTCACAGCACCAGGAAAGTGCAAGAACTGAAGATGTGAGTGTGGCCTTTCTGTGCCTTTCACACTTTCACCGTTTTTGACTCCTGCAAAGCTTGTGTCCTTCAAAGGACTTCATGAAGAACAGTTTTAGTGATATCACTGATACCAGTAAAAAACCAGTGTTGATATACCTGTCACCCAGCAAGATACAGGATTCTCCTAACCTGTGCAGTGGGGCCACTAACTGACTCATTGGGCTTTTAGACCTTTTAATTAAAAAAGTAGTGACTGTAGTGATGTAGGGCCTACATGGAGTCTGGAGAGCAAGTTGTGCTCAGGGTGATGTTTGCAGCTGCTGGAGGACAGGGAGAGACAACACATGGAGGAAAGAGAATTCAGTTCCTCACTGATGAGTACATCAAATGATGGAGAGGGAGGTGGAAGGCTGGCCTTACTTCTGCTTTCCAGAGTGGGCTGTGGTTCGGCTTTACTTCCTCTGCCTGCCCTACATGCCATGGCAGTCAGACAGTCCTGCCCAGGCCTGGCCAGGGACCTGGTGGGTTGGGTGGGCTCTGCCTTTCCAGAGATTGTGCCCAGTGCCAGCTGGGACCGGGCACTGCCACAGTCACATCCCCTGAGAACAGTGTCACAATGCTGGGGACTGTCACACCCCTTGGTGTCACTCCTGTTCTGCTTTCAAGATCCACTCAGGCAGTAGAATATCTGCTCTAAGGGTGCCAGCAGGATGAAGTGGAACACAAAGTGAGACAGGGATAGCTGGTGTCACCATGGAAGGGAGATACTTCATTGGGATACCTGGGGAAGGAAGCTTAGCTGCACAAGGAAAGCCAGACTGGAAGGGGTCACACATTCCTGGAAAATGCTGTTGGTTAGCAGCTAAAGTAAACTGAACTGCTTTTGCACTAGAGACTCAGAACAGAGTGGGATTAGGAGTAAAATTACTTCCTGCTTAACAATAAAATGGGGATACTAGCCAGAAGACATGGCATCCACATTGTCCTCTAATGTGATCTTGGAAAATAATATTATCTGCTACAACAAGTATAATTTGTTCTCCAGATCCATGGTGAGAAGAAAAATTAGTAACAGAGGAAGGAAATTCAGGTTGGATATTAAAAGAACAAACAAGACAGCAAGCCAGTAGTGAGGACACAGAGGGGCTGCCTGGGGAAGGCTGTGCAGTGGGAATGGCTTCCCTCCCTGCCTTGTTCCTGCTGGGAGAGCTCTTCCACAGGGAAAGACACTAAGCCTTGGAGTGCTTTCCTTCCTCCTTTGTCTTTCCTCATTTTTTTTTGTCCTTATTCTGTTTGTAGGAAAGAGAAATTCTGGATATCACCAGCATCCGAGACACCCGAGCAGGGCGGTTTGCCAAAACGCCCAAGGTGAGGCCACAGCTTCTTTCTGTCCTGTGTTTCAGTGGGGAGGCAGGGCTGCCTGAGGTTTTGGTGGGCTCAGGCAGCTTGTCCTGGATTTCTGTAGGAAGAAGCTAGAGAGAATCTCATCTCATCTCCTTACATCACAGCTATGTAAATACAGAAAAGCCATCTTGACTCTTGTCCCTGACCTCCCAGGGGCCCTCTGTGCTCCCAAAAGCAGCACTTCCAGACTGTGGTAGATGGGCTCATTGGGAGGAATATGTCAGAAAGCCAGGAGAACCAGTTCCCCAAGTGCTCTGCTGCACTGCTAAGTCCTGCTGGAGACTCTGATGCTCCTGCTCTGAGACACTGGAGCTGCTCTTGTGTAAGGATACACAGCGTGCCCACAAACCTGGAGTTACAATGCCACTCCAACAGTGTGTGCTGGGATCTTCCCTTTAAAGGGAAGAAAATGCATTTTCAGAAAAAGTGGTTTGTTTCTTCCCCCCCACATATTTTTACATTTGCACATGATCAGGGCTTTGTTCTCAATTTCAGTTATAATTGAAGATTCTTGCAGCCCTTGTTAGGACTTTGCTTCTGGGACTTTGTTTGTTTTTAACTTTTCCATGTATGGAAAAGGCAAGCAGAAACCTGCAGTAAAGCACAAAGGTGGAAAAGGGACCAAAGAAGTAAAGCTGATGCAGCATGTGGTGACATAGGTGACTCTCTAAGGCAAAGGGGAAAGGTTTTGCAATATCTCCTGAGCCTCAAGCAGCCTTTTGCATAAGTTGTGTGGCTGTTTTCTCAATCTGCTCTGAAAATGTCTACTCAAAGCTCCCCAAGAGTGGTATTTTTCAAAATACCATAAAAAGGTGGGTGCTGAAGGCACAGCAGAGCTCAAGAACAGTGCCCATCATAAAAGTCATATTTCCTTCAGAGAAACTCCTTTCTCCTTAGAAGCTCATTAGACTGGAACATGCTTCAGTTTTCAATGAGCCTAAAACTTTGTCAGCAACTTGTTTTGTGGGAATTGTGCTTTAAAAATGCTGTCAGAGGTTGGATTTTCATTAGAGAGAATAAAATATTTGGGGCTGTTTGAGTTGGTGCTACCCTCCAGATGGGACACACTGAGGCTGACTTAAAGGAGATACTCTTTTCTAGGGTGTTAAACTTTGAGAAATGACCTGTTGACAAAATGAATTGATCTTTGATATAGATAATAAATTGCTGGGGGAAGCACTGAGGCCATGGCTGGATGTCCTGGTGGTAACAGAAGGCTGGAGATGGCCTAGATTGTAAGACTTAGTTAAGGAAGACTAATTGGAGAGTACCAAGAGAAGACAGTAGTTTGCCAATGGTACGGAGTTATTTGGGGTAATAAAATCAGGCTGGTTTGTAGGAAGACCTTGAATTGCTGATTGAATGCATGATCTAATGAATGATACATTTTATACAGATAAAAATCAGGCAATGCATACAGAAAAAATCCCTCATCCTTCTGAAATAACAGGCCCCGAGTTGACTGTTGCTACTCAGAAAACATCGTGGGTGTGTGGTAAAATATCAATGTAGTGTTCAGCAGTATTTGCCTCCTAAAAGTAAATTGTATTTTAAAGATTATAAGGAAATAATTACGAAGTTGTGCTGTTGTTTACACCCCAAATTGATCCATATTTATGTGCAATTCTAGTGTACTCTCAAATTTAGTGAGAACTGGAAAAGGTATGGAAGAGCAGCAAGATTAACAAAGGAATGAAGTGGCTGCTGGGGGCAGAGCATCTGAGTGGGAGGGACTGTGTTCTGGCAGAAGGAGTAAGGTGAAGGGGATGTGGAGTGCTGTAATATCAGCAGTTGAATGGAGAAGGGGAGCACGAAATGCTTACTCAGAGTTTGAAGCAATTACTCAGGGTTTCTTCCAGTGCAGGATCTCCATATAAGGTGGAATTTTCCAGAGGCAGGAGTGGCACAAGCAGGAGGTGCTGCTGACTGTCCCACCTCAGATCACCATGCCATTGGTAATGCTTCCTGCCCAGTCATGGAAATGTGAATATAAAAAGTCAGCATAAGAAGGAAATGCCCTTAGGGGGTTATTAAATGTGAGATAATGCCTCTGGGTTAGGAAGCTGCTGAATCCCAGATTGCTGGGAGCTGCAGGAATGTGTCAAAGAAGTGCCAGTGCATATGCCCTGCTCCAGTGCTTTTCCCTAGGCACCTGGATGGAGCTGCTCTGTTCTAGTTGTTGTAATAGGCCAGGGATGGGATTTTAGAGCCATGGGAATTGGCTGCAGCTCATTTTTGAAGAACAACGAAGCAAGGGTCAAGCACTGACTGATTTATTAAATATTCTCAGTGGGCAGAAGTGATGCACTTGATGACAACCTTTGCTGTGAAAATCCCAAGTGCTCTTTGAATTCTGCATTTTACAGAGACTCGTTTGAAATAGGTCTCCTTTTTATTTCAGGGAGTTTTCTGGAATTCTGTGATAACATGTAGTAAAATACACTAGATTGGCTCCTTATCCATCTTTTCCTTGTGGATCCTGGGAGGCCTTATGTGGACACCAAAGGGGTGTTGAACCAAGATGTGCCATCTGGGTCTGGAAGATTGTTACTTACACATAGCTCTGCTATCCTTGATGCCTCTGGCTTAAAGCCCTCAGGGTCGTGTTCATTTGGCTGTCCTGAGAGCAGAAGTTCACAAAGGAATGCAGAAAGCAGGGAAAAATTATTCACATGAATTCTTCACATGAACCACCACACCCTCCACATGGGGCAGCTGTGTCTGGGGCGTTGTTACAAAAGGCATTAATATAAAAAACTGGTGCGGTGAAGCAAATAAAAATCTGTTTAGAGGTGGAAGAATGAACATGGGTGCTCTTCTGCCCTGTTACAAAACAATAGCTTGGAATGGTTGTAGAATAGAACTTTGGAATTAATACAAAGAGTTAATTTTTTTCACTGCCTGAAGGTGAAGAAGAAATGAGCCATCAGCTTTGTTCAGGACAAGGATTAGGACAAGAAGAGCAGGATCACAGCTGTAGGAAGAACTGTGGATGGCACCAGCAGTAAAAAGAACATCCTTTCCCCTTCCCTGCAAGTGATGCCCCAGTCAATCTGCAGCTGCTCTGAGGCAAAGCTTGTGGCCTGGTTTTCCTGCTGGATTGTTACTGAAAGAAGTCCAGAGGAAGGAGATTGCTGTATGGAGAGCATCTGTGCCACTGCTTTCCACAGCAAGGGGCTGTGCAGGTTTGGGCTGTGGCTCAAGGATGTAACCTGCCCTCAGTTTTCCAGTCCTGTGGCACGGAGAAGTCTCCCTGGGAGGGGGTGGGTCAGTGTGGGTGTTGGGAGTTCCCTGCTTTCAGCAGCACCTTCCCACGACTGCCTGCTCAGAGGTTTGGGGTTTTTCTTTGTAACCTCTACACACAACAAGAATAATAACACCAAAGCAGCCACGTGAAAAACCACTTGAGAAGAGACCTGCTGCCGTGGCGCTGCCAGCACAGGTCACAGCTGGAGCCCTGTCCATGGTTAGGGATGCTTAGGGAGCAGGTGAAGCATGGAAAGGGACTCACCAGGGGCTGCCAGCCATAGGAGCAGCCTCCAAATGGAATTGGCCCTTGCCTGCCTTCCCCAGTCCTTGCCTCACCACAGAGCAGAATCTTCCCCGGCCCCTCCTACGCAGGGCTCCCCGTGAGGTTCTTTGAGGGTGGCTCCGCGTTTCTGCCGTGACTTTTCTTCGCAGAATTTTTTACGTGGGGCAGAGCGAACTTTGGCACGTGTTCAAGAGAATAATAAAGATAAGAATGAGCAGTGCCTTTGAGCAGCGAGGAGACATGATTAAAAAACTATTGACTGTAGTTCAGCAGTGTGCTGATACAGATTGGGCTGTTATTTACAATCAGGTCTGTGTTTTCTTTTCAGTAATGAGGAACAATAAGGGCTGCTCCAGTTGTGGGGCTTCTTGTGGTTTCTTTTTTAAGGCACCAAGACCCTGGAATGCTGACAGAGAATCTAATAATAATAAAGGCCAAAATACATGATGTTTTAGGTCAGACTTCTGGCTATTGGCTGTGTCTTGGGGTTTGTTTAGATGTTTTAGGAGGCATTGGCATTGAGACAGACATTTTTTAATAAAAACAGAAGTTGTACTTTCTGACTGTCATGATTATAAACCATCTTCATGCTCTGTCCTCATTCTGTTGGTGTTGAACCTGGAGCTACAGCCTGAACTGCACATGTACAAGAAGAAAATTGTACCAAAGCATTTCACTCATCATGTTTTGAGATGATAAAGTTAAAGCCAGTGAGATTGTTTAGGAACCCTGCAGGACAATCACAGTGCCCTCACAGTTGTGGCTGTGAGCCACAGGCTCTAAACACTGTGGGTGGTCAGTGGTTCTGCTGCAGCACAGGGGCTGACCAGCTTTGGCATTGGGATTGAGCAACTTGTGAGCCCAGGATGGAGCTGCACTAAGTCTGACTCCAGCCCTCCAACTGGAGAGCAATCATGTGGAGCCGTACGGAGGCACCAATCTGTGAGCGTGCAAGAGAGAGGCAAGTACCAGCCTGTGTCTGGCAAAGGATTTCTGAGTGGTGGAGCAGGAGCTGAGCAAGGAAATGGGCATGTGTGGGTGATGACCTTTGCCATGCTGGGCCCTCCTGCTTCTGCCATTGCTGTGCAGTGAGTTCTGGGGCCACAGCATCCACTGTGACACATTCTTCTCTGTCCCTGGCAGTGTGTCCCTGCTGGATTGCAGAATACCGTGGGCTATTTTGTGCCTGGGAATCTGAGCTGCTGATTTTCCAGTTCCTTTAGGTAAAACACTGAGGGCTGAGAGTGCTTCACTGTGGATTTTTGTCTGCCTGTGTCCCTAAGATGCTTGGCACAGGGACAGGTTGGCCCTCTCCATTCCACAGCCGATATCTCCAGCGCGGAGCAGCAAGGCTAACGGGGACAGGAGTGTTACCTCCAGAGTCAAAGGCATACCCCAAATATCTTGGGGCTTCCTTTTTCCCTTCTGACAACCAAATAAGAGTTCTCCAGAAGAGAAGATGTGTTGTCCTTGTGCCACAAGACACAGCTCTGTCAGGGCACAGCAACAAACAGGTCCTGCAGTCAGTTGGCTCTGCCCCCTCTCAAGCAGAGAAAGGACCGTCCCTCTCCATCCTGTGTCTGTCTCTGACTCTTTGTTTATATTTGCATGAGAATTTGCTTCTCTCTGGACTGTGGATCTCTGCAGAGCTGAGGATTTTAGGGAAATCAGGAGGGTGGGACATGAAACTCCAGCTGACTCCATATTTCAGCCACTCTGCTAATAGGTTGTTTTTTGCTTGTCTGGGTTTTTTTAAGGAGATTTGCTAAGAGTGTTTCCCTTCTGATTTGCATGGCTAATATGCATGTCCTGCTTTTCATGCAGCAGTTCCTAATTTTCCTTTATGGCTGCCTGCAAGGTGACAGTGAGTATTCCCAGAGTAAAGCTGTGGCACAAGGTGCTAAAGGAGTGCAGGTTGTGAAAGAGCCATGATGTGGCATCAGGTTCAGAGCTCCTGCACACGGTCTCTGGTCCTCTCTCCACATCTTCCTTGGGTGTTGGATGCATCGTTGCCTGGATAAGGGCAAAAGTGCTCGGTTTGGTGGGAACATGGGCTGGTCAGAGAGGTCTGGAGAGAGCCAGGTGACAAATGTCTGCTAGGGAGTAGCGAGTGTAGCGTGCGGAGAAGGAAGAGGTGGGTGGAGCCCCGGATAACAAATACAGGAAATGAGTTCAGCACAACCACAAGTTCACTATTGTTTGGGCCTCCTCTCCTGTACAGCCCTAGAGCTGAACAAATGCTGGTGCATTTGCAAGATGAGTTAAAATCCCAACATTTTGCTGCTGGCACTGGAAAGCTGAGCTCCAACAAGGAGTTGCCATTAGCCTGGGAAGGAGATGTGGGTGTTTGGTGGTGCTCAGTTCTGTGAAAGAAAATGGCTCACGAGGCAAGAAGGAGCCATTTTAGAAATCCCCTTGTAGAAAATAGGCAAACCCTATTCCTTCTCTTCCCTCCCTCCAAATGCTCTGGGATAAACAGGTTGCAGAGTTACCCCCTTGGAGAGTTGCTTTTCCAAAATAAGAGACAGCAGTCAGATGATCCAGAGTTACAACCCACCCTGTCCTGTTTTTCTTAAAGATGCCTGTTTGCTACTGCTGTGACAAAATAGCAAACGCTTCAGAAATTAGGAAAATTGAAGTAAAAAAATTCTGCAGTTCCTTATAAAATGTGTATTCAGCTCTGTGTGCGACATGGTGCTGAAACCTGAAAGTGCTGAAACCTAAAGGTGCTCTCAGATTCCAGCTGCAGTTTAACTTCGAAGTCTGACCTGCTTTTAACAATCCCAGACTGTGGATTTGCCCTCTTTCTAAAGGAGAGCAGGTGCTCTCTCAGCTCCCTGTTTGCTTGGCTTGGACAGGGATTTGTCCTGCTTCAGATAAGGGATTCCTGTGCTTTATTCTAGGAATGGAAATTTTTATATTCCCATTATAAATAGCATCATCAGTAAAACTCTAGGATACCTTGGATACCTTGGCTTAGTGACACCATGCATAGGAATGCAGAAAATGATGAATAATTTAAAGCATTCTATAAATACTTTCATATGGTGCTTCAATCCAAGTACCACTAATCGGATGAGCCTTACACTTAACAAAACAAGTCTCTGGTGAGCCATTGCTGTAGAGTACTAGAATTGCTGTGGAAAAAGCCACTACTACCAAGTGACAGCAGCAGAAGATGGGGCTTGGAGGGGAAGAAGCCAACTCTGAAGTAACAGGGGGTCCCAAAAAGCGGGTGTCACACTACTATGCTTTCTAGTGTGTGTATTTTGATAAAATCAACTGGTTACACACCTCTGACACAAGCAGGCCAAACCCTCCCCTGCTTGTTTGCAAGTCCAGCCTGAAGTTTCAGAAGAAATTTCTTTAAGAGCAGTCTTCAGCTTTGACTTTTTCAGGGTTGTGCAGAGATGTTGGTCATGGTGATTTGTCCCATGGAGGATCCAGTAATGCAGGCTCCAGAATAAAGATAAAAAATAAGGAAAGCCAAGGAAAGGAAGAATGCACTAAGAAATTCTGCAACCCTTTAGATGCTTTCTGTGAATCTGAACCAATGTGTGTATTGGGGTCTGTTTTTTTTTGGGTACAGTTTTCCCTCATTCTCCAATTACTCCCCTCTGTTCTGTTTCTTTTGCAGTCCCCGAAGCTCCGAGATGTTTTTAACTTGGATCACCCTCACAGCACCTTCCTGCTGAAGAACCTGACAATTGTATCTGGTTCTGATATGGTTGACCTCACTTTCCATAACTTTGTGGCCTACAAGGAGGAGATTTGCAAGGTATCAGGGCCTGAGGTCTTGGAAGTACTGGGAACCTCGAAGGATTGGGATATTCATTGGGGAGCAGGAAAGGAGAGGAGGAGACATGATAATGTAAGACAGGAGTTTAAACATAATGCTGAGCTCTTTCAGCATTACTGACAAGGTTATAAACAAGCAGGTTTATGTTCCAGTCAGGTGTGGTATCTCCAAAGTTCTAGAAGCTTCTGCCCTGCAAGGAGAAGGACCAGTAGAAAGTGGTCATTGTTGTCTTTCATGTGTTTTGTGTGGATGAATAGGCAGCTGAGAAGTAGAAAAGTTTCAGCTCCTAATGTTTATAGGCAGGAGGAAGGTGATAGAGGAAAGCCCAGAAGTCTCAGACAGAATAAGGGGTAAGAGTTTTAAACTGGAAGAAGGTAGATTTTGAATTGAACATGAGAAGAATTTCTTCCCTGTGAGGGTGAGGGGCCCTGGCACAGCTTGCCCAGAGAAGCTGTGGCTGTCCCATTCCTGGAAGTGTTCAAGGTCAGATGGGGCTTGGAGCAATCTGGGATAATGGAAGCTGTCCCTGCCCATGGCAGGATGTGGCACTGGATGGGCTTTAAGGTCCCTTCCAACCCAATGATTCCAGGATGCTGTGCCCTTTCCCTGTTTGCTGTGTACTTCATGGAGCAGTTCAGTAGTGCCCCACTGCCTCTGCCCTGTTTGTTCCAGGACTGGGCTGAGGATATCATGGCCATTGCCCGGAATCCCCTCACGTACAACGCTCCCCGCTCCACCTTCCTAGAGAAAATGTAAGTCCTTTCTGAGTAACTTTTTTCTCTGAAATTTCCATGTCCTGCTCTTTCTGACAGTGCTGGAAAAAAAAAAAGACTTCAAAGCATCCAGGTCCCTTGGCAGCCTCCAGACCAAAGCCTGGGTCATGCCAAGGTTAAGCTGATGGTCTGCAGGACCCCAGTTTTCAGTTCACTGTTAGATTGTTTTCCCAATTGCATGTTTTTCCTTTCTTCTCACTTAGTGGGATCTCTTAAGATGGATAGTGCATTCTACAAATGCATTTTTGTAATCTTGTTTGGGTTTTTTTTCACAGTCTAGTGAAGCTGAAGTTGCAACTGAATGAAGAGGGAAAGATTCCTGTCAGAAAGTGAGTGTGGATATTTGTTTCCTTGTGTGTTCAGTCAGACTACAGGCAGAGCACCTGGTGAGAGGATGGTTGCTCAGTGGCTCCAGCTGTCTGCTCGTCCTGCACTTAAGAGGAGGAGAACTTTCCCTGAGTGTCCAGGCCATGGAAGTGCTCCTGCTGCACTGCCATAGGTGACACATAATTGAGTCTGGAAAGGAACCTTTGTGGCCTTCATCTACAGCAAGAAATGGCTTAAATAGCACAGATATAATTTCCTGCTTGTTGCCAAGAAAAGACTAACAAAACAAAGTAACTCTGGTTAAATTCTGATCACAGATTATTTCCAAACCTGAGCTGAAAGGTGGATGAGGTGCAGGATTGTTTCCCTTTCCTGCACGGAGTTCTCCATCTGGACAGCTCTTTGCTGGACTCCCCAGCTCGCCTGCAGAGCTCCCCTGCTTTTCTTGTCTCTTTCTCCCTGTGTGAGCACTCCAGTCCTTCCCCACTTCCTCCATCCCTCAGCCTTCACTCTGGATGTGCATGAGAGTGAAGCAGCCTCTGGGCCAGTTAGTGCTGGTTTAGGAGCAGAACAGATGGAGATTTGTCCTTCCCTGTCCCCAGCTTGGCCTTGTGCATCCGGTAGGGCTCCCATCAGAATGAGAAACAAAGCCCAGCCTGTCCCTTCTCCTCTACACTATGTGGCATGAATCTGGAATTGATTTTGTGCCATTCAGTGTCTTCCCAAGAAAAATTGCTTCAGGGCTGGTCCTGTGGTTCCTCTGTGTTGATTTAGCTCATAGAATGACAAAAGGCAGCACTGCCATGTTGAATTCCCTTTTGGGTCCATAAATTATGCTTTGTTTTAAGAATAAGAAGCTGCAGACAAGTGCATTTGGGAAGTTCTGAACCACTCTGCTCTAGGTCTGTGCTGTGTTATAGCATCACAAGAGGTGAGCACTAATTACCCCAAATAAATACAGGCTCCAGGGTGTCTTGTAAGGCAGACCTGTGCTGGATTAGGGCTGTGCTGACTAAATGGGCTCCTGGAGGGCTGAGCTTTATTCAACACTAAACATTTTTAGTTACTTGTTTTCTAAACTACCAACCAGCAGAATTTCATTGTCAGAAACCAGAATATTCATCAAAGGGCTGTTAAAAATGTGTAGGTCTATAATGAATAGCACACTAGGGAAGAGTGCTTTGAATTAATCTTTAAAATGCAAGCAAGGTAGCATTGCTGCAGGGAGAAACCAGCTTACTCCTCTGGAACAAACCAGAAAAAAATATCTGATACAGGATGTACCTCTCCTCAGTGCCCATTTCTTGCAGAATGGTATAAATGCAGACCATTAAATAGTCCACATTAAGAGCAAGGTTTATAAAAATACTCAGTACTGCAGGGTAAAAAAATTCCAGTAAGGGCTATAGGTAAACATAAAGCTTTCAAAACTCCTAAAATTCTGAAAATTCCACAAGCATTTGCCTTTTCTTTAAATATGTAAATCCCTCTGGAATCATACCAAGGCTGCTGCAGTTTTGCCTTGCAAAGGGCAGGGTTTGCATGAGCTGCTGCACCCCCACCAGGCACTCCCACCTGGCAGCACAGGGCACTCCTTGTTCCTGTTTGCTGTGAGCACCTGTGACTCCAGGAACTTAACAGAACTGAGGCTGTTAAGTGCCTCTGTGCACTTACAAATCCATGTGGATTTATCCATGGTGGAGACCATGGTGCTGTTGACAGGGATGTTCTAAAAGGAGGGAAAGTTCAGCTATTGTTACTTCTCTGCAGTACCATAGGAAGCACCTCCAAGAGGGGCAGAAAAGGACAGGAGAGGGATTTTGAGTGACAGAGCTCTTGCAGAGTCCACTGCAGAAATACAGAACTTCTGCTTTAAATCAGCAGTCAAAAAATGCTGTGCAGGTTTATCAAAGTCAGTCCCTCAGTTACTGCCCTGGAAAAACACTGTCTGTCTTTGCTGGTTCATGCTTACAGTTATCTTGCCTGTCTCCCTTGCTGTGCATGGGGAGTGTCCTGCACTGCCTGCAGCTCCAGCCCCCCAGCCTCTGTCCTGCCCCATGGTGATGTTTGTTTGCCTGTCTGGTCAGTATTTTTCAGATGTTCCCTGCGGACAAGAAGAGGGTGGAAGAAGCATTAAGAGCTTGTCATCTGCCAAATGGCAAGGTAAGGGTTTCTCTGGGTATCCAGAAGTCTCATGAGCTTGAGAAGGATCTCTTTCCCTGCCCTGACTGGGATGCCTTTGACTGTGAAAAACCACTAGCCAAGATGCTCACAGTTGTTTACCTTACCCTACCACTGCCAGGCTTTAACTCTTTAACTCAGCTCTTAGTGTCTTCCAGTAACACTTGTGACTCCAGCACATGCACTGTGTGGCACAAGGAGCAGCAACACCTGGCCCAGATGTTCCAGTCATTACTGGGGTTGTCACAGCCAAGTGCTGAGCTGTGGGTGTTCATGACAGGTAAGAGCTGTCCCGGGTTTGTGGTCCTGACACATCTTCACTGCATTCTCAGAATGATGCCATCAACCCCGAGGACTTCCCCGTGCCGGTGTACAAGACGTTCCTCATGAACCTGTGTCCACGGCCTGAGATTGATGAGATATTTACCTCACAGTAAGTTTCCCTCGAGCCACAGCCCAGAACTTGGTCTCTTGTGGCAAAAGATAGACAGGAAGGAAGGGATTTAGTGTCATGGGGTTTGTGAAGGGCAGGATCCCAGGTCACTTAATGCCTTCACTCATGGCCTGAATAAAAAGGATGAGACCTCAGTGTGCTACAGGACTCTGAAATATATGGGCCCAGAGGGAGGATCAACCTGAGGAAGGATCAACCTCTCCTGTGTGAAAAGATTTCTGGGGTAATTCCCAAGCCTTACCTCTGCCCCTCTGTGATTCTCTCACTGCAGCCATCTAAAAGCAAAGCCCTACATGACCAAAGATCACCTGGCAAAGTTCATCAACAAGAAGCAGCGCGACACCCGCCTCAATGACGTCCTCTTCCCACCAGCCAAACCTGAGCAGGTGCAGAGCCTGATAGAGAAGTATGAGCCCAGTGGGTTTAACATCCAGAGAGGTGAGTCTTGTTCAGCCCAAAGCTCTTGCTATACAGGTGGGATGACAGAGCAGAAGATCTTGTGCCCTCTGCCATCCTGCTTTCCAGGGGAGCAGTCAGCCTGCTTCCCTCAACTCCCTGTTGTTCCCACAACTCTCTTTCCACCTCCAAAGAGAGGCCAGAACCGTTCTGTTTGGCGACTCTGAACAGCTCTGTTTGCCATGCAGGGCAGCTGTCTCCAGAGGGGATGGTCTGGTTCCTCTGTGGCCCTGAGAACAACCTGATAGTGCTGGACAAGCTGATGCTGTACCAGGACATGACCCAGCCACTCTCGCACTACTACATCAATTCCTCACACAACACCTATCTGACAGGTAGGGCTGTGCCAGGCCAGGCACACCCAGGGACGGGGCAGGGACACAATCAGCCTGGCAGATGGGTGTGCCCTGGGGGATTTGAGGGCTGGGCTGACTCTGAATGATGTGTGACATGAAGCAGTGTCACCCTGCAACCAAAAACATCTTGTCAGTCCGCTGCATCCACCTGCTGAAGGCTGGCAGAGACTCCTGTTGCCCCTGTGTGTGCAGGAGCTAACACTGAGCCCCTCTCCTGCAGCTGGGCAGTTTTCTGGGACGTCCTCTCCCGAAATGTACCGGCAGACGCTGCTGGCCGGCTGCCGCTGCGTGGAGCTGGACTGCTGGAAGGGCCGGCCCCCGGATGAGGAGCCCATCATCACCCACGGCTTCACCATGACAACTGAGATCCTCTTCAAGGTAGTGAAGAGCTTTCTCCATGGATGCTTTCCCCTGCCTGCTTTTAGACTGATTGCTGAGGGAGCCAGATGGCTGAGGATGTTTGAGAGGAAAAGACTGATGGTGAGGTGACAAGTGAGTGAATGTGTGGGTAGAAGGAAGAGTGAACAGATAAGCACTAGGCTGGAGTTTGTACAGTTTTGGAATGGGAGGAGTAGAAGAGAGGTTGATAGCTAGATGAAGATGGATGGATGGATGGATGGATGGATGGATGGATGGATGGATGGATGGATGGATGGATGGATGGATGAGGGAGATATGGGAAGTCAGGCAGAAGCCATGGAGAGACAGCTGCCAGAGGTGTGTGTGTGCACAGGGCTGTGTCACAGGATGGATGCACAGAACTGGCAGGAGGCTGGGGGGTTTATAGATAGAGGCACATCAGAGGAGCAAACAGGAAACAGTTAAAGTGAGTTAATCTTCTGGTCTGCAGCAGGTTTCTATGGCTGACTGCCTCAAGTGGAGGCTTTTGGAAGAACAGAGTTCAATTCCTTGCTAATGACCTGAGTGTTGGAATGTGTTTTGTGGAGCAGCTGGCTTCCTGAGGATTCAGCTCCCAGCCTTTGGAAGCACAGCACAAAGCCAGGCAGTACAGGGCATTTATCCACAGCTTGCAAGTTACATATAAAGGCATCACACTGACATTTTTCTGCACTCCTTTACACAGCTGCTGCCAACAGGTAGAGGTGCTTTAGATGTTTTTTTCCAGCTCTTTATTTTTCTTCTGTATCTTCCCCCCAATTCTCATACTTCACTATTACTAAAATATTTATGTGTGAAGGGGAAAAAAAACAACAAACCAAAGTAGTCCTTAAGGTCAGAGGTATTGTCCTCAGACTCAGTTATTTCCAAAGCCCTGTGCTATCACTGCTGCTTTTTGCACAGCAGTTCACTGAAGATGGAACAGAAATAATGGCATTTGTAGCTGCTGTAATTGCAGAGTGCTGCTGAAGCCTGGGACCGTTTCTCAAGGAAATTATAACCTGCTAACACAGCATGTGCTGGGTTTTGGTTTTACATAACACATAGTCCTTCCTTCCACTACAACTCCTGTGGCCTTTTAGTAGCATTGTCTGAGGCTTCTCCTGAGAGCCTTGAGGCTTCTGTGACAGACTCCCAGTGGTCCAAGGAGGAGCAGCTATGGCAGCCTCCCTCCCTGCTGAGGTCATGGCTGATCCAGGATTTGGGATGATCAGGGGACTCTAATTGCAAAGGAGCAAATGGCACTTCTTTACCAATTAGCAGGACCAATTAGAAAGGAAAATAGTGGAAAGTTTGTGGCAGTTTAACAGGGGCTTGGGGAAAATATTATTTTTTCTTACATCATTAATGCTGAAAAGGTTTCCATGGTATTTGCATTTGAAATGTCAGCACAGCTGGTAACTGAACACTCAGCTCTCTTTGCTGCCAGGCAAAAGGATTTTATAAGCAGCAGAAATGATAGAAAATTGGGCAGGTTCAGAGGTAAGTATGGATAGAGTTTGCAGTGGTTTAATGTGGTGCTGCACACACCTTTCTGTGCCGGTTCAAGGTGCTTGGGGCGGGGGTTTGTCCCTCTGGCCACACGCTCTCATGTGCAGTGATGTGTACACTGACCTGTGCAGCAAAACCAAAATCTCACCTTCAGCTTCATTTTGGTGCAAGCTGTTGAGTTTAGCTCAGAGTGCATCCTCTGGAACTGGAAATCTGGGCAGGTGTGAAAAAGATGACACTTCTCACCTTCTTACTGGGAGAAGTTGAGTGACTTTGAAAGGAGCTCCTGAGAGACAGTTATGGAGTCTGTTCAGTGGGAGGTCAGCTGTTATTAATAACTGCTGAGCTTCTCTCTGACCATGGCCTCTCCCTCAGGATGCCATCGAGGCCATTGCAGAAAGTGCATTTAAAACATCTCCGTACCCTGTGATCCTGTCCTTCGAGAACCACGTGGACTCGTGAGTATTTGGTGATTGGGAGAACTAGCTGCTGTGTCCAGAGCAGAAAATACACAGGCAAGGGCTGCTGGGTTTTAAGAGAGTACTGAGATGAAGTGAAGCATTAATTGAGGTCTCTGAAGCAACCTAAGGTGGGTCAGAGCTGAAAGATGAGCCTTAACCTGCAGAGTGGGATGATCACAGTTGTGCAGCCTTTTACCTTAGGATTACAGAATATGAACACAGGAGTTGGCTTGGGAATGGGGCCTTAACATCTGCATAGCTGAGATGCTTTTCTGGGTAGAGGACATGGACACCTTTTGTTCATGCCAAACTCTGATTTTGGGCATTTGCTTTCCTCTTCACTCCTGCCTGATCTCTCTTAGGCCCAAGCAGCAGGCAAAGATGGCCGAGTACTGCCGAACAATTTTTGGAGACATGCTGCTGACAGAGCCACTGGAGAAATACCCGGTATGAGGGAGCTGGGGCAGGAGGCCACTGGCGAGGCCTTTCTGGAAAACTTGGTCATTCCTGGTGCTGGGAGGTGCCTCAACAACAGATACAATGCCATGGACATGGATCCTGGTTCATAGATATAGGTGGAAAACTCTTGTTTAGCACTCTGTCACCTGAGGGGCTCTGGGCACTGAGCTCTGGGTGGCCAAGGATGTACAGAGGGTACCAGGTGTGTTCTGTATGTGACACCGGTCCAGCTGTGTCTGCCAGCACTTGGAAACAGGAGCAAAGGCCTAATCCTGCTTCTAGCCTGGAAATATTCCCTTCCAGGCACAGGTGGGCAGGTCAGTGTCATGTGCTTGGAATAGCTGAGGAAAGCTCCCCCTCTGCTTGACCTCAGTCTTCATCTTACCTGTACAACAGGTATTTCTGTGGCCCCAGTGACAGCTTTGGTGACACAACTGCCCTGCCAGGAGACATGGTTTTAAACATCTGAGCAGGGTCTGTGTTCTGCAGGACATGAGGCAGATCCTTGGGGTGCACAGAGGAGGGATAGCTGAGGTACCTGGCCCAGGCATCTGTTTGAAAGCACTGAGACCCAGAGAAGAGTTGGAAAGAAGCGGTGAGCCAGCAGCAACTGCCCACTGTCCAGCCCCATGTCCAGGCAATAGGAGCAGAGGGATGAGGGGGGAACAGTTCAAGAGATCAGCTAAGCTATTTATTTTTGCTGTCTGTGCAGTCTGTCACATGTCCTTGTCTTGAGCCACCTCCTCTGGGACATTTTTTAAATCTGCTGCAGGCAGTGTTTAAATGTGGCCTGAGTACTGAGGAGGGACTGAGGATCTGGGATATAATGAGAGAAGTAGGTGGAATGGGAAGCCAGAGGTATGTGGATGCCTTCAGGCCATCTAGGTGGTTTTTTTTTTAGCAGAATGGGTGGCTAGGCAGCATGGCAGAGCCTGAGAGGTGCAAAATGCTGGTCTGAAACCACAGGTGAAATCTTAGGAAAAATCTGCATTGATCTAGCTGGCAGATGGAGGAAGTTAGGAGTATAGTGGGTGAGAGATGTGTCTGTGCACTGGCAGTTGGCCAGGGGGACAGGAGAGGCGAGTGTTTGAATTCTGTGATGAAGTTTATCTGTTACAGCTGAAGCCAGGAGTTCCTCTCCCAAGTCCTAAGGATCTCTTAAGGAAAATCTTGATTAAAAATAAAAAGAACCAATCTATGTCTGAGAAGAGGCAGAGCTCTTTGAAGAAAGGGAGGAACGCGGAACCAGAAACCACTGAGCAGCCAACCTCTGCGGATGCTGAAGATACTGGTATGTCTGAAGGGAAGGGGGAATAATAAAACTGATGGGCAAAGCCTTCTAAATCACTCAATACTTGGTGAACTTGGGACAAGCCAGCACTAGTCATTAAATCAGTTATTCCAAGCAGCAGCAGAAAATTGGAAGAGAAATAAAATCTTCAGAATACTTTGAACACTTAGTCCAGCCAAAAGAGAAGATAATTTACCTGCCCATCAGGTCATCCCTTAGTGATCCACTTAGTGATCCACTCAGGCTTTTGGGTTGAGGGAAGGGGAATTATTTGTTACTGCTTGTAGCTCTCTGATAACCACAAATTCACCACAGCCTAGTTCTTCACCATGAGGGTCTTGGAGGTTCATAAAACCTTCAGCCCCTCTCTCCTCCCTTCCTATCACCTCCTGGGCTCAGGGCCCCTGTGGTAGAACAATCCCAGTCATGGTAAGAACACATGATGTCATGTGAGGACAAGGTGAGCAGCACTGCAGAACACCTGGAAATGGGCATTTATTCCCACAAGTACATGTGAACCTGGGAGGGGAAACAGCCCAGTGATTGTTGCTCCTGAGTGTGAGGGGAACCTGCAGCCGGAATGGTTTGGTCTCTTGGGTGTGCTCATTCTCAGTGTACAAGTTCATGTTTGGATTTGGCCAATAAAATTGTAGGATTCTTCCCCTCAGTGTTCCAGCATTACTTGGTGGTGAAGTTTGGCAGAGCCCTCCACTGCCAGCAGGCTGCAGGGTCCTGTCTGTGTCCTGATCCATACCACTGATAAGGGCCTGTGTGCTTAGTCTGGGCAGGTGATGTGGCTGAAGAGGAGCCAGAGGAAGAGGATGAACAGCTCAGAAATCTAGATGAAGAGGAAATTAAAAAGATGCAGTCAGATGAGGTACTGCCACTGTTGGTTCTTTTCCTTTTCTGTTGGATTTTTGCTGGCTTCCATTTTTCTCTGGGGCCTCACACTGTTGAATAGAGATGAACCCAAAGTGCAAAGGGGAATGAATCTGTGGGGGACTTTCCATCCCCCACAGGACAAGACCTTTGCAGTAAAAACTGAAAAAGAAAAATTTTGTTGCAAGCATAAAGAATGTGGCAAAGGAGTTACTGCTGACTGTGCATGATTTGGAGATAACTGTTTGCCTTGGGGGTGTTGGAGAGGCTTAGCCTTGGTCTGAGAAGTTGTTACTGAAAGTGCTGCTGCTGAAGGGGGAGGGAGGAGATCAGCATTCCCTTGAATAAAAGATCTGATCTGTTTCCCATTTCCATCTCCCTGGTATCCTTTGGAGAGGAGGAAAAACAATATCCCCATTTATCCCAGACTCCATGTTCTGAGGGGTCAGAGAGATCCTGGGCTTTGTACATCCTCCCTGGAACCTCTCCATGTGCCTTAATTCCATTTTTGCCCAGCCACATGGAGATCCTGTGCCCCTGCTCACCATGGAGCTGTAGGACTGGGGAGCCAGAGAACCTGGAGCACTTTGGTCAGGGCAGCCACCAGAGCTCTTTGACTGGGAGACCCTGGTGCAGTTTGTTTCATCTCCAGGGAAGGTCTCTTCATCTGTTCCCTTTTGAATTGTTCTCCGCTCAGGGCACCGCTGGCCTGGAAGTGACGGCGTACGAGGAGATGTCCAGCCTGGTTAACTACATACAGCCCATCAAATTCAACTCCTTCGAGCTCTCTGCCAGTAAGTCAGCCTCAGTCCCTCTGGAATGCAGGCCGAGTGCTTCCTGCCTCTGTCAGTCCCCGTGCGGAACGGGGGCTGGGCGTGCCTTGCTCCTGAATGCAATCTCCTGTTTCTAGAGAAGAACCGGAGTTACGTCATCTCTTCCTTCACCGAGACCAAGGCTTGTGATCTAGTGAGCAAGTTCCCTGTGCAGTTTGTAGAGTATCCTTTTGGCAGCCCTTTCCCAGTGCCACTGGGTGCTTGGAGTATGAGGGAGATTCCTGACAGGATGCATCCTAATGTCAAGGCTGCCAGATTCTTGTCCTTAAGTGAAAAGTGTATGGACAAGGAGCCTGAGCCTCCCTGGGGTCTTGTCTGGAAGGCTCTGAGCATTTGGTAGCAGAGCTCCAACAATTTTTATAATGGGAATAAGTGGGCTGGCCCCAGGACACAACAGGAATGGTGTTTCCTATAGAGCCTGTAGATACAACAAGTGGCAGATGAGCCGCATTTACCCCAAAGGCACCCGGATGGACTCCTCCAATTACCAGCCCCAGATGTTCTGGAATGTCGGCTGTCAGATGGTGGCACTCAACTTCCAGACCATGGGTGAGTGTCAGGGTGTGCTCCTGCCTCCGAGCAGGTGAGGTCAGGCACTGCTGGTCCCCAGGTGCTCCTGGTCTCTGTCTCTTCCTTTTCTGCCATTTCCCTGGTCATTGTTCCATGTGCCTTTTCCCTAAGTGCTGTTCTCCTCTGATTTGGTCTCCCACAGACCAACAGCATTTTTCCATGCCTAGCACAGACCTGGCATGCACACATATGGGCTGCTGTCGCCCTGTGTCCAGGCACTGTCCCTGGCTGTCCTTTTCCACAATGTCACACTGAATCATATCCATGAGGGCACCTGCAGCTCCCATCCCCCAAGTTGCTACCTCTACAAGGAAGAGGCAGAGCTCCATCTGGCCACAACACTGACTTGTCTGTGCCATTATTTCCAGAATTTTCACCTGACCAGGGAGGAAAGGCCTTTCCTTGCTGCACAACCAGCATAAGAAGGAAAGAAAAGCTTTGAGAGAAAGCTGCACCTTACCCCTCTTCCTTCCTCAGAGGGCTGTGTTATGTACAGAGCATAGGAGACAAAAGGGAGCGAGTGCAAGGTTGGTTCTGAAGAGAATGACAGTGCAGGCAGGTGCAGCAACCACCAGGCTGTGTCCTCTCTAGTGTCAGACAGAAGATGGCCTCAGAGGAGGCCCAAAATGAAAGGGGGAAGGAGCAGAGGAGCTCAGACAGTTACTTATTCCCACCCAAAAATAGCAGGTGCTTCTTAAAGCAGGTTTTACTTTAGTTCTGCCCATGACTTAAGATGCAAGCACAAGCAAACCACTTCCCTTCCTTACAACAGCTGCTGTAATACTTTTCCCTGTAGGGTGCTGAGAGGCTTAATTAGTTTTCAAGATGGCTTTGCGAGCTGTGGGCTGGCAGGGGCTGGGAGCTTCCGGCAGCTTTCAGCTCCCTCCCAGCACACAGGCTGCCTGACCCCCAGCCCTGTCTCACTGTGTTGCTCTGCTCTCAGATGTCCCCATGCAGCAGAACATGGCCCTGTTTGAGTTCAATGGGCAGTGTGGGTACCTGCTCAAGCACGAGTTCATGCGGCGCCCCGACAAGCAGTTGGACCCCTTCTCTGTGGACCGCATCGACGGGCTGGTGGCCACTACTGTCTGTGTCACGGCAAGTACAGCCTGGGACCCTGTCATCTGTCACCCAGGGGGACTCTCAGTGCCACATGAACCCACAGAGTCCTGTGAGAAAGCGTTACTGTGGCAACTCCCAGGCTTGTCGCTATTTTAAATTAATCATAATCACATAAAAATGGAAAATGAGCATCTGCCGTGCAGAGGGAGCCAAGGCTGTGCTGGTAGGGAGAGAGGAAGCGCTGAAGGAAGAAACAGAGGTGAAAGTAAAAGAAGAGCTGGAGCAGAAAAGCTGTTTTGGAGTGGGAGAGTGACTTTAGGGTGAAGGAATGGGTGGGTCCCTCCGTTTTATTCTTCCCAGCAGTTGCTAACTCCGTTTGTGTTGTTCACAGGTACTCTCTGGTCAGTTCCTCTCGGACCGCAGCGTGAAGACCTACGTGGAAGTGGAGCTCCTTGGGCTGCCAAGGGATGCCAAACGCAAACACAGAACCAAACTGACCTCCACAGCCAACTCCATTAACCCTGTATGGAAGGAGGAGGCTTTTGTTTTTGAAAAGGTGAGAACATTTGATAGTAATTTAGGCAGAAAATCCTTAAAGCTCCTGATGGCCATGAGCATTCCCTTGGCAGAGGTCAGTGCCAGCAGAAGGGATGCCCCTCTGGAGACCTCTGGCCTGGCTTTGGACACTCTCAGGTAACATCCAAACAACAATATCCAAAACAACTCTGCATCAGTATTTCCCAGAACAGACAAGGGGTAGCTGGGAATGGTTCTGGAGATAACAGACATCCAAAGTCTCCCCTCTATGATGCCCTCTTCAGACTGATCAGTTTGGAAAACTTCCAGCATCAGAAGGGAACTGAATTTCTGTGGTTAAACTGTCAATGAGAAACAGCCAAGCTGGAGCAGTAATGGGACCAGTTTACAGTTGTGCCAAAACATGGAAAGCTGCCCTGTCTCTCCCCAGGAATTCAGTGATCACCAATCCAGCTGCAGGGCACAGGGAAGATAAATCAAGTATACATTATACAATTCATCTGTCAGGCACAGTATGAAGCTACAGATATTTTCAGCCTACTTGGCTAAAATATCTCCTTTCAGAAACACTCGGAGGCTTCACTCCTGGCAGGATAATTTTGAATTCATTTTATGGCACAAGAATACAGGCAAGGATGGAGTCAAAAGCCTTTATTAACAATGTTACCATGTTTGCTAAATTGTTCATTTCAGTTCATTCCAGTGAGTTCTTTGTGGAAGCAGTGGTTTGGAGGGCTTGTTGCCCTGTTTTTGTCTTTAGGTAACCTGTGATCCTGGGCAGGCTGAGAAGACTGTGTTTGGTGGAGTTTCTGGGCATTCAGAAATAATATCTATGATAAACTGTGCCCTTAACTTACAAGGATTACAATTTCCAGGATGGCAGTGCCATCCTGGAAGAGATGGAATTGTTTGGTTGGAAGGAGGAGGATGCTGCTATGAGGAGTGAGGTGAGGACACTGGTGCCTTACTCTGCTTTTCCCTTAGATCATGATGCCTGAGTTGGCATCTCTCAAAATTGTGGCCTGGGAAGAAGGAGGGAAGTTCATTGGCCAGCGTATCATTCCAATCATCGCAATGCACCCAGGTAAATCGGGGAAATTCCTTCAGCTTTTTGTGCCCTTCAGACCTGTCCAGTGGGAGCCATAAAGACCATACAAGCAGCTGCATACTTTGCTCCTTAATCTCCATGCCCACAGGCAGAGGAACCTTGAAATCCATCTTTTTATAGCCTTGGCTTTATCCCATGATATAAAGGCTCCTCCTGTAAAGAGGAGCCTTGGGCTGCTGGAGCAGACAGGGAGGGACAGGATGCCACCAGCTCAACTGCCTCCCCTCTGTGCCCCAGGCTACCACCACGTGTGCCTGCGCAGCGAGAGCAACATGCCGCTCACCATGCCCGCCCTCTTCGTGTTCCTGGAGATCAAGGACTACGTGCCAGATGCTTGGGCAGGTAGGGAGTGCTGGAATGTGGTGGGAGGGGGAGGGGGGGGTGCTTCTGGCCTCCTCCAAACTCTGATTCAGAAGTATTTTTCCAGCATGGGAAGTGCTTTCCTGCTGCACCCTCAGTTCCTTGTCAGGGTGGGACTTGAGTGCATGCCAGCATCCTGTCACAGCCTCGCTGCCTTGGGGAGAGCGTGGAGGCTCCCACTGCAGCTGTGCCTGGCTCCCACCTGAGGTGCAGTGCAGGTGGACCAGGCTCCAGGGTGGAATGGTCAGCTCTACCCTTGTTCAGAGGCAGGGAGAGGTTTCCTTGAGAGAACAGATGGCATCTCTCAGGGGCTGCAGAGAACAGGGCCTTTAGGGAGGTTTAAGGAGTGATTCTCTTCCCTATTGGAAGAGAAGGGAGGTTCTTGCTGATACTGAGATATGGGGACCTTCCTTTGAGAAGGGTCAGAGCTGGGTGTGACTGAAGCCTCACCAGAGGGATCAACTGTCATGACCAAACCAGAGTGCAACAGCATGAGCCACAGGAGCTCTTGTGAATACTTCTCATGTTTGCTCTCTCTCTCCCTGTGTTCAGACAAATGAACCTTATTCACTGGGGAAATCCCGAGAAATTCGATTTATCACATTTTATTAAAAAGATGAGGTTTATACAATGTTGGGCTGGAATTGGAGCAAGCAGCTGTGCAGGTGGGAAAAATCTGAACTTGGCCCTGGCTTTTGGGAGCAGAGTTCCCAAAATCACTTCACAGAGCTACCCTGAACATCAGTTGTGAGCCATGGCCTTGGACGGGCACTATGGTGAAGGAGGTTCCCTTCCTCCCTCCCTTGTGCTGTCAGGGAGACTTTGGTTACAAGCAGAGAACACAAACCATTCCTTCTTCACAGTGTCCTGCACGGGGCAGGGAAACGAGTCCATGAGTTGTTTGCTATCCAAGCCAAGCCCTGCTCTCTGTTTCCAGATCTCACTATTGCCCTCTCCAACCCCATCAAGTTCTTCAACCTGCAGGACAAGTGCTTGATGAAGCTCAAGGATACCTCAGGGGAGGTGAGTTTTTTCAGGTTCTGTTCTCTAGAGCACCTTGCATGGATTCAGCTTGAAATAATTGAGTTTTCATTTACCTCTGATCTTTGTTTTAGAAGCCTGGCACACAGACAAACCTCTTATCTGCTGACACTAATGGGGTGGCAGGCTCCACTAGGAAACCCAGCATTCCTCCCTCTAAGAGGTCCACAGGTAAGTTTCCAAGAGTTTCCAAGCATTTAAGCATGTTGGCAGTTTAATTCATTCTTCTGTACTGACACCAACATCCTCCACATGGGCTGTGTTCTGGTGAGCTCTTCTCTGTCCCTTTCCAACCTGGACATCCAAGATGGGACATTAACAGGAACTTCTTTTGGGATTTCAGGAGCAGCAGTGTTCACCAAGGATGAAGCTGTGTTGGAAGTAATGCAGATGGGAGGTAACTCCTCATGCTGATCACCTGGGCTGACGCCCTGCCCGTCATCTTATATTTCCACATTAAAAAGACTTGTCCCAACCCTTCCTGGTGTAGCCAGCACTAAAGATAAATCCCAGGAATCTTGGGGCTCCAGGACAGGTTTTCTTCAGCACAGCTGCACTCCCTGTGCAACATGTTGTTCACCTGCTTCTGGGTGCCTGAATGCAGTGTGATGCCAATTCCTGCAAACACGAGGCCTAATTGTGCCTGAAAACTGAACTGAAGGCACAAGAGGAAATGTGTTTCACTCAGCATATGTTGGCAAATTACTGTTATGTACACTGCTTTTTTAGAAGTTATTCCTAAAGAAAAGGGTTTGCCAGGACAGAATATGTACCTGGGGAGAAGCATCCCAAGGTGTGGAGCAGAGGGGGCTCTGGTTTGGATGCGGTGATCGAGGCACTTGGATTGGAGCTGTATGCTCCAGTTTCCCCACTCCAAGCCTTGGGAAGAAGCTGGCACTGTTCAGCCTTTTTATTTTGATTCAGAGCCTGAGACAATCACCCTTGCTGAGCTGCAGCAGAAGAAGCGCTTCCTGAAGCTGCTCAAGAGGCAGGAGAAGGAGCTGAGGGAGCTGGAGTGGAAGGGAAGCAAACAGAGGGAGGAGCTGCTGCAGAAATACTCGGTGCTCTTTTCGGAGCTGGCCTGCTCTGGGGGCAAGAAAAGGACAATACGCACAAGGAAAACACAGAAGAAGAGGTAACCACAGCCTGGGGTCACCTTCCCAAACCAAAACAAGGATCCCCAGGGAAACACGGCCTTCCCTTCTCTGCAGGAAGATGGAGCAGTGCAGGCACGTGCACGTGCCTGAGTTGTTCTCACTGAGGGTGGGTGGGGAGGTTGGGATTGTGTTGGTGTGGTGAGAAGCAGCACGGCCCCTGTTCCTGTTCTGCAGGAGTGTGACCCCAGGTGATGCTGGTACCAGTGCAAATCCTGTGAAAGCAGCAGAGAGCATCGATTGCCACTGGCTCGTGGAGCTCAGGGAGAGGATGGAGAGGGACCTCATCCACCTTGGGGAGGAGCACCACAATTGCATCCGAAGGAAGAAAGAGCAGCACGCTACGGAGGTGAGGGCTGTGAGTGTCACCTGAAAATGTGTCCCAGGATAGCCCCAAAAATCCCAAGTTACTCACTAAACTGAGCTTGGGAATGTGGGCCCAGAACATACCTGACACATCCACACACATGCACAGGTAACTGAGAATGAAGACATGAAGCTTATTATATGTCTGCTATTTTTTAAAACAAGAGTAGCATTGCCCTGGAGCACATCATGCTCCATCTGCTCCAGCTCTTCTGATGCCTTGGCACAGAGTTAATGTGGTGTTTGGTTTCACACCTTGCCACCTCTCCAGAAGCCCGGGAGCTGGGGTGATGTGGGGGTGGGCTGAGGGCTCACCAGTGGCACCATCTGAGCATGTTCTGCTGTTTGACTTGGTGGAAGTCAGAGTCCAGGTGAGGGGGTCCTGCAGGCTGAGCTCAGCCAAGGCCAGAAGGAGCCACGGTGGTGCCTGGGGACAGAGTGCAGGCCGTGGGATGGTGGTGATGGTAAATCCAGCATATGCTATCTGTCCCAATGAAAGGGGAGTGATTCTTCAGCACTTGGCTTGAGAGGCCTTTTCCCATTAGTGTTTTCTGAAGGAATTTGCACTGATGTATCTTAAATCTTCAGTTCCCTGGTGCACCTTAGGCTTGACAGGCCTCTTGCAAGCTGTGTGCAACCGTGAGGGGAAGATAACACTTGGGCACTGGCTCACCTGGGAATCAGGTTTCTTACCTGGGAGAGGAGCCAGGGCTGAAACCTTCCTGTCTCACAAGTGCAGTCCACTGGCACAGTGGGGCCTGCATGTACAGCTGAGCTCACTCCTGTGCCAGTGTTTGCACTGAGCCTCGGGGTTTCAGAATTTGTTGCTCCTGGAATTCAGTGCAGGGAGGTGTACATGTGGCTTGGGTGCAACTGGATACAGATGAGGTGCAGTGTCTCATCCTGCTTTGTTCCCTTTTGGTTCTTGTGTTCATCCCTTAAACAGCAAGTTGCCAGGATCCTGGAGCTGGCCAGGGAGAAGCAGGCAGCTGAGCTGCGGGTGCTGAGGGACACGTCGGAAAGGTAAATATGGCACTGGAATCACAAACAATGCCAGGTTCTGCTCCAGGCAGCACTTTCTGCTGGATCTCACAGCTCTGCTCTGCAGCCAGGGAGGGAGGATGGTGAGAAATTGAGGCAGGGGGATGTGACAGGGGATCTCACACAGTGGTATGGGGGAAGATGCCTCTTGTGATCTCCAGAACAGTGTTCCTGCCATGAGGCACCGAGCAGGATACAGTGTTCCATCTGCAGTGAGCAGCCTGGAGCCACTGATGGGGAAGGATAGGAAATACACTGCTGGTCCCTGGCTGCCACCTCTGGCTCTTACAGTCGAGACCTCACATTAATCCCTTCCAGGGACTGATGTGCTCAAAGTGAATTGAGCATCTTGGCTCCAGTATTTAAACAAACTGGCAGAATCAATTGACCAGTTTCTAGCCAGACATGTATCCGTTTGTTCTTACAAGAACTTTGCCCTGAAGCTGGAATCCTCACTCATTCCTACTTCCCATTAAATGCTGTCTTAGTCTTTAGTTGCAAATTCATATAAAACTGCCTCTTTTGTGTCTGTACCAAACCAGAGTCCCTTTACTCAGCTATTCAGCATATTCATGCAAGTCTAAGGAAACAGGTGAGTAGCCAGGTAATGTTTTGCTGACAGTAGGATGTCATTAGTACAGTCACATCTCCCTGGCTGGGAGAAGCTGCAGAAAGATTCCAAGATCTGCAGCAACAGGCAGTGAAATGGCAGTTCAGTTCAGCAGGAATAAATATACAATAATGTGAATGGAAAACCCTGGCCACAGCCCACCAGTGCACTGGTTTTGGCACTCAGGTAAGAGATCTTCAGCTGCTGTGGATGTTCCTCATTCCCAGCTCTGCAGTGGCCAAAGTGGCAAACAGGATTTTGGGAATTGTACAGGGAAACAAAAAAAAAGATTGAGTCGGCCTTGTGCCACTGGATCCATTTGCATAGAGCTGTTCCCTTCTCAGTGTGCCATCTCAAACAAATGAAGTCTTTGAAAGGCCAAGAAGAACAGCCAGCACTGGGGAGGAATTTGTGCACAAAAAGGAATTAAATGGGACAGCTAGGAGAACAGATGTTTGAGGGAATGTGACAGGAATGTGTAAATCATTAATGGTCTGGAAGAGGGAAGTGATTGCTCACTGTTTCTCAGTGGAAAGAAGGATGGGACATCCAGTCAATGTCTTGGGCGTGTCTGTCACATTGTGTATAAATTAAGTGCTGTTCTTCTCACAGCAAAGAGCTGTGAAATCCAAAAGTGAAGGTAAACTCTAGAGTACAAGTGACATCATGGAACATGATACCTGTATAGATACTGGAGGATAGACTGGAAACTGGGAAGGTGGAGGAGGGAAAATTTCCTGTACATTTGTTCTTTCTTACACTTGCCTTTAGCATGTGCTGCTTCCACTGCTGGGCCAGGACATATCCTGACTCAGGGCTTAAAATATCCTTGAGACTCCAGGCCTCCTGCTGTACAGTCTCCCACATTTGGTGTTTCTGGACAGTGGAACACTGCAGAGGGCTGTGGCTGGAGGACTGCTGTGCTGTCTGGGGCTGGTAACCAGGCTGTATCTCCTCTCTTCTCTCCACAGCAACATTAAAGACATAAAGAAGCGGATGGAGGCAAAGAGAGTGGAGCGGGTCCAGGCCATGCTGAGGAATACCAGTGACAAGGCTGCTCAGGAGAGGTGGGGGAGTGGATGTTCCTGGGCTCTGCCCATGCAGGGTCTCCTGCTGACTTGGAAGATGAGAAACTAGAATTTTGCATCTGGTTATTTGCCTTATGGCTCAGCCAACTCTGAGTGGTGTTTTGGTGTTTTATTTGTCCTTTGTAGCAGTACAGCAGCTTCTCTCTGTGGTAGGACAGGGTGGGGATGTAACACCCCTGTTGATCACTATAGAACTGATCAGTCCTGACAAATGGGTTTTATGGAAGGAGAAGAGCTGGATTTCACAGGGTTTTATAATTTTCTTTAAAGGTTGAAGAAAGAAATTAACAATTCCCACATTCAGGAAGTGGTGCAGACAGTCAAACGGGTGAGTTCAGGGGGGTCAGGCTGCCCCAGCAGCTCTGGGTTCTGCAGGGGAGGGGGTGGCCAGGGGAACTCAGTGTCCCAGGCATTTGTAACTCACGACTTGGGAACAATGGGAAAGCCCAGTGGGAGGAAAGACACCTCAAGGACCCCAGCTCTGCCCTTTGAAGACTCAGTGCCAGTCCATGTCTGTCTGTGAGTGTCAGCATTTGAGTCCATTTGTCCATCTGTGTGTCTGTCCATGTGTAGCTGTACCTGATTGTCTGTGTGTGAGTACAGGTATCCCTGTGTCTGTGTGTGTCCAGGTGTCTGTCCTTATGCAAGTGTGTGTATCCATATATCTGTGTGTGTGTCCCCCTGGATGTCTGCATCCCTGCCCCTATGTCCCACATGCCCATGTGCACTCAACCTGCCAGGCTGTCATGGTATCCCTACATCCAGGCTGCTGCTCCTGGCCCACCCTGCTAGGCTGAGCTTGGGATATCCAAAGCCCTTGCATATAAAACTGGAACCTGAGGGGGATTAATATATTCCTTTTAAAGATGACAGAGAAGACTGGCAGGTTCCAGCAGAAACTGGAGGAGAAGCAGGCAGCAAATCTTCAGTCCATCAAGGAGAGAGAAAGCCAGGTAAGAATAATGTTTAGGGTCAGGGCTGTTCATTGGCACAAGAAGTCCAAACCCCAGAGAATCAATCTTGATGGCTGCTCTCAGCCCACCCATTCCCAGGGGGTGAGAAAGTGGATGAGAGAACCCACACAGACCCCAGAAGGACCAACAGCTCATCCCAGAGCTCCTGCTCTCTCTGCTTGACTCCAGTGTGTGGGAATGACCTGATTCTCCATTTGCAGCTCCAGCAGCAGGTACGGGTGGAATATGAGGAGAAGTTGAGAGCTCTGAACATGGAGGTTCAGGAGATGGTGAAGAACTACACCAAAGCCAGCTTTCCTGGAGAGCCACAGACTGGGAAGGAAGCAGGTCAGAGCATTCCTGAGGGAGAACAAGGCTCTGCAGATCAACTGGAAGCAAATATCCCAGTGGCAGAGGTGTCCAGGCTTACACTGGCAATGACTGAGCCCTCAGGAGCTGCAGTGGATGTGGAGATAGAAGAGAGCATATTCTGAGATGAGGCCCTTCCTTACTGCTCACTGCAAGAAGTTATATGGTGAAGTGACAACCAGCTTCACAAACTACTACCATCCCTTTCCATTCTGGGGAGCTCCTGAAGTCCTTCAGGAATGTACCACATTATTCCAGATATCTGGAAGCAGTCTGGAGAGCTCACCCTTCAGAGTACTGCACCTTCTGGCTTCCCCAGCCTGAGCTCTGAGGTATTTCAGCAGTGGGAAAGGGCCCGTGCCTGCAGACCAACACTCCCTGTTGGCATCACAGCAGCAGCTACAGGAATATTTACTCTGCATTCAGAACAGTTTTTAGAGTCAGTTCCCTCATCATTCCTCACATGCATCTCTTCACATCAGTCCAGCTCCTCCTGACACCTTCCACACGGTTCAATGAAACAGCAATAAACAAACCTAAACACTGATACAAAGAGACACCACAGGTGGGGATAAGGGTGGGAAATGGGCTCAGTCACAGCAAAGCACACCATGCTGTGTGTCCTACAGGAGAACAGTTACATCTGAAGCTGCATTAATAAACAATTACAAATGCTGCTAGAAAACAACCAAACCCCAGGTCAAGCAGGTATGAGACAGCATGTTCCAAGCCTAGTCTGAACACCCAACAAGAGTCCACCTCTCCCCTGTGGTGTCATCAGAGTACTGGAATTATGGATTGTACATTTCTGAGCTATTTATTTTCTAAAAAAAAATAAAACATAGCAGTTCTTAAACAGCGGGGTCACTTGTTACTTAGCTGCAGTTAGTGTGTGTGTGTCCATCTCCATGTGTGTGTCCAGGTGTCTGTGTAGCTGTATCCATGTGCCTGTGTTCATGTGTGTGTCTCTGTGTCTAGGTATGTACATGTACATCTGCATGTGTCCATTTGTGTGTCTGGTGTCTGTCCATTTGTGTCTGTATATCCACATGTGTGTGTGTGATCCATGTCTCAGGGTGGGACTGTGTGTGTGTCCACATGTCTGTCTGCGTCCATCTATCCAGCTGTGTCCCTGTGTATTCTCTGTGCCTGAGTGTGTGTTTGTGTCTGTCTTTGTATCCATGCATCTCTGTGTCCATGTCTGTCAGCATGTGGGTGTGTCTGCATGTCTGTGTCTCTGTAGCCAGGTATGTGTGTCAATCTTTGCGTCTGTCTTCTGTGTGTCTGTCCGTGTCCCTGTGTCTCACATCTGTCTATTCATGTCAATGTCACAGTGTCTGGGCCTGTGTGGCTGTGTCCATGTGGCGGTGTCTCTCTGCTCCACGTGTGTCTGTGTGCACGTATCTGTCAGTGAGTCTGTGTGTCCATGTCCCTGTGTCGCTGTCTGTCCACCTGTCTCTGTGGTGTTTGAGGCCCTTCCTCATCAGAGAGCAAAGATCCCAGCAAGGTCCAACTGCAGCCAGGGAGCAGTTGGAGGTTTTACCTTCAATCCAGAGAGGCAGCACTGGCAGTTCTAAAGCAGAGCACAGGGGCACTGAGCCCTGCATCCTACACCAGTGCGTCACCAGCTTTGGCCACTCAAACCCCTCCAGAGGAGCTTTTTAGAAGTTATTTTAAAGGAAAATTTGTCCCATCTCTCCCTGGGGGGAACCCAGACACCAATGTCAGACTAGAACATGGGCACAGAGTGGCCCCTTTTCCACACACTGCCAAAGTTTCAGGGCTGGTTTTTTTTCCCTCAAAGCATCTCTGGAAATGAATCCTGCAGAATAAACCTGGGTCAGAGAGAGACGCAGGGAAAGCCAGAACACAACAGCAGGGCCGGGGCTTGCAGGTTTTCCTTCCTCCAGGGCCACACCCTAAAGATTCTGTTGCACAGGGACAGTGGCAGGCAGGACATGCTCTGTCCCTTCACACAGCATGTGACAGGACAAACACTCCAAGTCAGGCTGGCCAGGTTCACTCTCACACCCTGCTCCTACCAACAGCACCAGCACAAGCTGTGACACTGGACAGCACCACTGCAGTCTCCTTCCCTCCATCCTGCCACAATTCCCAAACAGCTTCACTTTCCAGCCTGGAGACCTCTAACTCCTGCCTTGCCTTGAGTGCTCCCCCAGGAGCCATCTGAGAGCCAGCAGAACCCATTGCTCTGCCCTCCTCAAGCTGAGCTCCTCTGTCCCTTCCCCATGCAGAGCATCAGTGTCCCCACAGCTCTGAACAGCACAAACCCAGAGGCCAAAGCAAGGCCTGACACAGCACTGGGGCAAAATGCTCTGCAGGGGGTTCCTTGAGGCATGCGCATTTCAAAATTGACCAGAGCTCAGCTGGACTATGACACAGGGAACTTCAGCAGAGAGAATTCATGGCATTAATGTCCCCTGATGTTTGAAACCTGAGCAAGGAAATCCACCACAACAACTTGTGCCCTCACACAACCCCAGCACAGTTTCTGCACTGCAACCCTTCTGTTATGGAACCCAACACTGGCACAGGGGATTAATGCCAAATTTCATTAAAAACAGCTGTAATCTTTTACACAGATTTCACCTCAGTGCTAAATAACACCTAATTGTACTTTTCAGCATGCACACAGAAGCATCACTAAAAGCAAAGCCAGGGCTCCCATGAAGCACAGACCACACTCTGCATCACCCCCTTTCTCCCCATGGTGCCTCCAACACCTCCCTGCCTGTCTGCACAAAATGGGGGAAAGTTCTGCAAGATGGGAAATGGACAAATAAATAAATAATAAAGCATAATAAATAAAGGCACTAAACCAAATGTTACTGCAAGGGTTCCCGAGCACATCTTGAACCCGACCATCCCTCCCAGCAGCACAATTCAGTCACATCATGGTTGGTTACTCACAGACTCCAGAGGGGAGAGGCCATCTGATTTTCCAGCACTGTTTCTTCCCACGGGATTCAGACATCCTTGAGGATTCCTTCCTGTGCAGCCCTGCCCATGCTTTCACTTACCTGCCGGGCACAGGGCAATGTGGTATTTTGCTGAGACAGGCCTCTCATCAGGCCTGTCATTACACACAACTCCAGTTCAATGGCAATTGATACAATAACATCCAGTCACACACCGAACAGCAGCAGATTCAGGTACAATCTCTGATCCTTTCCAAATTTTCATCTTTTAAATGGCATATTTTAGATCTCATCCTGCGCCCAAAATATTTAAGTGAGGCCCAACCTTTGTACTAGATAATTAAAAATTAGATAATGGGGATGTCTAAAGCCAAGGAGGACTCCAACCCCAGCAAGGGACACAAACAGGAGACACTGTACCTAAATGACCCCAGTCCTTCTTACCTCCATAGCAAAGGTACTGCTGATGTGCCTAAGGCACTCAGAGAAGGAGCTGCTGCACAGTATCTATTCCATTTTAGAGATACTCTCATGCCCCACATGTATCTCACATGTCAAGATTCCCTGAGATTATCTAGATTATTACTTGTTATCCCATTTATAACTTGCTCAGGGCATAGCCAGCAGCTCTCCCCAGTCTGCAGGGGAAGGGTGGCACTTGTCTCAAACCAAACTGAACAATGTCAAATTCAGGAACCTCATTTGAACCAGGGTCCTTCTGTTGCCACTGGTTAAAAAACATGGGCCTCTACACAAAGATTTGTTTGGGTCCAAAAGAAATGGGATAATAAGCTGCTGCATCCAACATCAGAGGCCTGTTGGAGGGAGACAGGAACCATTATAGATAAAGCAGTGCAATTGGGATGTGACAGCACTGACAGACTCCCTGTTTGATTCAGCAAATTGTTCATATAAATACCATGTGCCATCTTCAAAGGCCTCCTGGATGCTGATTGCCAGAGCTATGCCAGCAAGGAAAAAGGCTCTATACCAGCAAAGCTGACAGGAAGGAAAATAAAAGGGAAGGATTCAGGGGAAACATGACATAGAACAGCAGCAAACCCTGAGACACAAGTGCACCCTTGTAGAAAAGGAAAGATACTCAGAGAAAACAGCATCTCTGAGCATAATTACCCACTGAGTAGGCTCTGGGCTCGTCAGAGAAGAGGCTGCACCTTGCTGTACAGTCAGATGTCACCCAGCATACATGAAATCCCGACCTGAACACTACTGCAATTCAAATTCCAAACCTGCTCTGCATCCTCATTCTCCTGCCTGGCTGCCTGGTTCCTGGGGAAGGATCTGTCGGCCCTGGGGACGGAGCTTCAATCTCTCAGCTAATCTAGATTTATCTTAGGATTTATGTTTGATTCCACACTCATCTAAGTAATGGAGCAGTTAATTGGTGCTGGGCCGTGCATGAACTGCAAAGAGAGAAACATAAGAAGCAGGAATTTAATTCTACACTGCACAGGAAGACCGCTCCTTTCTGCATTCCTCAGAAATATGGTAATGAGATTTTAAAATTTTATAAGATACTTGAAGGCAATTTTTCCAGGACCTTCCCTCACTGTGTTTAGTTGGATTTGGACTAAAGTATAAAATGGTGTTAAATGCTAAACCTGTCATCCCTCTCTCCCAGAAGCCTTTGTTTCAGGGCTCAGGATCCAGGCTCCTGCCCCAGTCTCCTCTTGTTTTAGAAGCCATATAGCCACAGAACGGGGAAGTTAGAGCAGACTCCAAGGTTCACACTCGCATCTCTGAACTACAGACATATTTTTAAGCATCTCAACACTTTAACAGGTTTATGAATAAATCAAGAACTACTTTAATTTAAAACACAAGTGCAAAGGATTCACAACTAAAGACAGGCAGGACTGTTTGTTTCAAATTACAAATCTTTTCCAAGCCCTGCTTTTTTTGCATTAAAAAAAAAGTAATATATCTGGAATACAGAAACATTTTACATCAAAAATTTTCCAGTGCAGCTAAGGAGGAGCTTAATGAATTAATTTCAACCAACTCCATCGGCCCAAACTTAGACATCCAGTTTACAGAAACCCCCTACGACCTCTCTACCTGCCATGGGTGAGAGAGAGAGTGATTTTGTCCTTCAGCAGATGTCAACTCTAGAGCTGTTGGCCCAGGGGTGTTCCTCTCCCCATGGGCTACAGAGCCAACCTACACATTCTGCAGACTGGGTGCCCACCCTCTGCTGGCTGGCAGCAGTGCAGATGAATTCCATCCCAAATTACTTCAAGTAATCAACCATGGCTTCAATTTTGAAGCAGGATCTGTAGCTGGAGCAAATAGCAGAGGACAGAGGTTATGAACATCTTCTGAAGAAAATGCAGTTCTGAGGTCTGTTTCTGAGACAGCAGGACTGTCCTGAGAATACCTAAAAGTCCAAAATCTTGGTATCTGGAGTTTCAAAGCAAGATCCCAGCTCCACATCTACAAATATATTCTTGAGACCTCACAACAACACACACCATCACTGTACAATGTTAATCCCGACCTAGAGTCCAATTACCTTGAGGATCTCACTGATCAGAGAGTGCAGCATACAAAATACCTAAAACTACATCGAAATAGCTGAAAAGAGCTGTTTAGACAACCAGAAACCTTCCAGATTAAAGGGCTGACAGGGAAGGGCAGACCAATAGCCAGACAGCAGCACACAAACACAAAAATCAATCCTGGGATATGCAGGATAGCTCAAATATTTCCATTTGGTCTCCTACAGCATCCCCAAAATGCTACCCAATAACTGCACCAGGGCAGCACTTCTCAGCCTCTCCAGAGAGAAAGGACTGGGAAGGCAAGCCACAGGAGCATGCTGTTCACATTCCAACCAGCACACAAGGTGTTGCAAATGGTGAATTTTTAACCATAAGATCCTGGTGGTAAGAGCACCTGGTCTTCATAGAGTCCACTTTGAGGACTGTATCCAAGGGTTTCCCCCTCCAAAAGTTTAAAATCATGAAATGGATTCAAGATTGACCACTAAACCATACACATTCTGCAGCAAAAGAGAAGCATGTTGATGCAAGAGAGCCACTTAGAAACAAATATATACATATCACATCTGATCCCTAAGGAAGTGTGTGCAGGTTTCTAGGTCCATATTTAACCAAGGGAAATTAAAATAATCTGTGAAAAGGTCTCAGAGGAAAAAAAAAAGGTCTTTGTGCATTGACAGTTTAAAGGGGTCTGTGCCCCAAAGTGAGTCAGCTCATGGCTCCAGTGCACAATGAAGGAAACAAAGATCACATTTCTAAGTGGGGAATATCGTTCCAGCTCAGTAGTCAGCAGCCTGGGTGTGCAGAAACCCACAGACATTCAGAAACACAACTTCAGACTCCACTTTCGAATGCCATCCTTCGGCAGCAGTGACCTGCAAGCCATGGAATACCCGCTTTATCCTTGAGACAGACTTGGTCTCACTCAGATCCAGTCTGTATTGATTGTCTTCAGCAAAGGAGAAGCCACAGGAGGCTGAGGATGCATGGACAGGATTCACATTTGTCCTCCAAAACAATCACTGGCAAGTTCCAAGCACCATTCACAGGTTGAGACTGCCTGGGCTCTTTGATTTTTTCTATATATTTCTTTTATAAACATTCCTTTTCCCTAGAGTTTCCCCTCATATAAAGTCAGCAGGTGGAGGTGCGCTTCCTGTACTGTTGGATAAGGGGCACCAAGCACTCTGGAAGTCCTGTCTGGAGCAAAAACGGATGATCCAGAAGTTCTTGTGCTGTTGCTCTTTCCAATGGATCTCGTGTCAACATCCTCTCCAAGAAGTCTCTCAGAACTGGGGAGGTCTGTGAAAAAGCAACCAACCAAGTCAACCCTGCAAAGGGCCCAGGCACAGCTCGTGCAACACCAGGCTGCCAAGGTGGGTGTGGTTAAAAGGATCCTGCACATTCCCAGTCTGTATCCCTGTTTTTCCAGCAATGTGACATGGGTCACATGCTTTTTATGCTATGGACATAACTTTCTGTCACTGCTAGGCACAACACTTAGGCTGTTTTCTTTTCAATGGGATACAGTCAATTAACTAAGACTACCTGCCACATCCTTCCATTTGAATTACTTCTGCTTCCCATTTTGTTACTTAAACTTTCCTGGATCTCAGCTCAAAAACTCTGCAGGACTCCTGCTACCTGGGCAAAGCACTTGAGTGGGAAGGGGGCATCAACCCATTCTTTTACTGGTCACAGATTATGGAAAGGCAGTTAAATAGAGTTCTCTGTCACCCTGATTTCTTAATATTTTCTAAGCCTTCTAGTGTTGACATTTTTGTATCGAACTTTCTCACACACTTCCTGTAGATAGTTCATTGTTTTACATTCCTTTATAGAAGAGGAGAAAGTTGACAGACTGTTAGTTTGTCCAGTGTCATTGGAGAGGTGGCACTGTCACCCTCCAATCCACTGTCACGTTTGGAAAACTATAAATGTTAGAGTCAGAAAATAAACTTCCCTTTTACCTTCACCTTGAGAACAGCAGTGTGTGCTTGTGTTCTTTCGTATCCTATAGCGACAGTTCTCCCCTAGGTTCCGAGAGCCTGAAAAACCCTCGTGCTAGTGGTACAAGAAGATGAAGAAGCTGCAGCACCAGTACCAAAAAGCTGAATGACCTCACAGGTTTGTCCTTTGGAAGGGGTGTAAAAGCCTCGTAGTAGGTAGCCCCAAGCATCACTTCATGACCCTGCACATCTCTGACTGGCTTAATGCTCTGCATTATTAAAATGGAATTAAAAAATTATCTTGGCATATATTTATTTATTGTAATGCTGATAATTACACCCAGTTTAGACTGGGGGCATTTTCCCAGCTCTGGTTCCCTCAGTAGGTCCTGAAATACTGTTCACTCTGAGATACTGCTCATCTCAGGAGTGCTTTGGATGACTTCACTTAGGATTGCTGGAGAAGACACCACACAGCTCAGGACAAGTGTCAGGATCCAGCCTGTATCCCTGTCTATAAATCTGCCCATGCTTTAGCAATGCAGCAGGGATTATCCTAGGTCACATCCCTTTAACCTGCTGCCCCCAGAACTGCAGTCACCGACCACAGTGAGCCATGAATGGGCACCAGAATGGAAGGCTGGATCCACAGCTGGAGCTTCACTCCAGCAGGACACTGGGGAGGATGCCCACCAGCCTGTAAATCGGCCTGCTGGAAGCCAGTCTGCTTCCCAGTACAAAGTGGAGCAGAGCAAGACCGTAACCAGCTCTGGTTGTCACAGCCTGTGGCATGGCCATGTCACCAAGCAAGGTGTGACCCAGACCAGGATGGTTTTACACTGCCCAAGGAGAGCAAGCACCAGGTCCAGAATGTGACCGTGAAATTTTAATTAGTGTTGCTAAGGCAAAAAGGAAAGAACAGCTGTTGATGTTGGAATGTGTGCTGTTAGTTCAGCAGTCTCCTCTCTTAAATAATTCAGTTTTAGCAGCTGCAGATGCTCTGATTAATTGGAAAGGCTGGGTAGCTCAGGATGCTGCAGAAGCTGTTTGATCTCTGAGGCTGGGCATGGAATGAAAGGAAGACTTCTTTAAGCGGGCACTGAAAGGTGAGCACTACTTCCTATGTCACTGCTACTTTTTCCTAACAAACCACGGAGCCAAGTTCACCTTCTGAGCTGCTGCAGTGTCTCTGTGAGTTTGCATCTGTCCTGAGCTCACCTGCTCTGACCATAATGCATCCTTTGTAGTCCTGAAGGCCATGAAGCTGAAAACTCTCATGAGCAGGAATCCTCCTGTTCCCTTCCCTGGAAGATAAGCTACTCAATCAACATCAGTAAGCTGGGAACTGCTGGGTGCACCTGAAGCAGCTCTGACCTGCACTCTCCATTTATGCCCAGGTGCCCTCACACTGCCAGGGCTGTTTCCTAAAGCAGCCACCAGCTGTCAGCAGCAGCTTGCAGCCACTAAGACCCTGAGGCCAAAGCTGTTCCCCAAGAAACATGTCCTAGCAAGTCCATTTCCACAGCCAGCTGTACTGGGAACAGCTGATATAGATATTTGCCCATGATAACCATCAGGCTTACAAGTGCTTGGCAGTATGCTCACCCTGTGGAAGTTTTTCAGTTTGGGAGGAGGGCTGTCCCGGAGTCTCTTCATTGCCTGGACTGGAGAATCACTGAAGTAGGGGGGTTCTCCATCTACCATCTCTATGACCATGATCCCCAGGGACCAGATATCCACCTGTGGGAGACAATGTCATAGCAATACACACACTCCAGAGGAGCAGGTCTTTGTTTAGCTGCTTTCACAAAGACCACAACACCCCACTCATGACAAATGGCACTGAGAGTCCAACACTGATGCCCTTAATGCTTTTGGGCTCCTTACAGAAGTTTAACAAAGTCAATTTTGCACCCAGGACTGAGCCGTGCTGGTGTTGCAACATGTAAAGGTGTGCAAGTAACTGCCTGTACCTGGCTGGATGGTAAACAAAACTAGTCAGTCTGCTGCCACCTGCCCAGAACTCCAGAGCTCCCATGTCTGCTTTCCTGAGGTGAGCCTCTCAGAGCCCACATGTCCCCCCCTCCATCACCTTTATGGAACTGATTTACTGATCCCTATAATGTCACAGGCTGCTCCTCACATCGGTCCACAGCAGACACAAGTCCAGGCCAAGCTTTAGGTGTAAAAATACAAATAGTTGATGCCTTGTTCCTAGAAGCAGAACAATCTGGTTTTCTACTGATTTAGGAAATATTGATGTTAACACCATCAAAGCAGTAGTCATAGTTGGGTTTATTTTCTAAATAGAATCTAGAGACTTCCTAGAAAAGCCAATAGCTATTTTGTGACACTTCAGACTGTTACTTGCTCTCCTGCTATTAGGGAGGTGGTCCCTTACCTCGGTGGTGTATGGTATCCTTGCAATGACTTCTGGAGCCATCCAATAAGGAGTACCCACCAGGGATTTTCTTTTAGGTACATCTTTACTGATCTGAGCACAGAAGCCAAAATCAGAGAGTTTGACCTGTACAAAGAGAAAAGCAACCAACCTTAAAAATAAGCCTTAAACAACACAGAGGGAAATGCTACAGACAAAAAGAGTAAAAGGACAAGGGGAAAACAAGGGATTGGGAGCAGAAAGGAAGTAAGAGACAGAAGCTGCAGCAGCACAAGACAGGAAACAATTTGTCTGAGGAAACACACCCTGCCATCCAACGTCAGAAGGATGGAGTCGCTCTTGATGTCTCGGTGAATGACCCCCTGAGAGTGGAGATAGGTCAGGGCCTGCAGCACCGACTCACACACTGTGGCAATCTGCTCCTCGTTCAGCCTGCAATTACAGACAGGGCACTTAAACTGTGCAGAGCACAGCGCTCCTCACAGGGGCACAGGGGTTGAAACACAGATACTTTGGTTCCCTGTGACAATCACCATCTCACCATCACCATTCTTCCACGTCTGTTACACTGAGGAAAACATTTTTTACTTGAGGCTTGACAACTTTAAAGTTTTCATAGGTATAATATCGAGAAATTGCACTTCGAGCTCTGTACCTAAATTCATCCTGCAAGATGCTGTTTCAAGCAGTTCTGACAGGCAGCAGTGCTGCTTGATGCCAAGGTGCTGCAGTAACTGGTGAGACAGCTTTTTTTAAGCAAACACAGTAAAGACATTATTCACAAGGCTTATTGTGCAACTGTATCCACAAAACATCCAAATGCATAATTCGACAGTGAATATAGGGATCCTTTAGGAGCCTTTAGGTGTTTGCAGACACCTGGGGTACACTCACACATAGCTAAAGATAGCACAGGCTACAAGCAGGGAAGGCACTACTGATTTCTACCACTGTTAGCACACGGAAATGAGCCCCAAGAAGCCCCTCTTTAGAAGCTGTTGCTAGAACAGCAATACAGAAACCTTCACAACCAAGTGAAAATGGTAGAAATGAAAATTCTCTCCTGTACCTGGGGACAGTGACAGCTCTGCATGTTTACACTGAGCAATGCTAGAAGCAAATGATTTCAAAGAATAGATGAAGTACCAATTTGAGTACTGTGGATTCTCAGCCTATCTCTAGCAGTTGTTCTGAACAACCCCTGGTTGAGGACAGAAATGAAACCTCCTCAAATTCGGATCTGCAAGTGAGCCTAAGGAGAAGAGAGCACTCAGAAGGCAGAACTGTGCAGTGAACAGTACCTTCTAAACCCATAACAATTCCTATACCATCAGCTGAGAAATCTACACTTGTGCTGCTTGTCTGGCATCCCATACCTTACTCTTCCAAACCAGGACAGCTACAAGGTTGTACCTGCACAGTGCCACACTGATGGCAACTAAATCTGAGGGATATCAGGGGGCTACTTCTGTCTTTAAAATTTAATCTGAAAAGGGAAAGGGACAAAGGCTACCTGTGGCACTTCCCAGCACACCAACCAATGCCTTTAGGAACAGTGCTTTTCCTTTCATAGTGCCTGAGCTGATCCACCTGAAAGCCCTGGGGTTCCCAAAGATCACAGGAGGTGCACTTTCACCCTGTCACGTATGCAATTTGGTTTCAGTCAAGTGACTGCATAGTGTAAAACAGATTACTGGAGGATTACCTCACTCCTGGAGATGTAAATCACTTACCCCCCTCAGCAAAAGTTTAATGACTGCAATGATGGCATTTTCCTTCCTGGGAAAAACTGATAAAGGTTTGCAGCTTACTTCTGATAAATGTTATGGTTATAACAGATCCTTCTTCCATCATGAGGTTAAAAAAAAAAGCAATCTCTAACAGGTTTAAAGGAAGCTTCTTTAAACAAATCTGGGCTGAGGTCTCACTGGTGGATATAAATACACAGACCCTTCATAAACCTCATCACTTTTTATCTGCAATCCAGTACTAGCCAAGAGCTACAGGAGTTTCATTGGCCCTGTAAGCTGTAACTGAGCACTCCTCAGAATTAAATGTTGGCTTGCAAACCCTGAGATGCCTCTGAACTCAATTCTGGAAGGGCCTGAAACGGTAAGTGTCTCCAGGGCACTCCTTCCAAGTGGGGTTGTGGAAGCTACCGAGGACAATGTGGCTCTTGATGCCTCTCAAAATTATACTTCCAAAACTCAGAACCCAACAGAGCAAGATACATGCCTTAAATCCATCAAGCAGAGTAAGATACACGCCTTAAACCCACCACAGGACCTAGGCCAAGCACATATGTGAACTAAAGGTATACTATGGTCTTTTAAAAACTGAATACAATTCGTGCTATCAATACTGCCTAACTGTAATCCAGTTAAGATCCAGAATCTTCCAAAAAGAAACTCTCATCCTACAGACCTTCTTGGTCTTCTCTCCACTGGCATTCCCTGTCCCAGTTTCCAGCCTTGCAGGACTGCTCTGAAGCAGGAGGAGGGTGCTCCAGAGTCGTGGGGAAGACACAATCACCATAACTGCATCATCAGAACACCTTCTGAGAGGGACCAGAGGCCGTCTGAGAACAACTTATTTGCCCTACAGAAATGCCTTGGGTTCTACTGAATATGAAGCAACATAGACAAGGAAACAAATTTAGGAGAGTGTCCAGTAGTTGCTATCTTTAGGCAATGAAATTTGGGAAGGAGTCCAGATCTCAAGGCTTTGCTGCACTTCTCCAGAGAAGTTAGTGAGGTTGAATTTGAGGCTAAGGTTGCACCACTGAAAACTATTTCTTTAATACTTATTCAATGAAGGTCCTGGCCGGGATTCAACAGATACAGTAAACACTTATATAAGTACTGTGTTTTACAGGGAAGGTCATCAAGGAGATGACTAGTGGGTATCTAAAGGGATCAGTACTTTAAATTAGTCCCTTCTACATCAGAAGTATTATCACATACTCAAAATTGGTAACAGTTATAAACTGTAGTAGTTTCAGGGCACTGCAAACACAAGATCTCTAAGGGAACCAATTTGTCCCAGAAATCCCCACTCTGCTGTCCTTGCTCTCCCATGTTGATGTCTGGGATTTTGCTTTATACCTGATCTGAGACACGATGTCTGTGAGGGCTCCTCCCTGCAGGAACTCCATCAGCACCCAGAGCTCTTCTCCCACGAGGTAGCTCTTGTACATCTCCACGACGTTGACATGTTGATAGTCCCTCATTATCACCACCTGTAAAACCACAGTGGACAAGTGACCACCACAAAATCACTCACCACACTTCATCCTATCCAACCAAGCGAGCACACACAGCCCTGCAACCGCAGCACAGAGCCTCCATCCCCCCAGCAATAGCTGGTCTTGGTATGAGCATAACACCAGTAAAAGGAAGATGATCCTGCTCTTCCCTTGCTGTTGCCACACTGATGGCTCCAGTGAGGACAGCAGAGTCCCGCTGTCTCCAGCACTCTCACCTCATTGAAGAGGAGCTCCCGGCGCTGCTGCTTCCTCAGGTCCATCATTTTCACGGCCACCTGGCGCCCCGAGTGCTTCTCCCGAGCGATGCACACGATTCCTGTGGAGCCCTCCCCAATCTTGATGTAGTTTTCCAGCAGTGCCCTGGGATCTCCTTGGTCCACAACCATCCTGAGGGCAGCTTTGAACTGCTCGTGAGTCACAACCACAGGGTCCTCACTGGCTGGCTGCCCCTTCCCAGCAGAGTCCTGGGGCAGGTGGAGGTTGCTGGAGCTGGTCTGGGTCTGCCTGTTCCTGGGGGACCCTGCTGGGGAGGGCCGGCCTGGTGGCACTGCCACAGCCTTCTCTGCTGTTGGGGACTTCTGGGGGGTCCCAGCTTCGGAGATCATCCTGGGGAACTCGGAGGCAGGTTGGTCTGGGGGGAGAGACTGGGCTTTGGCTGCAGGGCTGTGCGGGGAACCCCACTGCTGGGGCTTGAAGAAAGCATTAGGCTTCAAGAAGAACAAAGAGGAAAAACAAAGTGATGGTTGGATTAACAAGCAGAGAGGTGAGGAATCAGCTCTGTGTCATCCCACTCTGCCCTAGCACACCTGGGAGCAGACTGGAGTCAAGAGCTTCAGGTTCTTGTCTCCAGGTCTGTCCAACACATGGCTTGGATGAAGATCTCCTTAGATGCAAGATCTTCAAGAATCCCTTGGGGAATGGGTGCTATGCTTTAGCGGCCTCCAAACTGAGACAGTTTAAAGGGAACATGCTTTAAGAAAACCACCAAGACACAAAACCCACAGAAAAAAACCCCAGCTGCTAAAAAGCATTCCAACCTTGCCACCAAAAATCAGGGGCAACCTGTGCTGCAGAGAATTTGAAAATCCTTTATCCCTCCATGCCTCTGATCTTCCTTTGTATAAAAGGAAAGGGGATTCATGCCAAGGCTGTAAATCACTTTGAAGTTTTGGCCTAATTCCCTTTGGGTAATTACACTCTGCCTACTGAAAACACTCTCTGCACTTTCCACTGGTACCTGCAGAGCATTCCTGTCGATCAAGCATGGAATTAGCTCTCCACTTTGGGAAAAGCACCAGGCACCAGGACAGCTGGAGGCAGTCAACACAAGACTCCTGCTACACAGAGCCACCTGCCCCCTTGCTGGCTTAAAACTGACCTGCAGTGCATTTGGATTAGCAATGCTCGAGGTTTTTGGAGACCTCCCACTCAAATGACAAGCAGGCCCAACCCTAATTAGTGTAGGAGATGTAGTAAGATCACAGCCTGTGGGAATGTGGCTTCAGGATATGCATTCCCATGCCAGGAAGGATAAACACTGTCGTGCTAATACTCACCCTGGAAATGTTGATTAATTAAAATCAACAACATTTAGCAGGTGAGGTACAAAATACATTATATACGTACATATGTATATGTAAAATATACATAGTATATGTATATAAATACATGCAAAATAATAGTAGATCTGTCAAAGAAGCAACTTCAGAAAGAGCAAACCCATCATTTATATTATAGGGCAAAACAGAAACTTCAAAGCAAAAAGCTTTTTCTTTCTCACAATTCAGAGAGATTATTAATAAAGTTAATAATATGGGCATGGGAACTGAAAACTGCCAATCGAGAATTTTTTACAAGAGCACTCATTTTCCCTGTCTCAGACAGGGAATAATTGTGTAGGATTTAATTCTATGCACTTTGGGTTTTAATCAAGGATTTTTGTCAAGAGCAGAATCTGCATAAGCCTCACACACAGAGAGGCCCTGGAAAACACGACTGAGCAGCATCAGGGCACAGCACAAACACAACTGCCTGTCAGGAGCTCCTTCCTCCCCTACACCAGCTCCACCCCTGCAGTCCTGTGCTGACATGCTCACAGCAACACAGAATTTACTTCCCAAATCTTGTTTTGTCTCAGAAGAGAGAAAAAAACCCACGTTTTACATAACCCAGAGCATGCAGAAGGGCACACAACATGCATGCAAGCTCACACATGTTTGCTTAACCACATATAAGTCTTATTTCCTGCTCCTGTAATCTGACAGTCCCCATGTACCTGTTCTCTGTCTTGGGACATTTTGAGGTGTCACTGGTTCTACCACTCCTTCCCTTCATAAGGAAGGTGCATTCAAACTTACCATGGTGCTTTTCAAGGCACCACCTTTTCACTCCAGCCAGCTACCCAGCCAAGTGGTGGATGCTCCATCTCTGGAAGTGTTCAAGACCAGGCTGGAGCAGCCTGGTCTAGTGGAAGGTGTCCCTGCCCATGGTAGGGGGTGGAACCCAATGGACACTGAGGTCTCTGCCAATCCAAACCAGTCTGGGATTCCATGATTCAGTTATATTATTGTTCCTTTAATCTGCAGTTACACATTTCTTACACATCATCAGCTCCATCAGAGCAGGAGACCCAGGTTTTCATGATCAGAGGCTGGTAAGAACATCTTAGATAAACAACTATGGCACAGATCCCTCACTGGATCTGTGGGAGATAGATTAGTCCTAAAGGTCTGCCCTGTTCCTCTCCTCTGACAACCACTGGAGCTCACACAATCCCAAGCACATTCACTGGGCTGGCAACTTCTGGTCCTGCTCCTGGAAGTGCTGAGCATGGCAAAGACACTCTGGGGAAGAAAGAAGTGGCCAGTTCTAGGTACTCAGGGGACAGGCCTCGAAGCAATTTAAATCAGCCCAGAGTCACTGAGACAGCAATAAGTGCACTTTGTGTTACACAAGGACCGCATTCTTTCAAAATCCTCTCCCTTGGAAAGAAAAGCCACTGTGCTCAAAGCCTTGAGCCTGGATCCTTACACAAACTGCAAGAAACTGGACTGGAGACATCTCCTCCCTGCAACACCCTTCAGTACAGTCAGGCTGGTTTGGACAGTGGTTCCTGTCATCATCCTCCCAGTTCAGAGCTGTTGGGAATCAGCCAGGCCCAGCATCACCTTTGAAGCCATGCACAGAAGACAGATGCTGGGTCAGCCCAGAATGGAAAAGAAGCAATGGTTGCATTTCCTATCCAGTACCAGGAACCAGAGATTTTCAGTTTAACAAGAAATGAGTCATCCATTCAGGACAGCTTTCCTGGGGGAGCTGTAGCTATGAGCCTTTACAAAATCCAACAGTCTGACTTCCTGTGTGACAGCACCGTGGGTGCTGCTGCAAACCCTGCTGCTGTAGTGGCCTGGCAGATAGAGCTATAACCAACACACTCCCCCAAGTTAGTTCTGGTTTACACAGGCAGAAAAATACTGTGCTAATGCAAATCGTGGCAATTTCCCAAATGGCAAAGGCTTTTTGGGGCCAGCAGAATGGCATTGCAGCTATGCCTTTACCTCACAGAAGGCAGTGACTAAGACCCCTCGTCCTTCCCAGCCCACGCTCCTGCAGCTCCGCCAAACCTTCTGCTGGAGATCTGGCTGCCATCCTGAGCTGTGCCTTGCAGCATCTCGTGGAGCTCAGGCGGACCACACATTTCCTCTGCTCAGGACTATTTAATTCCAACATTAATCATAACAAGAACAGATGGTTACCCGATGTTTGCAATTAAATTGGCTGTATATGTAACCTCTGGAACTGTAAAGTCAACACTGCAGTCCAGTGAATAACTCCTACCTTGATCTGCAGGGGAGGGCCCGGCTTGTTTGAGGTGCTGGACGAGGGGAACACGCTGCGCAGGAGCCTCCTCTTGAGGCTGTTCTCCCGCGATTTGGAGTTGGGGCTGCCCTCCCCCGAGGGCCTGGCGCTGGGCTGGCGCTGAAGCCAGCCCTCCTCCGGGCTCCTCATGGCCGTGTCGCTGTCCCCTGGCACAGCGGGCACGTGCTGCAGCCCAGAGATGCGCTGCACGCAGCTGCCATCGGCGCCCTGGAACTCCGAGGGCCCCAGGGACTGGGCTTTTGTCACCATGCCGTTGGGATGAGATTGCCCTTCCAGGCGGGGCTTGTAATCCGGCCACATGGTCTGCCTCCGGGCCACCTTGGACCCACCATTGCAGTTGAGGTAGTTCCCATACTTGTCTGCCCAGTCTCCTTCAGGACTCTGAAGGTACATGTCTGGGGGTCTCTCATCTCCCAGGAGCCCAAGGGACTGGGCTCTCCTCCTGCTGGTGGGGCTTCTGCCTCTCAGAGTGTTCGAGCTGATGGCAGAAAGCTTCTGGATGTCATTGAGCAACCCAGAGATGTAGCCTTCCACTTCCACAGTGCTGCCCCGCACCACGGTCTGGGAAACACAGGCAAGGTAAGAAACAAGTCAGTGTTGTAAGAATCAAGGCTCAATTTGTCTTACCAAAGGTTAGATTTTGTACATATAGCCAAAGACAACTCAAGGAATTCAGGAAAAATTACCAATTTTTGTCTTTTGTTTCAATGTCCTTTACTGAGGGAAAATAAAAGTCCTTGGGTTACATCCCGCTGTCAGAGCAGCAGTGCTGTCAGCCAGAACAGTCAATTCTGCTGTTGTGCTCACATTCTAAAAGACTAAGTTAGAGCAAAACTGGGATATTTCAACACTCCTGGCTTTCTTGTGCTGAAACTGTGTGACACTACATACATCACTAATGCTCTCACCGAGCTCCTGAAATATTAGTTCTCAGAAGCTCCAGCATGCTGCAAGCTCCATTTGCAAAACTCACCTTTGCTGTGCCAACACAAGGTTCATCTCTCCCCTGAAGCACTCTCAATAGCGTTGTAATCAGCGTCCCTCAGTCTGCTTCTCTACAATTTCAGCTAATACATCCCAATCCTGACCACTGCAGACTGTGCTGTTCCAACTCTGCCTCCCTGCTCTACTCTGCCAAGCTATTATAATTAAAAATGATGAACAAAGGGTCACAGCAGCTCACAACTGCCCTGTAAGCAAACACTGAAGAACAAGGCTTCCATCCAAACAGGCACCAGCTCTGTACAGTAGGACAACCTGAAGCTGTTGGTATATTAGGTAGTGTTCTACCTTGTTTTTTTCTAGAACTGAAAAGCTTCTTTAGCTTTTCTAGTGCTGGGAACCAAAAGGTTTCATTTCTCCACAGAAATTTGCAGCACAGGATCACTCCTACACTTTCCTGAACCTCTGCTGGAGGAAAGTCCTTCCCTGGAGTGAAAGCAATCTTCTGTTTGCTAACTGAGCTCCAGGGATCTTCTAAACATGCTGAATTAATTACACTGAGACTAATACTTAGCTGGTGCAACACAGTAGCTCCAGTAATTTCAACAGAACACCACCACAGTGCACAAACGAGCACCTGGTTTGCTCAGTGTCTGAGAACGAAAGGCAGAACAGAAGATTTTTGTTCAACAGGGTGAAGAAAGGACAACTCAACTCACTCCATGGCGCACACAGCAGCTGCAGCTGGAAATTCTGGTCTTCACTCCTACTCTCTCACCACACACACACCCCTTCCTCCACAGCCCAGCTGCTGTCACGGAACAATCTGCTGGGGACACAAACTTTTTGTCCAAAATTGACAAAAGTGATTCCAGAAAGACATGGGTATTCTCAAAATAAGAAGGCTCCAACAACATGCTATGGCCTCTCCAGAAAATCCCCTGCAGTGCTCTTCTCCCCTTCTAGCTAAAACTCCCTAGAATTAGACTCAGGTCACTCCCATGAAGTCAGACCTAGCCCCAGCAGACAGGGAAGATGGGAGTTAATCTTGCTTTGCTGCTATGTTTAAGCATTGCATCAGATTAATGAGGAAACATCCAAATTTGAGCCAAATGTATATGGAGTGCTGTTACATAGCTCACGCCTTACTGACCAAAATTGAGAAATTCTAATAAGAAAAGCACCTTTTTATAAGCTACACACAAACCCAGGAACTACTATGATAATTTAATTGAGGACTATGTACAAGGGCTTGGCCAACTAGCACTTGGAAAAAAAAAAAATCAAATTGATTGGTATAATCGAACCAGAGTTAATTCAAATGGAGTTTACCAGAAACAGTCAGCTTTGTTATGCAGTCCATGAGAGTGCTTGCATTTGGAATTACTGAGAAAAACAGTGTTAGTTTAAAATGATTCTTTAGTTTTTTAAAGCCTGTTGGGTATTCTGTCCTTGTTCTCTAAAGGATTTGCACCTCCTTTCAGCTTTTACCATCCTCGGGTTTAGTAAGTCAGACATGAAAGTCCTGACCAGAATAAGGCTCAGGGCAAACTCCAGGAAATCTCTTCACATACATTTCTGTTTCAACAGGGATGCCTCACTATTTTTTGAGCATCCATGGCCTAATACTTGAGGAAGTTTGGCTTGCTCTGGAAACGCCATCGGTGCAGTGCCCAGAGGCTTCCTGAAGTCAAGATACAGGGGAGTGCTATCACTTCTCCCTGACCCAAAGCCCCCTACCCTGTGATTAATGAAAATTGGGTTGCTTGACGTGATTCTTTTCTTGATAAATCCATACTGGCTGCCAGCTATTACCCTGCTATCTCTTTGGAAGCGGTTGCAAATAGATTACTTGCTTATTTGTTCCAGTCTCTTTCTGGGGATAGAAATTATTCTGACTGATCTGCAATTCCTTGAATTTCATTAGGCCCAGCTGACTTGAAAATATGCAACTTCTTAGCTAAGTCTCATTTCTGTTCCTGTTCTTTTCTTATTCTGGTCTGCATTCTCATCCCTTCATCCTCATGCTAATTGTCAGCCCACTGATCACACTTAATGAAGACCAGAGAAAAATCATTAAACACTTAGGAATTCTCGGTATCATCTGTTAACTTTCTTCCAAAACCCGCAGTGAACAAATTCTTTCCTTCATCCTTCTTCTCCTCCTCATTGCCCTCATGATGTGTCCTCAGTGCCCTTTATGTTCTTTGAGAATAACATCTCTTTTTTGTGCATTGCCCTTCCAGTTTTGCTCCTACATGAAATTCTTTTCTCTTTGCCCTTTATAACTTGACCTAGTTTCCACCCTTCTGAGCAATCCTCCCGCAGTTTAAGCTCATTACAGAGCTCCTGATCTAACCAAGTTGGTCTCTTATTACACATTTTATCTCTCCTCTGGATTGTGCTCCTATCCCTCTACTATATTTTGAACCTCAAAGCACATTCAGGACACCAGGCAATACCTCCTGTCTTTTTTTTCCCCACCTATTCTTCTTAAGCAAGTTTTTCCTTTATAAACCAGCATTCTGCTCCAAGATCCTGATGAGCCATTTCATTTGTAGGTTTGATTATGTACCAAAGCTTACATTATACCAAATATAGTCCTCTTTATTCCCCATGCTTTAAGCACCTGTACACAAAAAGCTAAATATATTCATCAGATAGTCAACTCTTTTTTTATATCCCTCCTAAAACCCAAGTAGCAACATCTCTGTTTTACAGCACACCTCCCAGTTTTCAGGCTCCTGCAGGGTTTTTTGCCTTTTTTTTTTAACTGGGAACAAAAACTTCTGCCAAGCAAGCAAGATTTTAAGCACAATATTTCTGTCACCATCTTTCATTTCCTTTCCTGAGAGGTCACCATGAAGTTGCCTTTTCCCACAGCATGTTCCTGCTGTCACTTACACAGTCTCCAGATGCCAGCACCAGCAGCCATCTAAACCCACCCATCTACAGGAATCATTTCTTTTTCCTTACTGAAGGACACTGTTCCATTACTATATCCCACTTTCCATTAAAATGCTGATTTATTAACCCTTTTAGCCCAGACCCTAGTTTAGTCCTTGTGTTCCTTACCTGTCTGTGAACAGCAAGGCAGTGCTACATTGCTCTCTCTCCCACTTAGGCTTCCCTGGCAACTTCATTACCAGCCAAATTTGCTCACCCACAAGAATGACAAGCCTTCTAAAACAGGTCTCTCCACAAATTCTTCTCTTGGCTTCCCTGTACAACAGCTGAACGCACCCTGGCTCCTGTCAGCTACCACAGGAGCTTTCACAGGTCCCCATCACCGTAACAGGCAGCCTGGTTATTTCAACAGCAACAGGTCAGGATCCTACTGTCCTTACTCCTGATGAAGTTACTATCACCTTGGGCTATCAAAGCCTGCTATGCACTGAATTCCATACAGATACCACCCTTAGTCCCATTCATGGGCACCAGAAGCAGAGCCTCAACTCGGAGGCAACTCCCTGAGGAACAGGGAAGAACTTTCTGCCTCCCTCACCTTCATAGGCTGGAGCTGCATCCTTGTGATTCTTGAAGGGTCTACCACTGGCTTGGGGCGCCTCAGCGTGTCCAGAATATTCTGCCATTGAGGAGGCAGGCCCACAAATTTGCCCTCCTTTGGGTCAAATGAGGTGTGGACACGGTGCTCAAAGTTCTGTGGGGCCGAGATCTCCGGGCGTTTCTTCTTCTTCTTCCGGAACATGGTGCCTGAGGGGGAGAGGGCAACACGGTCAGTGCCTGTCTAGGGCAGAAGTGCCCAAGCAGTAAAATCAGGTATCAATTCTATGAGTTAATTATGTTGTATTGAGAACATTTCCCAGTGAAAAGCACTTTATCAGGAGTTGATCACCTGCTTTTATAGATGAGGAAACAGGGACCAAGAGAGCAATGATTTTGCCCAAGGCCACCTTGCAGGTTCATGGCTCAGATGGGATTTCTAGTGACTTCCCTTATTTCTACAAATTAATATTGCCTGATAAAACTATTTAAAAAGTAATTAAGAGATACATATTTATATTTTACCTGCTTATACCTACATTAAATGGCTTTGGAATCCACCCAGTTAAACAGCATTGATTCCACCACAAGCTTGAAATTTAAGGTGGCAATGAACAGGGCTCAGGTTGTCTTCCCACTGCTTACTCCAAGTAAGTAATATCTACTTGGTTCCCATTTAATGACAGCAGAGCTGTTGCCAAAGGAAGAGCTGCCAGAGACTGACTCTGGATCTCAGTTTTTCTTGCTTAGACAGAGGGCTCAGGAGGGAGGGAGGAGGTGGTAGCTGGAAATCAAACTCTGTCAGCAGGTAGCTGAAGAAGCTAAAATTAAAAACTAAGATTCTTTTCCCTTGGGGGCTTGAGAGAGACAGCTTGTGTGAACAGCCAGTGCAAGTGCAACAAGCCAAAAGCACCTAACACTGAAATATACCCAAACACAGGAGACTTCAAAATCTGAATTAAGAATTTATAAACAAATTTATAACCAAAAGATATACTTAGAAAGCTCAGAGACTGGACCTTTCTGAAATCGGGCAGATATGAAGGAAAAAGAAGAACCAGAGTTGTGCATGCAGACAAGAGGTGGGAAAGCTGGAGGACTGCAGTGGATTGACACAACCTCTTCACAAAAACCAGATAGGGAAGATAGGGTGAGGTAAGGAGATTTTCTATGGAGAGCCAGGTTTTTCATAGTGGGGAGTAGTGGGAGTGAGAGACAGGCATAAATCAAAACAGGAGTGGTCCCAACAGCATGGACGGAAAAGCCTTCCTGTGACCAGGAGAGTCCAGCATTGGAGCAGCCTGCCCAGACAGGCTGGGCAGGCTCCATCCTCAGGGGTTTGCTCTCAAAGCCAAAGCCCTGAGTAATCCAGCCTGACCCTCCAAGCTGACCCTGCCTTGAGCAGGGGGGTTGGGCTGCACCTCTCAAGGCCCCTTTTCCCTGACTCTATTTACTGCTTTAGGAATAAGCTGCACAGGTTCTTTAAAGCAATTAACATCTGCCAGCAAACAATAATAACAATATTTATATGCTCTTCCTTTTCCAAAGACAACATTCCTATTGGCATTTGCCTCCCACTAACACTGTTACAGCCATGAATGCCACCTCTTCCCCAACATCAGGCTTAGGATTTTTACCACTTAATCTTCAACTTTGTAGCAGTCACTCTTCCCCTGTACAGGACCTCAGTTTCCAACTATTTGTGCTGAGTAAATATTTACAAGGGTCAGAGAGACAGACCGCATAGAGAGATAACTCACTGCAGTGTAGACATGAACACACTTCTGGAGGACACCAGTCTCCAAAATCAGCACATCCCAGTGAAATCTATGTCAAACATTTCCCAGATTGTCCCACTCTAAACTTGTTTAGGGAGCAAAGTGCAGCCACCACCTGAACAATGGCTTTGCTCTCTGCTGCTAGACTGGGATTGGATTGAAAATCCAATACACAATGGCTCCCAGTTTGGTTACAATGACCCTGCAGTCACAGGGGTAGGAAGTGTTTGCATGGCAGAGAAGGACTTGGCTCCATCTAACCCCCCATTCAAGCAATCCACCCTTGGTGAAACACCAACTTCACATGCACTGTCCATTTCAACAGCCTACTAAAGATACCTCACAGGTGAAAAAGAAAACAAAAGGTTAGGAAAGAAAAGAAAAAAACCAAAAAGCTTACGAAAGAGGCTGGAAGCAACTGCTCTGCCTAGAAGAGATTTTTCAGCCAGAATAATCTTTGCTTAGAACAAGCTCCAATGAAAACCCAAATAGATCTTAATGGAGAGCTTATGGGAAGGGTGTCTGTGCTCCAGGTCTGTATTGCAGCTCCTCAAACACAGTGATTCATCTCTCAGGCCCCTTAGGTGCTGCTTATTAACTAATAATCAAGACTAAAGTCAGAGGGCAGTTCTTTAAGGAAAAAAAAGTGCAGACAATCCCAGAAAGGAAAGATACTCTAATAGCTCGTGGTGTTAGTAGTGCTCAAACCAACAGCTGGAGCTGCTGAGGAGCTTGAGAGTCTCCAAGGAAAGCAGGGAGTAACTCTGTAGTATTACAGCAAGTGGTTCAGTTCTGAATCCTTGACTACATGTGAGTTATGACAGCTCCTTGATCCACCTTAACCCAGCCACAGCAATCCCAGGGATCTTACTATTTCAACTAGTACCTCTTCTTCTGCTCCTACTCTCACAGCCTCATAATGAGAGGATACCCAGGGCACAGCAGACAGTCTTAAGTTTGCTTTTTAAGTGCTTCATGTGGCAAAGGGTCCTGTAAAACAAATGCCACAATCATTAGCACTTGTAGCATCAATGGTTTTGTGAACCATTTCCTGATTTCCTCATAACAAGAATGATTCTGGCTTAAGTATTTCAAAATGCAAAATTTTAAAGCCCAGGTGATATTTTGGCCCCAACCAGAACAGTGGCTCTATTTCACCATCTCAGCTTGCAGAAGCATAAACACAACACTACATTTGTATATTTACATAAAATCCCTATCCCTGACAATCAACATGTGGACTACAGCTGGATCCCATAGCCAAAAGCATGCTTCCAAAATCCAGAAAGGAGCACCTACTGAGTTCCTGGTCAGTTCTAAGTGACTGGTTGGCATGGCCTGCATCTGCCTTATTGGCTTAAAACAGACAGCTTAAAAACAACAAAATGTAATCAGCTCCAAATACAACACACCCCTGGGCATCCAGTGGCATTTGCTCTACATGGTCAGCATCAATCCCTGATTATAAAGAGATCAGACAGGTGGTTTAAAGGTAAACTGCATTAGGATCAAATGAAATACATACACTAAAAATAGTTATTTGAAATCCAATGAATTCTAATAATCTTAGTAGGTTTTGCATCTCATTGAGGAGGTCTGTATTTAACCAGTCTCCTTTCACTTTGTGGTTTTCATGCAAGATCTATTTACTTGTATTTCCAATGCTCAGCTAAAGAATATTTATTGTTAAATAAAACACATAAACCAGGCCTTTTCTAAGTCAGTAAGAAATTCATAAGAACATTTTATGCATATAAGATTTTGTAAATCAAGCCAAACCTGTATTTAAACATAGACAGCATCCCTTTAATATAACAACACAAATACTGTGATACTGATTTTATAATAATCTACTAGACTTTAGTCTTTCATTCAGTGCTGACAACTGTACTGTAAGAAATGTCACAAACATAAATAATAAAAGTCACTACCACAAGACAAAAGCAGTCGGAGATTGAAATTCTCTCAGCGATCCATTCCTGCTGCCTGGGAAACCACGTTAGGTTTTTCAACTCCAGATATAGCTGTTCCTGGATGATACAGTTCCAAAAGCTGTCACATCTGCCAGTAAGCACGAGAAAAAAATCCCACAGCCAGCAGATCCAGAGCAGGGGGAGGGATCAGCTGGGAAGGAGGAGCAAGAAGAGAGAGGGGTCAGCCTCAGATGAGAGGAAGGGGTGGGAAGATTAAGGATGGAAGGGGAATGAGTGTTAGTAAGGGGGAGAGGAATGGTTGGGAGACAGGCTACCCGAGGAGGAGGGCACAGAAAAGAAGCAACATCACCCGGAGGGGAAGAAAAAAAAAAAAAAAAGAGAAGTAGATAAATGTTATCAGGAGTGGCTCGTTCCAACGCCCAGACAAAGGCAGCAGCATGCGCTGCCTTTTCACCCGACCTGCCTCCACCCTGCTCACGTCCAGCCACACGTTCCACTAGGACACCGCGCCGTACGGAGCCGTGCTCATTGCTCCCTCACTCACACATGCACTTGATGATAGCACGGCAGCACAGAGCTACTTCAGTCTCACTTGTGCAGTTTCCAGTTAAAAATAAGCTCTCCCTCCCCCTCCTTGCTGCAGCACTGAACTCGCTCATCAGCTCATTGCGTCGCTATCGCAGATCTGGATGCAGTTCCCTACATTCCTCCTGCCCCGGACGAGAGATAACGCTTGGTCCCTGGGCTCAAGAAAGCCATTCCCATCATTTCCAAGTCCTCCCACAGCCGATCTGCCAAACTGCTCTGGCCAGCTCCAAGAGGAGAGGGAGAGAAGGAGAACTCTTCCTACAGGACCTGAGGAGCTGCAATATGCAGATTGAGTTTGCAGTGGGAAGATGAAGATCCCAGGGAACACACCAATTAAAAGGAAAAATGTATTTCCATACTCTGCTACTCAGGTCACTGTCATGTGCTGCATTTGAAATGGATTACAGGTTAACTAGGCCATTATCCATGCATGTCATATGCATGTGTTCACACAAATGTATGTGTGAATATGCACACATGGAATTTCATTGCATCCCATACCTTCTAAAATACTCATGTTTGCCTTCCTGAGGTTTCCAACACTCTTAGTATTTATAACAAGCCATAAACTATCACAGCAGTTTGCAAATAAAGGGAAATGACAGGTTAGGTCCCTGAAGAGCTGACAAACTCGAACGTGACTTCACACAGCGGGGAATGGCAACGAGGGTCAGTGAAAGGGAAAAAGAAAAGCCAAACAGTCCAAAATCTGAAATGGGATCTAAGAGCACTGTCCTGACACCTTCTACATTTTTCTGCAATCCTACTTTTAGAAATATTGGTTGAAGTATTTTTTTCCTCCTAAAGGAAGAGTGAATATTTCCTAGCTGTGCTATCCCTTTCCTCATTGCAAGTCCTTTCCTTCTATTTCCTTTCTCCCTCACCAGCCCCCCATGGCAAAGCTGCATGTTGGAGCAAAGCAACAGCACAGCAAACTGATGTAATGCTCTAAATCCTGCCCAAACACACACGAGAGCACAGATTAATATTACATTAGAAATAAGCTTAGGGAAAGACATATTTGTTATATTGGTGGGTTTATTTCTGGGGGATGAGAAGAACATCACAACTGGTTGGACATTTTTGGCCATGCCTCCACTGAGCAGGGTCTGAAGGTGCTGCCTCTCTCTCCTCTGCTCCATTTCCTTGCTCATAAATTAGGATTAAATCCCAGTGAACGCCTGTTTGCTCAGCTTGTTTGGGACGCTGCTGGATTACATACTTTTAGATGTGTTTTAGTTATACCGTACCAAATTCATTCTGGGACATATATAAAAGCATTTGCAAAGAAAAGACCTCTTGAACCCTTTACAAAACCAGCACAGGCATGTACCAAATGCTAATGGGCTTTATCCCTTAACAAATAAAGTTTTCCATTATTTACAGTCCCCTAGAAATCCCAGCTGAAGTCACCGTCCCATTGTGTCTGTCTCTGAAGTCAGGCCCCACCCTCTGGAGGTTTCATCTAAACAGACTAAAGGTGAGGAAAGGGAATCATTTTTTTGTCTCATCCTCATTTGCAGATGAGACAAAAAAAATTACTAGCCCAGTTTCTTCCCACCTATGTCTAGATGAGCAGATCTACAACATCTTTGAGCTATGTCTCCTGGCTGCTTTTTAACTTTATATCAAGGCCAGATCCCGGCCCAACACACCCTGGCTTGGATGGAAAACATGGGTGCAGGGCCCCAGTGGAGGCCAAGACACGCTCTGACCACAGGTTTGATCTCAACACCAGCATGTAGGTCCAGAAGCCTTGACAGAACTAAGCAGCACAGACAGAAATCACACCCAAACCTCAGCTGCAGTGCCTTCATTACAAGACCAGCCTCTCCCCGTTGAGCTCAGTGTGTGAGAGGGTTCAGCCACCAAACGCTGCTGCAGTACCAGGGAAGGCGGATCACTCATCGTGTCCTTGGCACGCAGGGCCAGCAGGACGTGTGCTGCAGGTCACCAGGCTGAGACCAAAGCCACAACAACTCTGACCCTTCTCCCCCACCTTTTATGTGATTCATGTGGCTCATGTCCTGTTCTGGCTGTACCAAGCCATGCTGTGCTGCGCCTGACACTCACCTCACACCCACATCCCCTCCCTGACCCCTGTCCAAAGAGCAGCTGCATTGTTCCACATGGATTTCTCCACATTATTTTGCTATGAAGGATGTATCAGGGTTAAAACCAGGTTGCTGTATTTTACTGTTTATCCAAAGCACCACAGAGCTTCAAGACAGGGCTTGATGGATTCAGGGCTTCACTCTTCACTGCCTTGTGTGACACAGATCCATTCAAAACCAGCATAAAAGTACTACTGAGATTAGAATAAGAACATTTAAGGTCCTCTCTCCAAAAATCCACATGAATAACAACATCTCGCATATCAGACAAGAGGTTACATTGGGACAAGCCAAGGGGCCACATCTGGCATGTGGGGTCACATGGCAGGGGAAGGAGCCAAGGCACTGGGCTGCAACACTGGGCGCCACATCCTGCAGCTCCATGTGAGCCCTGGAAGCTCAGCACGCTCTTGCACTGCTCCCAGATGCAGCTGCCTCTGGCACACGGGGCTACGAGAGGGAGGCTGCAGCTCCATGTGCAAATGGGCACAGCACAGATTTTACTGTGTGCAGGAAAAGTCACACACTCAGGGAGCAGGGCTGGATTCTCACAAGCAGACCTGTCCCAGCAGAGGCACTGGTGACCACCACCCTGGATCCCCGTACTCGCTCCAGTAGCACAGCAAAGGGCTGACAGAGACACCCCAGCAATTCCCCAGATGGCCCAAGTATAGAGATGCAAGAGTTAAACTTGCTTCCAGCCAACACTAAACAATCTCAGTCCCTAGTTATGCTTGTCATGTTCTCCCAAAGAGAAATAGAAATATATTTAATTGCTGTCAGCAGCCTGCAAGACAGTTTGCTTGTGTTGTCCCCACAGGATAACTGATGGGAAAACTCCAGGCCAGGCAGTGCCCCCCAAAACATGGAAGGACAGATCTGCTTAACCCCACAACCTGCCTGACTCTCATTGCCTTCCTGCTCACTGCTGCCAACACTGAGATGCAAATTTAAATTACAACAGACAAGTCTTCTCCCAGGGAATATCAGTTATCCTGCTCTGTTTGCCACAACTCTGAGTGTTCACACAGCCCCTCTGTATGTTAAACCTGAGGTGCACTCCTAACATGAGATATATGACTGCTATTGGCTACAGCTACATTTCGTTCATCAATTAATTACAAAATAATCTAATTACTAACACTACAAGTTAAATGGCTGAGCCCTAGGGAAAAGTGTAATTTCCTGAGACATTTTGAGGGAAACAAATTTCAAGTTTTAGTCTCTGGGCACCCTCCTTTCCCACTGTTCTTTTTTGCCAGACAAATGGAAGGTCAGTCTAAGAACAACAGTACCATTGGTAAGACCAAATGGCAGTGCATTAGTCCCTGAACCTCACGGTAATCCTGCAGCTTAAGAAACCATAATGAGGAATTCTTTAAAAACAAGACCTGTAGCAGCCAAGTGCTGATTTTGTGCTCCATTGCACTAAGTCTGTGACATTATAACTCAAAGTCAGCGAGACTGGTGCAGGAGCAGCGTTGGTGGCACAGGCAAGGAAGCCGCTCCCCAGCCCAGAACCCCCCTGACAAGGTGTCAGAGTTTGCTGGGCTCTCTGCAGCCCTGAGCAGCACAACTCCTGGTGAGCCTTCAGCTACTCCTGCTCACTTGTGTCCTGTCCAGGTACAGCACTGATGTGCTGCTCTGAACAGGATGGAACTTCAGTAGAGTACCCCTGTGGGTGCCCAAAAACCCTCAAGTGCAATACAGAGCTCAGAGCCTGGCTGTGTGTTTTTTACTTGCAGTTGGGCTAAGCTAGTCCAAGCCGCTTTAAGCAATTTTGTTTAAAGCAATTTACACAAATATTTAGCTCTTTTCTCTGCCTGTGAATTTCCCTAAGCATATTACAGAAGTAGGTTAAAAAGAGCTCTTTTTTCAGATTGGAGGCAGGACAGCCATACTTTAAAGAATTCTCCTTAATTTCATTCTTCTTGGGAACAAAAACCACTTTGTGGCCAAGAAAGTGTTGTTTCTTACTTTGCAACCCTTGGCAGCAGGACCCAGGGTAGCCTTCCCAGGTACATCCATACTCACACCCAGCTAGACAGAAGCAGCCCCTGTGCACAGAGCACAGTTACTAATCCAGCAAGCTATTTGCTGATAGTGCTTTCCACTGTTTGATCAGCTTTGCTTCTAGATTCATAAATCATTGTTCACATAGCATGCAGGATGTACATACCAAGGCAGCACTGAATGTTAAAAGCAATATAAAACTTCATCACATCATCAGGAATGAGATTTTTCCGTGGGACATGGCTGGAGAGAGAGCAAGGCAGCAGCTTCCCTTCCCCAGCAGCTGTGTTAGGGGCTGACAGGTTGTACCCAAACAGAGAACCCAGAAAAGCAGACAAAGAGTGGCCAAAGGTCTCTTACTCCCCGTACACCCCCCAGCTTCACCTGAGAGCTCACACTCACCAGACACAAATTGCTCTTCTGTTTTTTCAGTGCTCTGTCCCCAAATACATTAAAGCATTAGTGCCCTGGTAAAGAAGAAAGCAAATATTAACAGACAGGACTGTTTTCTGTCACTGCAAATACCTGCCTGTATGCACTGGTTACCTGACAAAAATAATTAAATACAAATGCACAATAAATCTGTATATTGTAACTTAAATAGAACAAGATTAGGCAGCTTTCAGCCAGCCAAAACACACACATCCAGCCCCACACGAGTACTCCAGCATAGCTTCAGGAGGTGTTCTGAAAGGATCCTGGCCAGCACAGCTGCCAGAAGGTTGGGAATCCGCACAGGAAGGGTTTAACTAGACCTCTCTGTAAGGTATGGTGAGGGTCCTTGCAGATAGAAGATACTTAAGAGCAGATACTGCTCTGTCTCCCGCAAAGGCGATGAGCATGCATGTTCCTGACATGCTGTCTGCTCTCTCAAGCATCATCCCGAGTAATTTTTAACCCCTTCTTCACCCCAAGGTTTTAAGAGCATCACCCTGCGAGATTGAACAAGGCATTTTCCCTCCACATTCCCCATCCTCTTGAGTGTCAGTTGGCTAAACTGCCAGACCTCAGCCCCACACGTTGTCCCACCTCATAGACCCTGGAAAGTAAAAACCACAAGATCTTACTGGCAGTCCTGCTGCAACAATGCTGGTGGTGGACAGTTCCAAGGGAGAGGAGAAAGAAGGGTCTGGAGGTAAACTCTCCCACTGTCATGCAGCAAAGCCGATTGGAGGACGGTGTTGCTGGGCTATAGGAGTAAAGATGAAGCAAACTCCTTCCCAAAGGAATCCAGCTCCCAGTTTTTCTTCTCTTCCAGAAACATCCCTTGAGAGAAAAAAATTGTATGACCCCCTGAACTATTCCACTCTCACTTCACCCCAGGCGGGCACTGCCAACACACGTGTGATCGTTACACTAATCCATGCCAGTGGCACAGCTCAGCTCCGAAGAGAAGGGGTTAAGCCGAGGCAGCACAGCCACTGGGAAGCAGAGACTTAGTTTAAACTGACAAACCCAGTCCTCCGTAAACACAGGGAACAAATCCCACGAAACAGCGGCCATTAGGACGGTTGTTCTGGCTTTAAAGCAAGCAAGCAAATCAATGTTGATCCCCAAATCTGCGGGAGGGCGCTTACCCCTGACTCCTCATTGCTCCGTGACCAGAGATGAAGTGAGAATGCTCCGCCACTGGAATCCGCTGACACGTCGATAAACTTGAGCGAGAAAGACGGCAGGAGAAAGCGGGAGAAGAAAAAGGGGTGGAGGCAAGTCTGACATGTTTGTACAGTGCCTGATTCACCTAAGCTGCCGAGTTTGATTTCAGGGTGTGGTAGCAGATGGGACACAGGAGCACTCAGCGTAGAGAAGACTCAGATTTCTGTTCCATGGAAAACGACAGATGCCAACAGCAGTGTCTTGGGACCATCTCGCCTTCTTCTCACAGTCTCCTCTCTTGGTCCCTAGAGGGGATGAGAGAGAGAAAGAGCTCGGAGTCACACCTGGGCACCCCGATGTTCCACATCTCAGGCAAGAACTTTGGGGAGATCACCTCCTATTCCCCTCCACCCTTTTTCACACCCCACTTCACTGTGACTTATTAAAGCTCCGCTCGTCAGCTCTTCTCTCTCAGCTCGACAGCCTCAGGGCCGGGAGCTGCTGAAGCTTCTAACAAACCCAACATCTCCGCCTGTGTCGCCTAGCTGCACATTTTGGGACCTGCCACCAATCCCTTGTCATTCCAGGAAGGAAAGCTTTGATTGCTTGCTTTATGGCTCGCTGTAGAAGAATTCATCCTATTTATTTGCATTGCAGATGAGCAGCACATGACCTGGTGCTTTTACTTTTCCCCTGTCCTCGCCATGAGTCAGTGCTGCCAGGTCTGGAGTCTGGGATCACCCTCTAATTCAGTTGTGCTGCCTGTGCCTCAGGCTTTACTGACTACTGGAAATAGACTTTCCACAAGCAGCAGGACACCAGCTCTGGCAGCACCGCCTGGGCTTGGTGACTGGGCCATCATCAGAGGACACTTTGGGGATTACAGCCTGGAGCGTTTAGAGTTCATGGCAGCAAACTCATCAGCTGCCCTTGCTCCATTGCAAACAAGGAGGATTCTTGGCCTATCCAAACCACTGACAATGCTGGCTTAACCCTCAGATATTTTTAGGTCCAAAGAACAGAGATATAAACCATAAAAACCCACCCCTGTGACTTTTTAGGGTTTTTTAAATAACATTGGTTTTGTTGAACCACCCTTAAATAAATGAGAGGCATGCTACAAATAATCATTAGGCGGTCATTATTATTGCTGGGAGTGGCTTGTCCCACAGTGATGAGCCAGCCCAGTGACCTTTTAGCCCTGTTCTCCCATTCCCATTTTCCTCCCTACCTGTCCATTCCAACTAAAAGAGCTGCAGTATCTTTGTGCAACCACCTCAGTCTCAGCTGTAGTTGGAATTCATGAGCTCTACAGTACTATCATGGAGAAGGAACAGAACCAAGGTTTACAGAGACAACCTTTTGGAGCTGATGGTCTGAGGTTCCTAATCCTCATTTCCCAACCTGCTGGCTAAGTTGTGGAAGGCTGGTTCCTGAACATGCAGTCACTGCTTCTACATTACACTGCAGGTCCCTGCCTGCCACAGTGACCCAGGTTTCCTGCCTGTTCCCTCCCCAGGGTATAGGAAATAGAGCCAGCCAGGTTCCTTTCTGTCTGGGGATTAGCTTCTCCCTTCTACGGGGCAGGCCCTATACACAGATGTAATCAAAAGAAGGAAAGTTCCCTTTAATAGTAAAAAAATCATAGTAAATAACAAAGGGGGACAGCATTCTTGCCCAGTGCACTGGAACTCACAGGGCAGAGCAGTGTGGTGGAGGATCAGGGATGAGGAAGCAGAATGTGAATCTAGTAGGTGTGGATGGCAAACCAACCCTGTCATCTGTGCACCTGGGCTTTGCTGCTGTGCCAGGCAGCGCGGAGTCATCTGCACAACCGTGGCGTGGGGAGCGTCACACACAAACAGCTTCTGCACTCTACAAAGAGTCATCCAGCCTTGGAGCTCCACATTTGCATGAGTATTGTATTTCCTGGCTTACATGCTAGCACAATCTTCTAGAACAAGACTTGAGTTTGTTATAAATGGCAGAGCCTGATTTTACTTGTCAAGGCACAAGCTTAGATGAAACCAAAGCAGTTCTGAATCAGTGTGAACCTCTGCTGCCTACAATCTTAATGAAAAATTAGGACACTTTCCAGTCTTCATATTCACAAGTTTGGTCCCAGCAGTCCTGCATACTTTGAAGAAAAATTTCCCAGTAAAAGTGACACGTCTCTAATTTTCCCCTTCAGCAACTCTCCCTTCATTAGACATTTTACTGCTCCTTGCCTGCCCACTGCTGTCTTCTTAGCTGGAGAATTGCACAAGACAATATAAATAATTATACTGGCGCATTTATATAAACACACGATACACGCCCCACTCCTCCTACGGCGGCTCTCTCAGGTCCCGTCGGTCTCCGGGACAGCCATTCCTGGCAGCAACAAGTGCTGCAGGGTACGTTGACTAAATGTCTGCATTGCAGCCTGCCTGATTTATCTTCCCAGCAAAGGCCATTCCATATTCCATGTCCCCTCCCCAGACACAAAGCAAAGCAAATTTCAGATCCAAAGTGCTGATCTCACCTCGTTCCTCATCCTGCCCAGCCACATCACTGCGCTAGGAGAGCTCCAGGATCTCACATCCTGCACTGCTGCTGCAATAGCTTCCATTTAATCACCACTGGAGGAAGATTTTGTGATGAAAACCCCATTGTTAAATGTTTTCCTACTCCAATAGACAAAACTGGGAACTTTTAACTTAAAATATAAAAAGTCTGAGACAGCCAGGCCAACTGTACCATATACAATGTCTGTCTTCTGCCTCAGCCAGGAGAAACATACCTGCTCACCTGTCTGAAGCTGGTGGAAACTGAGCAAACTGCTAAGGAAAATGGATCTGTAGTCAACAGAGCTTCCAGGAAAAACCTAACACCAAGGCACAGGAAATCTGATACATTTATGAAATCCCAGTAAGAACTACAGCAATTCCACCTATGAAGTCAGGCTGTGGCTCAGGACCGGACTTTCCATCAAGTCTTCCCTGTGCTCAGGGATCAGATAGGAAGCAGAAATGCTCTTCCACACAGAACCCCTTCCTTCTCTTTCATAGTTCTGTAAATCTAGAGAAGCTGGCCAGGGAAGTGAAAGAATGCACTTAAGGATTGGGACAAAGGGATCACTAGGAGAAAGGGTGTGTTTCACATCAGAACCAGCCAGTGGGAGGAAGCATGAGATAGGAATCAAGTCTGGGAGTCTCAATCAACACATGTCAGTGAAGCCAGGACTGCAGATAAGGAGGGAGCAATCCAGAGGCAGTTTCACTTTAAATAAGTACTTACAGTTTAGCCACCTTTCCTTAAGGGTATCCCATTTGGAGGTGGGCAGAACATTCCAAGAGAGCATTACCTGGATAGCCAGCTCCAGTGTTTGGGTTATCCTCCTGCTTACTATGCATTGCTGCCATTATCCAGGTAGGATCCTGAGATGCCAGCAGGACAAAGTCCTGCTTGTACTCAAGCTGCATGAGCTCACCCAGTGTTTTTATCCAAGGTTTACAGTCTAAACCAGAAGAGGTATTTTCCAATTCAAAACAAAACACAAGTGCATGAGAGCTGAAGAACTGGAAGTTCATCGAGCAAGTCCAGAACTCTGAGTGCTGTCAAAGATCTGGACACATCCCCACACTCCTATCTGGCAGGGCAGTGGGGAGCTGAGTGTCTCTATTTACCCTATGCCACACAATGCAGATTGGGGCACATGGAAGAAGGGAATTTGTCCTGCTTCAGGCTCACAATGGGTTACAGCCAGGCTCTCCTGGGCCAAACACCTCCTGTGGTGGAGCAAAGCATGGCCAGCAAGGAAACAGCACAAGGACCTGGGAATTCTGCCAAATTTGCAGAATGCCAGAGGTAAGAAGCATAGAATCATTAAGGTTGGAAAAGACCTCTGAGATCATCAAGTCCAACCTTGGACCCATCATCACCTTGTCAGCCAGACCAGAGCACTGAGCGCCACATCCAGTCCTTCTTTGAACATCTCAAGGGTGATGAATCCACCACTGCCCTGGTGCAGTGCCCCAGTGCCTGACAACTGTTTCAGTGAAGAAAGCAGGTAAGCTTAGAGAGGGTAAGAAAACACCAGACTCTTTGAAAATTTTAACTCCTGCTCTGATGAGAAACTGAAGAAGATCACCTGAACACAGCACATGCTATTTTGCTGCTGGTTAAATTCCTGTGGCTTGGTAGATGTTCCTGCAGATAATATCAATATAGCTTGGAACACAGCCACCTCACATGTCTTCCAGATCTTTTACTTGTAAAAATTCACAGACTTATTTGGTTATAACAGAAGTAACATCATGGTCCACCTCACAAGGCTGTGCCACCGTCTACAAAAGGTGCTTCTTCTGCTTCCCACAAAAGCCACAATGATCAGTCCTGCAATGGCGCCATCACAGCAGAAAGCCAACATTGCCTACAGATTCCCAGGTCACCTTGGGAAAGGCATTCTGCATGCTGCTAAAATGACTGTGACAATGCTCTACTCCCCCAGAACAGAGGCGGCTTAATCTGTTGTTTTTCCAAGCATGCTGCGATCCTTAAGAATGCTATAGAAATGCAGATTGAAATCCCTCGCTGGCACCAGAGGAATACAGACCGCAGCCTCTGTTCTGAATAACTAGGTCAGTCAGCTATCGCTGAAGTATTAGCCAGAATCCAGCGAATTCCTAGTGGCCAAAATAACGGCTGCAGGAGTCTAACACCATTTGCTGCCATTAGTCACTCTACCTCTGGGTACATTCAAACCCAGCTCTGCAGAGCTTAGAATAATTTGAGGGCTGGAGCTTGTCAAAATCCAAGCACGTGCCTCCGTGCTTCACAGGTTTCCCATCCCACTTGCAGCCGTGTGGAGGCAGGGAACAACAGTCCTTGCAGCCAGCTCAGCCTTACCCTGAAAGCATTCAGCCCAGGAAAATCAGGAAGATGCACTGCTAATCCCATGCCCAGGGAACAGGCGTCACCTCCCAGCAGCAGCTTCCCTAAGCAAGTACAGAAGAGGCTTTGACCTATGGTGGTGAGTGGGTGACATTTTTGGGGGGGAAGGCTGATAGAGGCAGAGCAGCTATTCCTCTCTGTGGAAGAAAAGAAGGAAAGGGCTGACAGCTGCAATGGGAACAAGTATCCAAAATATATTTCAACCCCTTCTAGCTGCTGACACTGGATCAAGTATTTGGTTTCTTCTCCCTAGAAGTAGGAGGCAGTTGAAGGGTTAAACCTGGTTGGGTTTTTTGGGTGATTTTTTTTGTTTGTTTGTTTTTTACTATTATTTAATTTATTTTCAAGCTCTGGTTGTCTCAGGAGCCTGGCCTATGGTTCAGCTGCACGAAGTCATGCCACAACACAGCAGCCACAACCTGCATTGCAGGAACTGGACCTTCTTGTTCTGCCACTGAGAGCAGCATGTCACAATACTGAACCCTCGCTTTCCCTTATCTCCACAGGCGGCGAATGCTCTGGAGTCCACAGGAGGGGTTGCAAAGGATTAAATGATTATAATCCCCACTTAGAGATTTATTGATATTACACAGAAAAATGGTAGCTGAGACATCCTTGCCTTGCATTCTAACTGCTACGACAGAGGAACAAGTTAATTCCTACCTCCCCTAAGAGTGAGTTTTGCTTTCCTGATAGTAGTTACACAAGTCTTACTTTCTCTATCCTCAGCAATCTCCTCCATCCTTCATTTAGGCTGGAATTTTAATAGCCTGAATACTGCCCAAGCCAGAAGGAGGCACTGGTTGTTCTCAGGTACCGGTTTCAGCACAGGACAGACTAGTGGGCAAACAGTAAAGTTCAACTACCACAGTCTCCATTAAAAACAAGTTTCCAAACTACCCAACACATCTGTGCAACTGCTAAGGCTGCCAGATTCCACAATAATGGACCAAAGCATGCACACAGTCAGGCAATGCACGTTAGTAAGGACTGGAACACGCCGGCTGTCTCTGATACTGTAGGAACATTTTTCTACCACAGCCCTACCCTACAATTAAGGGAGGCCAAACTGAGCACAGGCACAGCCTGAGCACATGGACCTGCTGGCACTTGGCAGAGTGAATGCCTGTCCTTTGGAAGGAGTCTAGATCCTGCTGGCTGCTGAGAGGGGAACCATGGTGGAACAACTCAACCAGAACCCTCTTCAACATGACACCAGAAACCAGTCCACTGATATACACGTGTGTGTGTGTATATCTAAATATTAAAGAAAATCTCCATCACCACCATCATCCTTAAAGAAGAGCAATATAAGACATAGCCATTTAAGTTGTAAATAAGATGTAATATTTTCTAATCTGCACATTTACAGCTTCTGAGGCTAGCAAAAATAACTGAAAAACTTCAGTTGATCTTCTACTTAATCATCATTCCTCAAACTACTAATCCAAAAAAAAACTCCTTTTCTTGTTGACGTGCTCTCTGAGGTGCCAAATAAATTCTATAAATAAATCAATTTTTAAAAATACATTCCAACACAAAAAAAAATATTAACTAGTTTGTCTCCATTCCACATGTGATCTTTGGGGGAAAAAAAGGCTTCTTAACACTTAAAATTACAATTTTTAAATTTAGCTCTTGAGAATTTTAATGAAAACTGAAAGCCTGGGTAACAGTTGTGCCCAAAGATGTCCTGCAGAAATACTTGAGTATTTATCTGAAAAATTCCTTCATTTTCTTCTTTCCACAAGTACAGTCTCAGTCTAAGCACAGCCACAGACCACTGAAGGTGATCCACAGGTTAGGAGTAGCCAGAAAATTCAGGTGAGCCCAAGTTCTAAAAGACTCTTTAAATGAATAAAATGTAATATTCCTAAATAAGTTATTGGCTCAGCTTTATGTGACCCAGACTGCTGTTTTGAGATGCTTTGGGAGAACGTATTTAGAACTTGGAGAGAACACAAAAGGCCAAAGAGCTTTGCAGGTTTCTGGTTCGGGAGCAAGCAGAATTATTTTCTTTCCTTTAATACCAAACAGTATTCTGTAAGAAAGAGGCAGAAATCAGGAGGTTTTCTCAGCAGCAGTCACAGACAGGAGCATTTTGTCTATTGACATCATCTCATGGCTGATGAGGTGCCACAAGATTCGAAGCTATTTGTGCCATTAGTTAATACATTTAGGTTTCTAATGAAATAAACACAAGCAGGCGTTTTTCCTTTTAGGCCCCAGTTACTCCATCCCAGTGCTAGGTTCGCAGTCTGACTTTTCTCCTTTCCCTGCACACTCAGGAGCTCTGATGGCTGCAGACTGAGAGTGTCCCCAGAGTGGACAGCTTGCTGCAGCATGGCCAGCTCAGAGATGACTTGCCCAGAGAGACTTCCCAAAGTCAGCTGTAACATCTGTTCTTCGGATGCTATCCAAAATCCCTTGAAACCAGAGCTTTTTCACTGACTTCCACAAGTGCTAGAAAGATCCTCATTCTAAGCTGGATGTTACAGGAAAGAAGTTAATTTCTAGCATTATTGTATGCAGTGATGTACTTTCTTGGCCAAGGCCCAAAGTACTCATTATGAAGTGTAACACCCTGCTTAATTCTTCCAGAAGCCAATCATAAGGCTACTATGAATTTTAATGAGCACTGAATCAAGACCCAGATGGTTTTTTAAGCCAAATTATCCTGTTCTTGGTTATTTTAAGATCTGTGTAGTGCCTTCTGGCCACTACATGTTAACTCCTCTGTTCCTGGCCCAGATTAAGGACAGACTTGCACCCTCCTTCTCCTCTAAGCGCAGCTTTCCAGCTGTGCTGTGAAGACCCTCAGCTCCTTCTGTGCCTTGAAAAGTCACAGATTTAGAAGACTCAAATGTTGACACAGGTGGGGTAAAAAGGTTTCCACAATACTTGGCAGGGAAAAAAGTCAAAAAGCTAGAAGGCCGTCAATAAGGGAACACTGACCCTACAGACAGTCAACTCTATTTAGCCAATTCTCAGGGACAAACAATTGAGCTGAGAGCCATCAAGTTGACATTATCAACTTATGGAGTCACTGTCCCTGCTCAAGTTGCTGAGTACCATTTGCTTTCTAGTTTGCAATGCCATGTTTCATTTTAACAATGACACAATCTTGTCTATACATTCTCTCCATGCCATATGAGCAGGTCACCTGCTCCTGGCCAGGGGATGCTGCTGCATTGCCTTAGCTGGGTCTACACCAAAAATGACACTGCTCAAAGCCACAGTTTAGCTAAATTGATTTTTCAGAGCAGGTTAAAAATTGCCTTCCACATCTACCACAAGCTACTATCATCTTACTCTGTCCTTTGACTAAACTTGGGGGTTCTGGGGGAGAGCTGAGGGTAGTTGGTTGGTTGTTTTCACAGGTGGGGTAAAATGGACAGTAAAGGAAGAACACAAAAGGAAAAAGGCTCTACTACCTGCTTTCCTGGTCCCCAAGTATCCAGGATCTTCTCTCACTGCAACAGCAGTTCTCATTCCAGTGTCCCAAAGCCTCTTCTTCATAATATACTCATAGAATCACAGAATAGTTTGGGTTGGAAGAGACCTTAAAGATCATCTAGTTCCAGCCCCCATCCATGGGCAGGGACCCTTCCAATAGATCAGGCTCCTCCAAGCCCTAACCAGCCTCACTTGTATGGGTTTTTCTTTTTGTATTCTGGGATTATTTCCACCCCTCTCCCGCCCCCCCCCCCCCCCACCTTGTCTGGTAAACAGATGGATGTCACAGAAATGAAAAGCATGAAATGGAAGGAGCAACCAAAACTGAAATGCAGCATTATGCAAGGCAGTTATGGAGAAGAAATATGTTATGTCACTGGCTGTTACTCAGTCAAGAGTGGTTAATGAGTTCACACTATTTAACCATCTCCCCAAAATGGGCATCACAGCTTGAGGAATGCAGATAGAACTTTGAGATGATCGAAAATAAGGGATGGAAGAGAAATAAGGAAACCAAAACAGCTTAATGCTCTTTCTTGCCTTCAGATGCATGACATGGGGCACAGTTGTCCTAAGTCTGGGTCTCAAATATTTGTTTTTAATTCACAGAAAACACCCTGACTGAGCAGCAGGAGTGCAAGTGACACACAGAACTTGCCATCATTTCTTAAAGCAGGGGGAGCTCAATCTCTGTGCTGGGATTGCCAAGTCCTGCAAGAACATCCAGCTCAGAAACTCGGACAGCTCTGTCTTTGGAAGAGGCCTGAGGAGCGTGTGCTTTAACCAGCATCTGTCCCTTTTCACTTGAACCACATTTGAACTTCTTAGCAGTGAAAAATCATTCTGCCCTGTTTCTATTCCTCTGAGAAATTGCACACAGGCCCCTCTTATTACTACATTAGTGTAATTTTGTCTCTGACATTCCCTCTGAGAGGAATTACTCATGTCCTGCTATTATTTATTTTACTGCTAAGAACCTGGGTTTTAGGAGTAGTTTTAATTAAATACCAATGCTCCTCCTCCTCAATTAGGATCACCTTTATCTAGGTTGCTGTGCTTTGCATTCTCTAGCAGCAACACTTGTTTCCTCTTATTTATCCATCCTACCACCGTTCTCTCTGGAACTCAAAAAAGCCCCCCTCTACCACCAAGTCACTGTCATGCAAAATACAAGGTTTTACCAGATACAAAGAACCATCCCATGGAAGATAACCTGATGTTTAATACTGGCTATGCAGAATTCCAGTTTAAAATTATGTTAAGTGGCACTGCCCAAAGCAACAGCAGCAGCTTCCATAATCCCCCAAAGGCTGCTGTGCCAGTCCACAGCATGTGGCTACTACTGTCCTTTTCTGATTTCCCTGCTCCTCTGGGGCCTTGCTTCCACTTCCTTTGCTCCCCCCTACCCTCTCATGTCGTGATTTTCTTTGGGAGCTTGAAGTGCAGCACAGCCTCCCCTGGGTAAACACCTCTTCAAAGTCTTTGCTGTCCCTGGATAATGAATCGGATCACAATGTATTCCAGACTTGGGTACACAGGATTCTTGGAAGCTGCCCTAGATTAATGATTTAAGAGTTATTCATTCATGCTCCCCAAGTGACAGAGGCAGAACTGATGACTCCTGACTTGGAAGTTGGCAGGAATATCCTCAACTATTTCTACAGAGTGGAATCAAGCTGCAGCAACTCCATCCAAGTGCGTGAGCTGATCCAGTGCCTGGCAGCGACAGCTGCGGACACAGCACAACGTTACACAAGCACTGCTGGCACCAAGGCCCTCCTGGCCACCAGCCCCTGCCAACACTGGCACAGGTGCCCTTCCCCAGGCAATCTCACCCAGCCATTCTGCAGCCTGCCCAGGGCACAAATTCCCTCCAGGCACTGTTTGGTTCCCACCTTCCCTAGGGAAAAGAAGAGGCAACAAATTATTTTGATGTCTCTCTTCACAGACTTGACAAGGCTTTTTTCCAAAAGTTTACTGACTATAGTTATTTCCCTAACCAGAAGGTGGTTTTGTTTTATGAGCACATATTATTCCTTTTCCAAGAACAAAATGGAACTGCATTCATGTATTAGCACCATTAGCATGCAAAGAGAAAGTGTGGATGCTCTGCCCTGCACTTCTGGGCTCAGCAAGTGCCTTCCCTCCATGGCTCCAGCAGCTCTGCCAAATCCATGCTCTGCTGTGCTCCCATCAAGGACTGTCATGTATACCCATGACCTAAGCACACATTTCTGGAGGCTTCCCAGCTAGGAATGGTTTCAGTATAAGGAAGGGACACTGATGATCAAACATTTTTTAGGTTTTACCAGTTTTTTTCAGAGCCATCTCTGTACATTCAAGGTATTTTTTCCCTACCTTTAACAGGCTTTTCCTGCAGCTAGGACAAGCTCTCTACTACTTTCTGGCCTCTCAACCAATAGTTTTCAACAGCCATAAACTGATTGTTCAGGTGTCATACAAATTTAAAAAAAAATCTTATCTCCTTACTCTAGGTTTCAACAGCATTTCCTCAAACCTTGCCAATTAAAAAACTTTAAGTCCAAATTCCCAAGGCAGGAACCATCTTCATTTCGCCTCCTACAGAACAACAAATAATCTAGCAATGTTGAAAATCACTAGATTAGTAAACCATAAGCTGATGTCTATTTACTAAATTTTACTTTCATTCATCTACTGTTCTTTCAATACCCATCATTCTGCTACTTAAATGTATGTTTTAGAGGCACAGTCCCTGGCATTTATTCACCACTAGAACACAGGCAGTGTTAAAAACACCACAGGCACAAGGCAGTGCTAAAAAAATTCTCTCCCACCCATTTTTATGGCTTCAGACCTCAGAAAATTAGCTCTTACTGGTTGATTTTTCAGCCTAAAAAGGGAGTACCAGAGATATAATACATTTATCTGAGTTCTACAGACCGGGAAGGTAATAAAAATGCAAGAAGTCATTTTAGTGTCCAGAATGCTGAACCCTGTTGCCCCGTCTACCTCCCACAAAAGCAGGCTTACCTTGAAAAAAGATCCCAGAGAAATACTTCTGGAGTAAATTCAGTCCCTTCTTCCTTCTGACTGCAGGTTGCTGCTTGTCTTAAATACAGGAAACATCCCTTGCTTCAGGCAAAAATTCTCAGCAATTTAGTCTTAAAGCTTCTGCAGAAAACTCCTCATGCACATGCAAAGCCCCCGGCTCCAGCTGCTTCCTCAGCAGCGCTGCCCCTTGCCAGGTGCTGGGCAGTGATCCCAGTGCTCCCACCCCCGTTCCCGGCACGCAGTACAGGTGGTAGCACAACTCAGGGAAGGTACAGCAGCCTCACAAACACCAATTCCATTGAAACCTCGCAGTTCCGGCTGGGGAGATCTCATTGCAGACACACAGCCCTGTCAGGATGCTGGGATGCAGTGAGTCAATGTTTTCTGGGACCTTTTTTTATCGTGGGCTGATGCTGTGAGCTCAGCAAAGAGGATGGCACAGTGCCTTGAGTGGCATTTTACACAAAAGGCAAAAGCAAGATACTAATCAAGATTCTGGTGTGTAGAGACTCCATGCATTTTCCCCTCAACCAAGCCTGGAAAACACAGGCTTAGCATCACACTGGGGTGGGGAGAGAGCTACAGACATAACAGCCTTACACTTTGAGAATCTGTGATTAAAAACTCTCAGGCGTGTAAACTGCAGGCCACAAATGGCAAATAAAGTGTCATTCCATCACAGACTCGTTTCTCTATGTGGGGAGCATTGCTACGTCTTTTTGTGGATGTCAGGACTCTGGGCATTGTGCTGGTGTTTGCAAAAGCTAATACAAAGTTGACACTTCTGCAGGCTAGGTTTCAGCAACAGTTTGCCTGGCACCCTGAGAAGGAAGGTAAACTGTTCCATGGCTTCAGACTTCACAGGGATGTAAATGAGGACAAATTTATTAAGCTGATTGAAACGGCTCATACTGGCTGAAACTCTGCAGCTGTAACCATTATATTCCTGATCCTTGAGTCCCAAATGCAACCCAGCAGAACCCAATGTTTTAATCAAGACACCAAGTGCCATGGCTTCTTCCCACTGCAGTCAGTTTAGAAATCAACACCAGCAGGGCTGCCAGGGAGGCAATTAGGTATTTTCCATAGGTATCTGATAAAGAAGCCAGTTATTTACAACTTCCTGGCACGTCAGTTACTTCAGTATTTCCTACACAACACTCAGAAAAGAGAAGCACTGTTTTTTGGTGGTTTTTTTTCTTCCAGATAAAGGTGTTGTATTCCAGAGCCAATTCATTTTTCTTGTTCTTGAAGCTGGCTTCTATTTCCTCACCTGGATAACCACAAGCACATTTTTGTGAACATTAGGTAACAAGAAAGCCTGCTGCTAATTCTTCCTCATCAGAGCCTGGGGAAAAATCTGAGCTGTTGGGTGAAAGCTAAAAAAACAAACAGAATAGATGGGAGGGGGAAGAGGAGTGAGAAATAATTCAGGAGTGAGTCAGTCATACTCCTCCTGCTTAGTCACCTGTAGTTGTGCTCTCCAGACACACTGAAGATTGGGAATAAGATTGCTGCCTGCCCTCCACCTACCTCCTCCTGACAAGGACTTGGGAAAAGAGATAGGGCAGAGTTTGGGGAACCAGACACTAGAGATGCTTGTTTTCCAGTGTAAGAGAGCTGCCAGTAGCCTCTTTGTTTCCCACCTCCTTCTGTTGCCCCTGCACTATTTTGCAGTTAAATCATCTTGATTCAACCTGTTAATCTGCTGGTCTGAGTTCCTCTGATGGTGCCCTGCAGTTTTGACATCGTAGGGGGTTGCCATGGAGAAGAGGGTGATGTCATTGACACAAAAAGCACCCAACTTACAAATACAACAGGAACCGAGCTATTTATAAGAGCTGCTTCTCTTCCCCCACTCTTTGCTGAGGTGGGTGGAAGCAAAGACAGCAGCTCCATTCTTGATGTTTCTGTCAACAAGTTTCAGAAATGAATTTTCTTGTCAGAAAATATCCCAACTCTGTGAGATTACTGAATGCTGTCAGCTTTCGGACTTCATTCATTAGAGCTTGATTTATGTTTCCCAGCCCCTCACTGGTTTGAGGTTAAATAACATTCATGTTTGTAGAGTAACTTCTGCCCTGAAAATCTCTGCAGCATTACTGAGATACAACCACTTCTGGAAGGAAAGGCATGTCACAAAAAGAGAGGGGACAGAGACCCTGGTTTATGTAAAGGCTTCATACTGCTTATAACCACTCAGTAATAACTCAAAGAATCACAGAGCAGCCTCAGCTGGAAGGGACCCCCAAGGATCCTGTGACTATTGGTTTGGCCTTGACTGTGTGGGGTTTGCACATCAACACAATTCTTACAGAAATAATGTTTAGTGCATGTAAAAATGGCAAAACACAGAGGAGAGAAAAGGGAAGATTAAGAACTTAGAGAGGAACAAAAATAATAATTTTAGAATGCACTTGGAATAAAGCAGTTCAGTTCACATACAGGTAAAGTACTAATCCAGGTTGGCTTAGGGGTAGATGCAGAACAGTCCAGTGCCTTTATTGCATATCAAGGAATATGCAATATTGAGCATACCAATACTGAATTCTGCAATATTCCAACTTTCTTTTTCCCTACAAAATGATTCCTGAGTGAATGATAATATAAAGTATTGCACTACAAAGTACATTACTAGTTTAACTTCAAGGAAATATACAACCCAAGGTACTGAAAAATCAAGAGACTCCAAAGCACTGGGAAAAAAACCCATCAGCTCAGGCCTAGAAACTGAACACTAACATTTGTCTTTTATCAGCATTGTGTCACCCAGCTCCTGATCCTGCTTGGTAAATCACACTTCCACACCAGCTGGAACCATGAGGTCAATAATTAAATAGCTTTGGATCATAGTTATTAAAAAAGGAAAGCAGGGAACAAATATTTCTAGAACCAACAAATGAACAACATTGTTCCTCGGTCTTTACTGAATGACCTTGATATTCATGTTGTTTAATAATTTAAACTATTATGGAAATGAAACCTTCATATTTCTAAGCTTCCAAACAGCATCCAGCTTCTGCTGGATTAACTGAGCGAGGGGCAAAAAGTGTGAAATAGTAAGAACCAAAAGAATGAAACTGTTAAAGGAGTTCAGTGTTCCTTATCAAGCTTTAAGGGTGATCTGTACAAACACAGGCACATCCATGTGACTGCAGCACCCATAGCCCGAGGCTAAAGGAAAGACTCCAACCACCAATTCCCAGCCCACAGGCAAATAACTCACTTCAAATAAGAATTCAGCTTTTGTACATCGAGGCATCCTTGGGGAAATCACTGGGGCGCAGCAGGGAGTGCTGCACCTCAGCCCAAATGCATTTTGGAATATTATTTGGGAAAGCAGCAGCAGAACAGAAGAAAGACACAGAATTACTTGCTGATGCTCATGCAGAAGGGTTGATTTGTCTTCTTTAAATAATAGAATCATTAAGGTTGGAAAAGATCTCCAAGAGCCCACCCAGCACCACCAAGGTCACTACTAATCCAGGTCATCCCCAAGTGCCACCTCCATATATTATTTAAATCCTGCCAGGGACACTGACTCAAACCACTTTTTACTAAAGAGTGCCCTAAAGTCCCATAAGAATGGAGATTCTTCTCAGCCCTTTTTGTTGCTCATTTATTTATAGAAGCATTTTTATACTGTCTTTCACAGCAGTACCCAGATTAAGTTTCAGTTGGGCTTTGGCCCTTTTAATTTTGTCCCTGCATAACCTCACAACATCCTTATAGCTCTCCTGAATTGCCTGTCCCTTCTAGTTTACTCTGGAACCCCAAAAATCCTAGTTGATTCTGTGAAATCATTTTATCTGCTAGCACAAGCTCAGGCTTACACTTCTGATAATGTACCAGTTATCAGGTGCATCTTTCTCTTCTGAGGTTTTCTTGATCTTTTTATTGAACACAAACCCCAGGCTGCAAAAGTCTCAGATACAAATATTCTGAGTGCACTTATCTGATAAATTTTAGATTTCCCAATTATTTCAGAGTCAGGATTTCAAATCTACAAATCACATATCTTTGAAGACCAGCAGATGATCAGTACTCCTCACCTTTCCTCAAGCTTCCTTAAAATGGTCACTTCAGATGTTAAGCGAGAAAATAAATCGAGTTTCAGAGATCCCAAGGGATTTGTAAATACTTGCAGGTGTACCTTAAAAAGCAATTAGGTTCTGTAGCATCATTGGCTGCTCCCCTAAGAGCCACTAAGGAGGTAACCTGGACCACCTGTATTTCAGTGTAAGCAATGATCTTGGTGAGCCCTCAGAAAGTGTGTAATCAACTCCAGCTGCAGCCTCCAGAGCTGGAGGAGAAGAAAATGGCTCACACCTCTGAGGTTTGTCCCATCCACAGCTCAAGCACATTAAATGAGCCCCTAATTTTTACCTTTAGCATTTTCGGTTGCTCAGTGATTTCCTGCAAATATTTCTAGACCCCTTTTTGCTTAACAGAGGTGGACATTAATAATTTGATTATTTCAGTTTCTGAATCAAAGCAGCTGAAGCCTGCAGATATCTTCCAGACATCCCTCTTGTATCTCTGGTCAAGTTTTGTTCCCAAGCAACCTGGTACAATCATGACCCCCATCACATTCCTATTTTCCTTTGTGCACTTTTATTTATATAATAGGCATTAAAATTTTCCATAGCCCAGATTCCATCACTCTATTTTTTAATGATAACTTCACTAGGACTTCTACATCTGGCTGTCACACAATTTCATTTTACCCTCTACCTGGTGTGGAACATTTTGTCCTGTCAGGATTTATGAATGCCTCTTTTCCCTCAGAAAATATTAAGACAGTTTTCATCTCCAAATATCCTGCAGGCAAGGCTGGTGTGTCTCCTACTTCATGACCTTGTGGCAATCCCAGCCTGCAAGGTCACAGAGCACCTCTGTGTTACACAATGATGCAAAAAGTGATGCTTGGGAAAAGCTTGTTGAAGGTTAGAGGCAGTTACTTGAACAGACAACAGGGATGTCCCAAGAGCTCCCTCAGTTCCTGTTCCATGTTGGTGCAATCAGCTCATGGCAGAGGGGAGGCAGCAGAGAGGCAGAGTTCGTCAAAGCACAAGAGGGAACAAACATCACAAGAGATGACTGCTGGTTCTTGTTGTACCTGCTTGCTCCTCTTCATTATTTGGGTGAGTTTATTATGGAGAAATTGATAATGCCATGGCTGTTTCTGTTTTTACACTACTGGGGGGCAGTTTTGTGTTGTCAGGGAGGTAGATGAAGAGTAACTGATTGTAGGCAGCCATATTAGACAGAGAAGAATTAGCACACTTTTTGTTTAGAAAGAAAACAGATACCAACAAAAAAGTAACAGTGGAGTATTGCAGCTGTGATTTAGATCTCATTTAAATACAGACAAATAGGTTCACTTACATACTTTAAAGACCTGAAGAACAGATTTCCTCTACTGAACTTCTGCTGAGAGCTCTTATCTCTGCTCAGCCTGGCCTCAAAAGCTTTCTGTGCAAATTAGACACAGTGAAGTTGTTCTGTACTGGCTACAAACACGCCTTGTTTGAGAAGTCCTTGGGATGACTGAAACTTTGTTAGGAGCCTTCTCTTCCTAATCTACCTGGAATTCAGCTCAGTGCTGCAGGATATAAACTGAAAAAGTTGCAAGTGAGAGAACAGCAAGTGAGATTCCCCAGATTTTGTCTAAAAGGCAGTTAAAGGATCAGCAAAAGCAAAAAAATTTCAGTTAAATAAAAGAACAAACATGGCATCCTTTTAGAGCTAGCAGAAGTTAGCTGTGCATTGGATTCCTGAGTGCTCTACCAGTGATCTTGGCTCTAAACTCTGGTTAGAGACAGAGCATTGTTTATCTGCTAGCTCAACACATGACTAATCAATGTACTACAAGAAGCATTAATTAAGGCACTAATGGACCAAAATAAATTCTTCAGCAGCAGTTTACATTCGATATTAAAGCTGGTCTACCAGGGCATTTAGGCCCTATTCCTGAATTAGAATATATAACCCTAACCCTCTCAGAGAAAGTGTAAAAAAAGGCATTAGGAATCCAAGACAGCAAAAAGAAGACAGGCCAAAGTAACAGGAACAGTGATGGAATATGCAGAAACAAAGCAGGAAAGAAGGTGGCTTGAAGCAATGTGGAAAAGACAAAACTGAGTTCCCCCTCAAAATTTGAAGGTAACACAAAGGGGGAGGACCAAATAGAACCATGGCTGGTGAATTCAACAAAATGAAAAAACACAGTCCATTTGGCTTCTTAGGGAGAAGAAATTGCTAATGATGCAGTTGTCTACTCTCACTTTCCTGTGTGGGAGAAGCTGTAAGGAAGTAAATCCCAAGTCTGAGAAGTTTCCCTACACTTCAAGTACATAGTACCACCCTGGGTTTGGATCTGGTAAATTCTGTTGTCTTGAATAAAATGAAGCCTTTGTACTGGTTTCAGTAATGCAGTACATAAAAGGTTAACACATATAACTATCCCCAAAACCTCCCACCAAAGCCTGCCAACACATCACTTAGGGCAAATTGAGATTTCAGGGATGCTCAAATCCAGTCAGGAACTTCAGCCCTTGCAAAAGTAAACAAAACTCTTGCCTTAAGAAGAAAAATGGTTTATGTGTGCAGCTTTTCCACTTCTGGCTTCATCTACTTCTTGTGGCAACTTTCTACAAGAACACATTCCAAGTAGAATCATTCAAGCTGTATTCAGGTGTCCAGGAAATCCCATGTGGTTATGAAAGCTGCCACCAAATGAGAGGCTTTTGCATCCAGCAGCCACAAAATATTCCCAGTCAGGCAGCAGCACTTCTGCATGGATTCTAAATGAAGTCTTTTGAAACCATTTGATAGCAATGTTAAATATGATACTCACTACCAAAACACAACTTTATTGATTAAACACCAATAAAAGACCAACTGAATGCAGGACAAAGACATTTCAAAGAGTGGGGTGCAAGTTAGGTGTTAAATTTTTAAGGAGCTGTACAAGAAGGGGAGGTGGCAGTTAAGACAAAACAATTTTCTCTCACAAACTGCTCCAACACAAAAAGGTTCATGTAGAGGCTCAGGAGGTTTTCCACACACTCATGCAATAGAAACATTCTTGAGCAAGTCCCATGTGAAGTATTGCAGAAATGGCTCCAATCACTCTCATGTTTACATTTGAAAACATAAAAAAGCAACAACAAATTCTTCTCCAGAATACAAAATGTGTTTGTTTTCTATGAAGTCACTGGAAGTTCACCAGGAGGAAAGTTTCTCCCACAGCAACTAAGGTCAACAAAAGTTGTTCTTTGAAAGAGCTGTCAAACATTTCACTGATTTCCTCTCTTAACTCCCTCAGCAGAGGTACTGTGGACTTACCATCTGCATTCAGAATTCTCTCAAAAAGTTTACTCCAGAAATCACTGTCAGGAGTCCTAAAACAAACAGAGCAGCGTTCAGTGGAACAATACACACACACACACATATATACAGTGTGTCTATCAAGGTCTCCATTTATATTCAGCACCAAACATCCTGGGAGAACCATGCCTGAAATAATAATTTCACTCACCTGAGTAAATATAAAGGAAAACTAGGACTGTGTTGCTCATTTTATATGTATGGACCCCATTCTCTTTCTCCAATAGGTTTCTGGATAGTAACTACACAGGTCTAAAGCAAATGTTTATACAGTTACCTCTACTAGCATACCTGACCACTACCATCATTCACACTAAGCCACAGCAGTTTTAGTTTACAGGAATTATCAAGAACATTTTTGAACCAAAAAACTTGGGAAACTCCTTTCATGAATAAAGGGCAGAGGTAAATCTTATTTACCCACTTGCAAGCTAAGTTAACAGGGCACTATTAAAGGAAAGCTGCAAGAAAAAATAAAAGAAAAAAAAAAAAAAGAAAAAGATGGTTTAGAGCCAGTTTTGCTTCCTTTGTACCCCGCCTCCATCTGCAAGAGTTCTGTACAGATAATATTTTGGAGACAATTAATAGTAATAAATCCCCTCTCTCCCAGATGTACCCACACAACATGAATAAAAAGGTTAAGTGACTCATTTAAGTTTCAGAAAACTGATATTAGAGCAAACCCTTTGTTCTTCAGTCTTGCACTGCTACTGACTACTGAAGCATTTTTCTCCCTCGAGCTAAGAGTTACAGTGGCTTTGAAACAAATTATCTGCCTCTGCTTTATCTAAGTGACTCACAAAACAGCAGCAGCCAGTCTCAGAATGAATCCAGCCTGTACTGTTTGTGCTATTTCACTGGTAACTCCTATATTTGCTAAAATAATCAATGCAGAACCTAACCAAGAAAACAATATACAAGACTTGAGTCCATTTTCTGTGTGGGATTAGATGAGCAAGAGGTGTGGCACAGGAGATGAAGTGTTGCTAAGGAGGTGTCAAGAGTTCCAAGTGACAAAAATAGTCCTAAAAATTCAAATGCAGCTTCTATATCCTGCTCACATAAACCTGCACAGATGACATTTCCTAAAATAGTAGTGAAAAAAGAAAAAAAATCACCTTATCCATTCCTTAATAATGGTAAAAATCCTCCCCTGAAAAACAGGCTGTCAGTATTATACTTGAAGATTAAAAAACCAACTTGATCACAATTTACATTCTACCTTCTCCTAAATCTCTACCACAATGTTTCAATGGGTTCAATTCCTTCTGTCACCTTTTAAGTGGGTTCTCTTTTATTGAAAGCCATTGACCTTGGAAGAAAAATGTTGTGCTCTACTCTGCAATTCCCCATTGCTTTGGTAATTTGCTGAACTGGTAGTAAAATCAGTAGCTCTTGCAGTCATTATGCTATATCTACATTTGTTTAATAAAAATAATTAAGTCCTGTTTAAAAAAGCTTTCTTAAGATAAGAGGGTCATGGTTGTTGTATTTAACCCCAGTCAGCCTTGTAGTAAGAAGCTTTATTCCTAGCTGTCAATACCTGAATTCTCAGAACATTTTTTGAAGAACGTTATTCTGTCAATAAAATCCTTGAAAAAAAATACCTCAAAACAAACCACCAAACAAACTCAAATGAACCTCAAAGAAATAAAAATGTCACTTGGAGTACTTTGTGAACACAAAGGACAGAAGCAATGCCATCTTTACAAAAGCAGAATTACTAAAAGCCACAGGAAGAAGAATCCTGTGTCTTGGGGGGTGTTACAGTGTCACCAGCTTGTGTGGCTGTGTGCACAGGATGAAGAGCAAAACTCATCTCCATCAGCTGACTCTTCTCCCAGGCAATACTCAGCTGTGCAGCCTCTTCTGGTGGATGAAGGCTCCCTGCAGCAGTGAATTTGCTTGTCACAGATTACTTGAAAGCTTCAAACTGACTAGAGCAAATGTCATCAGTCAATAAGAACTAGACAGACTAAAAGATCCATGTGTGAATGGAAATGGATTCAGTGCAAATTCCTTATTCCCACATAATGAAATAGCTCATTTACACTGTTGATATAAGACTTCAGTACAATGTGTAACTAAAGCACTTATGCAGACATTTATTGGAATAACTGATATTGAAAAGTAATGAATGATAAGTCTATAACACTTTCAGAAGCAAAGCAGAAGAGAGGGTGGAAAATGAATTCCTTATTTGGACTCTGAACTCCCAAATTATGAACTGATGCATGCAGGGGAGTGAGAAGCCATTACAGCCTGGTTCCAGCTCCACAGAACTTGTGCCCAGGCTTTATCTTCTTCCTGCAGTGTCCCCTGTAGCCCTTCACAGGTCTCATTCCTCAAGACTCCCTCCAATTCCTACCTCAGCCCAAAATCCTGATTTTTTCAATCCAGCATCCCAAGCTTTGACTACAATTCCTTTCCAATACACTCCTCCCCTTCAAACTCCACTGAGTTTGGACAGACAGCCCTATCCTTCCCAACTCAGACTTGCTATTCCTCTTGCTCCAGTTATCCAGACAGTTACTGCTCTTTTTCCCATACCCACATCCTGATCATGTCCCTGACACCATGTCCCAGCCTCCTCAACTCAGGCTTTATGTGGCAGTAGCTCAATTTAATCTCCTGCAAAATTAAACAAAGGATATCATAGTAGGAAACCAGACATATACCCAGTTAAAAAAAAAAGACATTTTTTCCTCTGTACACAGCTTAAGAAGATTGGATTTTTTCCAAAGGCTGAATACAGCAAACTGGGAGATGTAAGCAGTGCAGGTTGCTAGGGAACTGGACAACTCCCACGCTGTAGTGGGTTTTCTTAAAGCAATGGTCCTAGGAGTGATCCATGATCCTGAATCAGATACCTGTCCAGCAACTGCTGTCATGAGTGCACAGTTCTGGAAAATCCTTGTGAAATGCCAAGGCAAGTAAAGCTGCAGTATGTGCCTAACAAAATAAACAACTGTTCAGTTAAGAACAAACAAAGGGCACAGGGAGGCAGAGCAGACTGATAGTCAAAACATGCAGCTAAAAGTGAGCAGTAGAATTTAATACCTGAGACAAACAGCAGCTTCCAAAAAGCAGCTGTTTGCACACTTGCATCTTAGATGACAGTTTTAAATTATTTTCTTTGCTGCACAAGTGTACTGTTTCTACAGCTGTTACACCCTGCCATCAGTGTCTTAGTAGAATGAAAGAAAAAAGCAGAAAGCCAAATGAATCCATTTCTGAGGCAACATGCTCTTGTGATCTTTGCCCCTCTCACCAACCACCCACTTACAAACTTCTCCAAGCTTGATCTGTAAGGTGCTGACTAAGTCTCATCTGAAAGGATGGAAAAAGCAAAATCATCTCAACCAGATTATTCATATTCAACTTAAAATTGTCTCCTACACAGCACTGAAGCTACCAGTAAACAAGTCCAACAACTTCACAATTTCAGGCCCCACAAAACTAACACTTTTTGGCAAAACCAGCCCCAAGCTGCTGTACATTCCAAGCCCTGAAGATAGTACAGTCTAAGCTCTGAAGATAGTATCACTATAAAGAAAATAAAGTTAGAGGTCTTTTCTTTCCCAGCAGCCCCTTCTGCAAAAGGACTTACTTTGATAAGTCTTGGCTGATTTTCCAGATGGCATTCTCCTGATAGACCTGGATATGATCCCCAAACAACAGCAAATGGACTATATCTGCAATGCCAACCAAGTCTACCTGTAATCACAACAAACAGCACAAAATTCAATGTCTATCACTTCCTGCTCTTACTGCTTTCACACATTTAAGTTGGAAGCATCTTTACACCAGAATCTTCCAGAGATGTGTTAAGCAAGAAAACTTCAAAAGCTAAAATTCTGTTTTCATTGTAGGTTTCTAAATAAATACAGTAGCTACAATCACTGAACAGCACTGCTAATCCTTTCACTTAATGCCAAAGAGTCCATTAGATGCAAAATTCTCTTTATTCAGTATTTATTGATCAGAGCTTTCCACAGCACTTGTAAATTTTAACTTAAGAAAATAGGTTTTGTAAAGGAAACACAGAAATTAAGATGTCCTACTAAATACAGACTCACCTGATAAGGAAGAGAACTTTCTGCCAGAAGCTGCTGTCCATGAGGGGTGTGAGCTGTGGGGAAGTTATAGGGCAAGCTGACTCCAGGCAGTACCCTCAAATCCAGGCTGTGAGAGAAATCCACCACCTTCAGAGCATTTGGCACCTCCTCATAAGAAAAGGCATCGCAGATCCTGAGCAGAAGAAGCACATTAGGCAGAAGACAATCCAACAAACTTTTCCTTTCTTTTAGAATTAAATTGAGCAGCATAGTGAAGGCGAGTCTTAGCCATGTCAATACTCCCCTCTGATGGCTGCTGTCAGAACTACTGCTGCTAGGGCTGCCCTGCATGGCAAGAGCTCACAGCAGGGAGCTTGGGGATGATAGTGCTGTCTCCACAGTAAGCAATAGGAAACAATAAAGAGTTGAGGATGATGCTATTTTTGTATTTGTCACAGTTATCTGAAACAAAGTCTGTGGACTGTGGGAGTAGTGTGATGCCTTTTCAGTGGTCCTGAAATGATGAGCCAGACACAGGTGGTGAAAAGAGGTTATCTTTGCAAGGATCCTTATGGTGCACAACAGCCAGATGAAAAGCGCTGAAGATGCACACGTAACAAAGCAAACGCAATTTTTACAAGTCTAGCAAATTAGCATAACTGACAAGAATCTTCAATTAAAGACATAGGTGATGAGGTAATTCCCCCTGGTTCTGCCCATTTCTGAACAACCCCCCTCAGATGGGAACTAAGCTTTGTTTATGAATATGTGTCTTGAAGAGCTGTTTGCAACCTTGCCTCTCAGAGAGCCTAACCTTGGACCCTGGGGCTTGGAGCCACTGGGGAATTTATTTTGTCTTTCTGTCTAATAGAGTAGGTTAAATGCTAGCTATGAATGCAATCATAGGCTACAGAGCTATAAATATACATATGTAAATAATATAGAGAATAGATAAAAGCAAAAATGCAAGAATCAATTTGGAATCAGTGCAATGTTTTACACTTCTCCTTCTCCATCTAAATCTCAAAATACTTGTTACAAAAAATAATTAAGCTTGATAATACTTCTAGAAACTTCTCCTAGTCTACAGGTGAGGAAGGACAAACCAGAAGGGCAGGGAGGAGTCTCTCTATTGACAACTGCCAAGCCAACAACATCTATATATCACAGCTCTCATGAGTAATCTTCTTACATACTTGTATGCTCTGAGCTTATTTTGTAAGTTGTACTATGCACTTGTCCTTTTGCTATCTGAAAAACCCCCAAACCATTACCCTAACTTTTTGGCAGTTGTTTGTTTTCTATTTGCCACACAGAAATACAGCAGGAGGTATCCAAGTCCATCAAGCCACTCTTAGATCAGTGACTTCCACAACAGGATGCAGCACCCTAAGGGATGTGCAAGACAACCCACTGCAGGATGTGAAGAAAATAGTAGAACTTGCACAGTACAGGTATGTACTTTATAAATAATTATGTAAATAAGTTAATAATAAAATAATCACAAAGAAATGATAAGTAAACTATGTTGGGAGTATGTATGTGAGATGACTGTAAGCTCCAAGTAAATTTAAATTTAATAGCTATTTTTAACATATCAATGATAACTAAGAACAGCCCCAGTGAATTTATGTAATGGAATTATATCTGATTCATTAGACATTCTGGCTACTGGCTTCCCACTGATGCCTTAAGTTTTTAGCTTTTATGTATTTTTCATGTATTTGTAGTTCTGTAGACTGTTAAATGACTCAGTGCAACTTTCAGTACTTTTCCAGCTTTCCTTCCCACAATGAGCAGGCACTTATTAACACATTCCTAAAATTTTGTTGTCTTGCTTGTAAGTTCCCCAAGGACACTTAATTTTGTACCACGTAATCACTGGCATAATAAAGGTAGGAGAGGAGGGCAGAACCCAAGGAGATTACAAACCAACTGCTCCTCTAACTGGACAATATTGACCAGATATTCTGATTGCCTGATCTTATCAATTGCAAGGATCTAATCTGGGACACTGGTTTTTGCCATATTATGTACCTAAAGGCACTCAACCTTCACATAAATGTTTGCTTTTATATTATCATTCTAACATGGCCTGGAAAAGTTTGTGCTTTATTTCCAGACATCACCACACTTAGTTCACAGATCACATTCCAAGGGATACGTGACTTTGTTAACATCACATGGGAAAGAGCTTTAAGAAGAAAGTTAGGTGGGTGCATTAAGGTACAAGCTGGACTGCAGAGGAAGCTGAACACTTTGTTTGGAGTATCTGGATATTCCAGTCCCACCTGTTTCTGTCTTCTCATCTCCTGGGTTTCAAGTATGCAAAGACAAGTTACAAACTATATTGTGACTTGCATTAGTGGTCCAAAACCTTAGTAAAGCAGAAACTTAAAACACAGCAAACCATAATAGCAAAACCATTTTGTTGAACATGAGTTTTACAAAGTCAATTATACTATTTCTACAGGAAGGCTTATTCCTAAATTAAGTGTTTTCAGTCCTATCAGAATACACTGGAGCCTAAAAACCTGGACTGCAGAATTAGGCCTGTTTTGCCAGTGGGCAGGTTCAGCACAAGAGGCACAGAAACCAACTTAAGGAATAGTGTAATTTTCTATAATGCAAGAAGTTAAAGAATCACACGAAGGGAAGTTCAGCAATGCACCTCACCATTGCTGCCAAGGATTGCTTACAGCAATGGAGATACAGCACCAGTTACACTCTAAAGATTTCATCACCCCCCAGAGCCACACAGCAGCTGGGGGACCCTGTCACAGCCCAGCACTGGAGATCCCCTCCCAGAACTGGCAATTCCTACAGGTACATCCATCCACAGGCAAAGAGGCTTCCAACTGTGCTGGGACAGGGCCCAGCTTGACCAGGGGGCAATAAACAAACTGACACCACTTCCAGTGCAGGAACATCTGGGGTCAGCCTCCTTGTGGGTTCCTCCCAAAGCCTGGCTAGGGCTCAAGGAGCAACCCTCAGAGTTGCCTTTTCTCCTATATCCCCAAACCCCAGGTGTGGCCTTACCTGGTTTCTAAATACAAGAAAGTGAATACATGTTTTGACAATGAGTGGATACATAGATGATACTACTAATGAGTCTTTGTTAATGAGTATAATATAACATAAATATAACATTTGGTTGGAAGGTCATCTAGAGATCAGCTTTGGCTCAGGGCCTGCTGTTCAGACCTCAGTGCTTCATCTCAAGGGTACAAGTTACAGCAGCACGGGAGCTGTAGCTGAAATGACTGTTCTGTCCCCTCCCATACTGACAGGCAGAGACAAACCTGTCTCCCAGGAAGAACACCTCTGGCCTCAGATCTCCATGGACAATCTCAGCTTTGTGCAGCTTCTCTACCACATGCAGAAGATCATGAACAACCACGAAGATGATTTCCTTTGTGATGAACTTACGGTCACAGAGAATATCCTGAAAAGAGAATAAACATCTTTCTCTGTACCCTTCTACCTTCGATTAGGTGAAATATTTATAGCTCACTTTTTGTTTCATTATTCATTTGTACAGAGGTAACAGTCCCACCATAAATTCACTATAATCAGATTTTGCCCAGACAGAATTACAAGAACTGTAAGCCAGGAAACATTATTATTCAAAATTGGACAAAAGACCAGGAGGAAGAAATTGAAGACTGAAATCACTACTGAATTTCAGTCCTATTTGTATGCAACAATTCAAAATGCACTTACAAGAGTTAAAGTGAGAATCATTCAGCAAGACATTAATTGCTATGACCTTGCTGTAGCTGACTGGAATGTATTGAAAGAGGTTAAATTAAACAACAGCTTTAGATGCAAATCTCGCTGTGGAATAACATGTGGGTTTTGGCTCCAGTCCTTTATGACTCACTAAGACAGAAAATGTGAAAAATTGGTCCAAGATGGTCTCGGAGAAGCACATGATCTATGAATGAGAAACCAGACCCATCTGAGGCATTAACAGACAGCCCTGATTTGTATACAGATGTCGGATCTCAAGATCTCAGTCCTGAGATGCTGAGCCACCGAGACCCTTGGGGGGGCTCGGGAGTCCTGGAATGTTGCCAGAAGTGTCTGGTAGCTGGACTTTAACCCTACACAGGAGACGACAAGGATGAGGGCTTCACCGGGTGAGTGGTGAAGGGATTAGTTAATTAGAGGGTGAGACACAAGGTTTAGGATTTATGTACAGGGGGGTTTAGAGGAGTAAGATGGAGGAATTGGGGTGTGTCCTGTCCTCCTTCTTCTTCCTCTTCTCCTCCATCTTCTTTGGCCACGGTGGCACTCTTGGATTGGTTATTACTGAGAGTGCACCCAGCAATGAGAATAGATGGTATTGGGGAAAAATGATAAATATTGTACACGTCACAATGGGTATAAAGATAGGTGCCTGCCCCGGAGGGAGAGACAGTGTGCCCATGGCTGACTGCTGAGCAGATCTTTGTTAGGCTGAAAGAACATCTTTTAGATAAACAATTAATAAACATAAAACCAGAAAGAAGAACTGAAGCCTCTTCTCGTCCTTCGACACGCGGGCTGCCCCAAGAGCATCTGTATTGCAGATTAGACAGGAGAAGCTCTTCAGCAAGCAGCATAACACCACTCCAAACTCACTACTGGCACCCAAGCAGGAGTTTGGACCTTCCAACTGCCCCTGGTTTGTCTGTACTGACCCTCAGTGTGAAGCAATTTGTATCCTTGTGCACAATGGCACAGCCATCCTGGTACAGGTAACAGCTGCAATTCTCACTGAAGCTCTGGTCAAAGTCAGAATTCAAACGCTTCTGTAGCTCAAGGGTGATATAAAAATCCCAAGGCACAGGCTGAGAATACACCTACAAGAAGGTACATAAGAAGAACATTTATTTTTGGAATAAAGTGAAAATTGCTCATTTTCATATTCTTCTCATCCTCTTTTTTTCCCCCCTCCCACTTGATCAAGGAAGACATTTTTCACAGTCAGAAACTTTTAAACTACATCCTCAGTTAGGAAGAGGACTCAAACTAGCAAACTTCTTCAATGGAATTCAGAAATTAAGAGTTGATATTAATAGATGAGATTTTACCAGTTCACACTTCTTGTACAATAACCATCGTGTGTGTTACCTTTATTGCAAATCCCTTTGAATCCAACTGCAAAATGCATCCAGTTGGAATAGCAAAAAGCATCTTGTATTCTTCATCGTTCCAATATTCCATTTTGATGCAGTAAGTCTCATTTCCTGTGAGGAAAGTTTACATTCATAAACTGTCACAGTAAATACTCTTCCCAAGTCATTCCCCACCTGTGGCACATAAAACTAAGAGGGTGGATATGAGCCATAATTCAAACCCATTAAAGCACAAACTGCACTGCAAAGGGTCTGGCACACCTACCCAGCTCAACGTCCTTCTCAGGCTCCATGTGAGGCAGAGCTCCAGCCTCCAAGTGAAAATCTGGAGAGGCAGCCAGTGATGGCAGCACAGAATCTAAAAGCTTTTTACGCTGTTCAGGGCTCCACGGAAACTGAGCCACATCATCATCTAAGAAAACAAACAACATGTAGAGATGAGCTGAAATTGTGTTCTCTCTCTGCAATTTGGTTGTGTCTGTCAGTAAAAGTAAGCTGGATACTGGAAACTTTTGATGGACATTCTGATTTACTATTCATCTCTTAGCAAGTCAACTCATCTCTTTCCAATAGTTCTGGGAAGTCAATGTGACCCTTGTCTTCAAAACTGCCTTAGAGACTTTTACCATGAGGTCTCAAGGATTCTACTGTAGCATCATGCAAAATGTATCTTTTACAAGAGACAAAGCTCTGAAGTATTTCAGCCACAGCAGAATTCAAACTCATTCTGCAAATCAACATTCCTTTTTTAAATCTATGCCCATAGCAAGTGATTAGTTTGGGGTTTAGGGAAATTTAGTCCTTTGATTATAGCAGAGGTTTGATGTAAGAAAAGGAGAACAAAGCTGGACTCCAACTCTGTTGTTCTTGGCAATGCTAAGAATTTATTGGCTTTTATGTCCTGGAAGACACCTGTAGGACTGGACTTACTCTCCTTCTTAACAGAACATAAGGTCATTCAATAGATGAGTTGATCTGTAAAAACCAAGACAGCCTCAATGTTTACTCTGCTTGATCATTTGAGATAAAACACAAGAACTAGACAGCCTCTACTGCCTTCTCCCAAATGCCATGGCTGAAATGAGGGAGAACAGTTTAAACTTTCACAGAACACATGTAAGCACCAGACTATCTACTGTTATGCCCACACTTATTTGAAGAGCATTGCAGTAAGCACTGCTCAGGAAGCAATTCTGTGAAAGAGCCAGGAAATAGTGTAGGCTGGAGGCTACAATGTGTTCCAAGCTTTTGTCATCACAAACCTAGGAAATTTACTGGCATATTTTGTGGGAATAAACTGACAGACATCTGAAGCAACTTCTATTTTTTACACGGTATTAAGAATTACTATATCCAGGGTGAGAGCTGCAGTTCAAGGGAGATGTGAAGAAATCAAGAAACAAAGACATTAAAACATCTGAACAAATGCTTTCTTTTTTTCTGAAGAGATTTTTCATCTTGCTCTAAAGTTTAGTACATATGATAAAAACAAGACAAAGATCCATCCAAAATATCCCAGCTATTTAAGTGACGTGATTTCTAATTGTATTTTCCTTCCAAGTCCCAAGCATGCTTCATCATAAAATAGTCTGTAGGCACATAAGAACATAACTCTGCAGAGCAGATATACTGAAATTTCAAATACACAATTCTAATAAAGCACCATAAGCCAAAACCAAAGGAGTCAAAGAAAGTTAAACACCTTGAACACCATCATCCAACACACATCTAGTTCCCCAGGCCAGATTTTGAAGGCTTTTTGTGACCATTTCTGTTCTAACTGTAATCTAAATATTTAGAACAGAAAGAAACAAATGCCTTTAACTGAAAGAAAAATAAGCAAAGAAACTGACAGTTTTAAGTATCAGTACTGCTTTCCATCAATAGGAATAAGAAGGATACTGTGAAGCAGCACAGCAGTTTACAGCATAGTTAAAATGCAGATTAAACCAAAATTATGCAACTTGCACTAGACTCCAAATTCCTGTTCATTCCTTTCAAAGTAGTAGCTTATCAGCACATCAGGAGACACACAATATGATGACAGAGAAAAAAGAAAGACAGACCAAAACAAAGCTACTTTAGCAGTTATTACTGCCATCCAGTCCAAATTTTTAATTTTGCAATTTGACCTCATTACTCCCACAGACTGTGTGCTTTACTACCCTAAGTAACTTCTCTGTCACCTCAATACTGACATGCTTGGGATGCTGACAAGGAGAATCCTGTACTGCACCTCACCGCTGCTTCAGACAAAGGAGACAAGCTCAGTCACAGTAATGGGAAACACACAAAGCAGAGCAGGAAGGACAGAAAAATCCCCACATTTAGTGACAGGTGCAAGTTATTTGTTGTGAATGAAATTCAGTTTAGTACTAACCAGTAACCCCTTCAGCAGGCAAGCTCTGAGCCAGCTCCAGTTTCTCACTGATCTGCAGGTATTTAATAGCAGATGTTTGTGTAACAGAGGACAGAGAACCTCCAGAGACCGAAGCAGCCGATGAGTGCGTATCTTCCAGGCTTGCTTCCATGATGGGGCTGTAAATAAAGCCATCGAGTACTCAGACTAAGCAAAGATACAAGTTGTAGATGACATCACCCCGGGGACTAGGAGAGGACACTGTGCACACCCAGATTTAATTAACATGAAGGAATTCTTTCCCATCCCTAGCAGAAAGTCAGAAGTCATGTCAGAGCTTCATTTCAGTTTTGATGATTGATTATACTCAGAATCTTAGTCTAGAGATGATTTCATCAATCTTCTTTTCCACCAAATTTAACTGCTACAAAAGAAGACATCCTGAATATTTATCACTACCTTTGCTACGCAACTTCAGTGCTTTCAAAGCAGTGAAGGGTTGGGTGGGAAATATTTCTTCCTAATTATCATCAGCAAGGTTTTCAAGGAACCTCCTGAGTAAAAAACACATTCAAGCATGGTATACATGTTTACATCCTAAGAGCCAGCAAATCAACTCAACTCTAGATTAAGAAACTCCCATATACCAGATGATTTTTCTTCACAATGATAAAAAGGCTTCTCTTCTCTCCAGCATTTTTACTCTGTAGAAGAACTAAAGTACAAACACTATAATCATTTTATATAGTCAAAACAGGTACAGGAGCCAATAGTATAAAAGGAACTGATGATACTGGTCTTCATGTTTGATAATGAAGATAGAAAGCATTTATTAAATTCTCTGAAAGTTATTTGGTTAAAAAACCTTGTCCCACAGCACTAATGCAAAAAGCCAAGTGGGCCTGCTGTTTCCACTTCAATCTGCTCAAAGCAAAATGGACCCTGAGCTAAAGAAATGGCTCTCGTCATGATATTCTGGTCTTCTCAGAAAAACTCCTTCCTCAGCAACATTAAAATCACAACATGAAAGGCATGCAGGAGAAGGGGCTGTAGGTCCCTTACTGTTATTTACCTCAGTTTCTTTACACTGAGAACTTCAGTGAATGCCTCTTCACCCACTGGTGTCTCCTGATTCAGTGGTGCACCCCTGGATTCTGGACTATCTTCCTTCAGCTCACCCTGAGAGAAAGCAGGAGCTGGGAGTCTCTGAGCTCCCACCCCGTGAAAGGGCGTTGAGGCCAGGTGGGCAGCCCTGGTAAAGTCACACGTGTCCTCTGGGTTGGCACAAAGGCTCTTGTTCTTGTAGGAGCCCGTCACAATTGCATCCTCACTCAAGCGTTCAATTCCATTCAGCTCATCCTGCAAATAAACAGAAAACACACTGAAAGCCTCCAGATTGTATGACAAATCTTTCTTTATTTAAAAGCTGAACATTTCTCTTCCCTTTCTTCCACTCCACCACCTTCCAACATGAACAGGACTTTCAGCCTTCAGGAATTCTACTTAGCACAGAATCCCAGAATGGCCCAGGTCAGAAAGGACCTTCAAGACCATCGACTTCCACCCCTCCCCATGGCAAGGGACACCTTCCACAAGTGCAGCCTGCTCCAAGCCCCATCCAGCCGGGCCTGGAACACTTCCTGGGACACGGCAGCCACAGCCACAACAGGATATTTCCTGTACCAGCTCACCATCACCCCCTTCAATTACTGCCATGCCAGGCAGCAGTTTGGAATCCTTGCTGCTCACACCTGATGCCAGTCCAGCCAAGCTGAGTCAGCCTGGCAGCAGCACAGGCTGCCTTGGTGTCTCCTGGGCAGGAAATCTGCCATGGCCCCAAGGGTTTCCTTACACAGGCTCCTGCTGCTGCTGCTGCTGCTGCCGTGCTTTCCTTGGCACTCAGAGAATCCACAGCATCACGAACAGCGAGAGGCTGACGGGCACTTTTCTCATGGGCACCATCTGCTGAACAACTAAGAGGAAGTTACACTCAGTTACATATTTATTAGAGCAGCTGCCCATCTCCAAAAAATTCCTCTCAAGAGTTTAAGTCTATTGATCCTTCCAATCAACCCATTTCTACTACAGAACTAGCACTAAGCCACAGATACAGCTCTCCAGAATGAAGCAAGTTCATAGGGCAGCTTAAATAGTTCTAGGTTGAAGAACAGAAGACTATTTCCTCATCAGGGACTCTGACTAATCAAATAAAAAATACCAAGATAAACAAAACAAAACACACACCCCCACACACCCCTACAAGAAGCAGTTATTTTAGCTGCTACAGCAAGGGTTTGATGCTTCTGTTTGCCTTCCCTCTGAAATCCAGTTCTTAATAATTCTACCTTGTATTCTGATGTGTCAAAGCAGAGGATTCATCAAATATAGAGAAAAATGGAACAGCAGCCGGTGGGGGAAGCAGACCTACACCTGTAAAGAAAAACCAAGAGGCTCTATCATATCCACAGTTCTTGCAAAACAGCATCTCCAACTCTACTTAAAATAGTTAATATGCAGTTCTAAAAGTACTACTCCTAACAGGAAGTTACAGAGCTGGCATATAAAGAAAGCCATTTTAAAAGGTTTGGTTTTGCCACATTAATGAACCACCCCTTTACCACCATATTATGTGAGCTAACTTGCTGTGTTTAAACTATGCTTCAGAACTTGTACATTTTTCTGCAAGACTTTCTTATTCCTTTGTTTCTCCTTAGAGTTTAAAAATGTATTTCCACTGTGGCTGTCTGGGGATTCATCAGGAGTCTGGATAACCACTGTCAACAACAACAAAAGTCAACTCTGATCAGAAGTAAAGTTCTTCAGGATTTGACCTTCCCAACAAAACTTATCAAAATCAACAACATACAATTTTGGGATGTATTCCACTAGCCAAACCTCTGAGGAAAAAGGACTTAAGGTAGTTATCAATCTCATGATAGATTTAAACTCTTCTGAAATGTTACTGAGACTGCAAACATAAAAGATGGAAGAAAACTTTGCAGCTACTGAAAGAAAAATGCTCTTCTTCTTCTTCTTGAAAGTCCTTTCAAATAGTGACACTTCTCAGATCTCATATGCTCAATAAGGTAAAAGGCACTACTAGCACACACACTGTCATTCTTCTAACCCACTTAAGCTTTGGGTTTAAATTTGCTGCCTTCTTGGTATTCATGGAACACTTCCCTTTAACCAGACCTTCTTGTTAATGGTAAAAACTTGACTACTTACCCTCAGAACAAGATGGTTTTTGTAGCTGAGTATCTTCATAGACCTGGAATTCACTGTGAAAAAGATAAAATAAATGAGTTTGTATTCTACAGACCTTCAGAAAACCTAAATAAACTCTGTGAAAAAGGCAAGCCAGGATGACAAATGCTTCTTGCAAGAAGTTAAGATCCCTCAGACAAACGATCAAACAGACGCAGAAAGAGCCCAGCTCCTGCTTACAGGCTGATGCCAAGGCTATATTCCATTCCAGCTGAGCAAACAGGCTGCTAGTGATCCATGTTACTAATTGGACCTCCACAGCCTCACAAGTGCTCTCCCTGCTGTCACAAAAACCCCTCTATTACCTTTGTGACTGAGGCTGTTTCTCCCCATATTCTTTTGCACTGGGAAAAGTAAATCCTTGCATTCCCAAAGGTGTGGAAGCTGCCATCACCTCTGCTGCCTGTGGAAACAAAGCCACATTTCAGTTCTACAGTGGTTGCAAGGCTACAGAAATGCTTGTAAGTGGTTGCAAGTTCTACAGAATTGCAAGCCAGGCAAAAAGGTTCAAAAACATGAAGATAATCCCATGTAGCCATTAAAACCCTGATAGAAAATGGTTGCCTTTGGCCAGTTTTATTTATTTAGCTTACCTGCATGAAGAAAGTAAAGTCCACTTTTATTGCATAGTGAAGTTAATAGGCATCATTTACTCTTTGCAACCATATTTATACTTTCATAGGAGATTTTAGTTACCCTGCAACTATTAAGGACATATGTAAGCAGTTCAGCAGCTTACAAAGTCACAACTCTGTTTCATTATTTAAAGTACTTACTGTGAAGGCATTTTGGAAACAGAGAAGGAAGAGATAGAGAATATCATTTACTAGTGAAGAATCCTTTCAAAAGAAGTTTAAAATGTGTTAGAATAATATCAGAAATTCTTCCTTTTGGCTTTCTTGGGTACTTTTATTTAAAATTGCAGCTATTTGCAGTTAAATGAGGACAATACCTGTTCATGTGGCTGTTGCTGCTTGTCATCTTCTTTCTTCTTTAATTGCTTTTCCAGCTCCTCAATTTGCCTTTGTATTTCTTCCTTCTGCCGTTTTATGGCTTGTATTTCATCTAAGAAAAAAACACCTCTAAGGCCCAATGCCTATTTCACATACAATTGGTGGCTGCAGCCTAAATTGTCAAGGGGCCAAAACTTCTGGTGGTCTTTCCCTGTCCCACAGCTCCCACATAAAGCTGTTGAATGTGTTACTGTATCTGCACCTCGCAGCAGTTAAACAACTACTCCTGTAGAAATAGAGAAGCAGCTGCAGGAACAGAAGCAAATACAATTTTATGATTCCATCTGGAATGCCTTACTTGCTCCAGCCCACTTTGGAACATACCCTCATCTTTCTTTCTTGCTTTCTTCCTGTAGATTTCAGCTCGGATCTCTTCAAAAGAGAATTCATCCACTCCAGCATAGACTTTCTCTTTGCAGTACATCACCATCTCCTTCTGGGCCTGAGCATCCTGCTGCTGGTGCTGCACTCGCTGCAGGGGGTCCTGCCGCTCCTCAGGTTTGCGCGTACTTAACACAGAGTTTATGCTGGGCTCAATTTTACAGGGAGTCCTGAAAAAGCAGCAATTTATGACTTAGGTTTGGTGAACTTCTCTGTACCACAGAAAAGCAGGCATGGGAGACAACAGGACTAGTTTCAGAATCTAGTTTTGGAGTAAAGACATTCTGTTCCATGCTTAGAAAAAATACATGAGAAAATTGGAATGAGTAACACCAAACTACTCAGAATTGTGTGATAACTAAAACAAACAAACAACAACAAACAAAACAAGACAAATCCAACCTGAAGTGTCTATAAGGTACAGTCAAAAACAAATAAAATTCTTATGATGTCTGAACTGCCCAGCATCTTGCAGCAGGACCTGGCCAATTTAGTTCCATTGAGCTGTGTGACAACCACAGGCACAAGTCCCTAAACTCTGGTTTGCAGCATGAATATCTGGGACAAAAGGGACACAGGAGAAAAGGGACTTAAAAATGGACATTCTTGGGCCAGATGAAACCAACATGCTGATTCCAGGAGAGAAGAAGCAGTGCTGCTACAGCTTTACAAACATCAGCAATCCAGATGACTACAGCTGGATAAATTCAAATCTGGGAGTGATCATACGGCAAAAAAGCGCTCCAAATATTCGGGGTTATAAAGCTTTATTGGAGGAGTGTGGGGATCAATACAAAGATCCCAACAGGGTCCTTCTGCCAAGAACCCTGCATGACAGCTGATGGCATGATTTGCATCACATTTAAACAGCTACAGCATAACACTTCCACATTTGCAGGTAATAACAGTATCATAAGGAAGTGGATTCAAAGACAGAAAAAAACCTCCAAAATCTAATTTTAAGATTTCAACTACATAATTTAAACCTAGATGCCAAGTCTCTGCCTAAGTCCCTTAGAGATAACTTAGCCTGCTGCTCAGTTCTACCCACTCTGTCCCTCTCCCTGCTATGAAAAGTCACTGCCTTGGTAAGGAACAAATCTCCATCCCACAGAAATGGGCATGCCAAGAGATTTACCCTCTGATGCGGCATCACTGACTTCCAGGAGAAACAAACAGTCTTACAGCTTAACAGGAATGCAGATTTTACACATTTGTCAGCTAACCCTGGCACAGCCACGGGCAGAGCCACTCTGCAGTCCACAGGCAATCCCTGCTGCTCACCCCTCCTCAGCATTCCTTGGCTCCATGCAATCCCAGCCTCTGGGAACTGCCTGTAATACCAAACAGTCTCTGCCACTCCTCCCTCACAGGGAGCCTGTCTGTTCCCTGGCCATCATTAGCCACAGAAAGGTAGAGCAACCTTGCAAAAGAATGTGTTTGCCTCTGCTCTGACTAAACCACCCCATCTCCTGGGATTTATCAGCATTTCAGGGAGCACTGTACAAGCACCACACTCACTCCTCCACCACCTAAGCAACACTGTTGGCATGGGAACTCTGACAGCTTATTGCAGAATAAAACTCCAGATGTGCTGAGCACAGAGTTCCCAAGACAGAAAAAACCAGCCACAAATCTGCCTCCATTTGGGGCTCTTTCACAGCAAACAGCACCCTCAGACACAGAGCTTGTGCTTCTGCCTAAACACACTGAGCTAAGCTATTAAGCTCATTAGCATATATGGATATGACACAGGCCCCCACATCATGAGCAGCACTGAACACTCCCCGTGTCCTTATGCAACCTCTGCTGAAGCCTCTGTCTTCAAGCTGCAGCACTAATTGCTTCCAGGCTGACAGATTTTAAATTCTTCCAGCTGCAAGAGAGGCTTAAGTACTCACAAAACAAGTCCCATTTCAGGAAGCAGCTTTGAGAATCCTAGATGCAATTCCCCATCCCAAACTCCAACTCACATCATCTGTGGCTCAGCTGGCTCGTCCACATAGGGGGTGAAACTGGGCACTGGGAGGGGCACTGCCAGGCCAGAGCTGCCAGTCCTGCGAGGACGCTGTGGAAAGAAAGGCAACATCAACAACACAGGGATCATTTCAGTCTCCACATCCCTCTGCATTCTGCATCTCCCTTCCCTCATCTTCTGCTCAGTTGGGCACTTTCTTACATTGAAAATTAAACTTGATGGAGACTTTTCCAAATGAATTCCCTTCTGACACAGTCACAGCCCACCAGCTGAACACTGGCACCTAAAAGGCTCCTCCTGCACATCCTCACCAGCCCCAGCTCCTCTTATTCTGAGGAAATGTTTATATATATTGAGGGATATATATACACACATTATCCTGGTCAGGCTGGGTATTCCTTATTTTCCACAAATGTCACAGTTGTCATTTTCCAGCCAAGATTGTGCCAATTCTATGACAATATTCACTCCCTGTCCACCAACAACCTCCAGACTTGGAGTTTGGTTTTTTCTCAGTTTTCCCATCAGAGGCCATTGCAGCACCACAAAAATCCCTGAACAGTTTCTGAGGTCCATCAG